>NC_090403.1:53148594-53448594 GCF_036365525.1 Heterodontus francisci
AGCTTTCCCAATCACAAAATGCACTAAAACGGAATATTTAAAAAAGAACTTGCATTTATATAGCACCTTTCAAGCCCTCAGTACCTCCCAAAACACTTTACAGCCAATCAAGTGCTTTTGAAGTGTAGTCACTATTGTAATGTTGAGAAAAATGGCAACCAATTTACACACAGCAAGATCCCACTAGCAGCGATGAGGTAATGACCAGATCATCTGTTTTCTAGATGTAGTTGAAGAGTTAAATATTGGCCCAGGACCACTGGGGAGAACTCCCCTGATGTTTTTTGAATAGTGCCATGGGATCTTTTATGTCCACCTGAGAGGGCAGATGGGACCTCGGTTTAACATCTCATCTGAATGACAGCACCTCTGACACTCCTTCAGCATCGCACGGAGTGTCAGCCTGGATTATGTGCTCAAGACTCTGAAGTGGGACCTGAACCCACAAATTCACTTAAAGGCATGGCTGACACAAGCAGTGACATTTATTGAGGAGGCCGAAAGGTTATTAATTACAGAGTTATGCAGCAATGGTTTATGTCGTCTGAGCCCCAATACATGTAACAGTCTTTGAAAATGTATCAAAGCATTCCGGTAAGAGAGAAGTTCTGAGCCTGACCAGGGTCTGTGTTAAATTAGACGGTCTCCGTTGTGGGGGGTGTGAGCCTCAGCTGGACTATAGTTAGTGTCAAAGGGAGTAAATCAGTCAGGGTTATGTTTCTGATTGCAATCCAGTGACTCCTACTGGAGACAATCAGTGTGTGAGCATCAGGTAACAACATAATTAATGCTGTCTGTGATTAACTTTCTGCAACCCAACACCCACCCCCCCATTCCCCCGCTGACATTTACTGATTAGATTCACACATGATGAATAGGGTAGTCACACCAGAGCATTTGAGGAGTTGGAAGAAGAGGGTGAACTGAATTAGAGGAACTTTTTTTTATTATTTCATGAGGTATGGGCATTGCTGACACGGCTAGGATTTGTCCATCCCTAATTGCCCTTGAACTGAGTGGTTTGCTAGGCCATTTCAGAGTTAGCCACATTGCTGTGGGTCTGGAGTCACATGCAGACTTCCTTCTCTAAATGACATTAGTGAACCAGATGGGTTTTTAACAATGGTTTCATCATTAGACGAGCTTTTTAAATTCCAGATTTATTAATTGAATTCAAACTTCACCATCTGCCATAGTGGGATTTCAACCCGTGTCCCTAGAGCACTAGCCTGGGCTCTGGATAACTAGCTTAATGACATTACCAATACACCACTGCCTCCCCCTACACTTCCAGTGCTGTAACCTACAGGACGACAGATCAAGAAGTGGAAAGTGGGATTAGCCTGGATAACTCTTTATTGGCCAGCACAGACACAAAGGGCAGAATGGCCTCTTTCTGTGCAGTAAATTTCTACCATTCTATGATTCTATATAGAATAATGGATATCTTGGGGTGCATTACAGGCTGCGATCTAAGTAAGGGGTTTTGCTTGGTTCGCATATACAATAAGGGATAAGCAGGTTGAGTTAGAGGCTGGAATCTAATTGAGAAATTCAGATGATTTCAATATAGGATAGTAAAGGATATCTGTCTGTAAGTTGCAAGCCGGCAGCTAAGATGGTTTATATACACCATTGTGTTATATTTTCACTTCCCAAACACAGTTTTGGCACAGTGGCGCAGTGGTTAGCACCGCAGCCTCACAGCTCCAGCGACCCGGGTTCAATTCTGGGTACTGCCTGTGTGGAGTTTGCAAGTTCTCCCTGTGTCTGCGTGGGTTTCCTCCGGGTGCTCCGGTTTCCTCCCACAAGCCAAAGACTTGCAGGTTGATAGGTTAATTGGCCATTAGCAATTGCCCCTAGTGTAGGTAGGTGGTAGGGAAATATAGGGACAGGTGGGGATGTGGTAGGAATATGGAATTAGTGTAGGATTAGTATAAATGGGTGGTTGATGGTCGGCACAGACTCGGTGGGCCGAAGGGCCTGTTTCAGTGCTGTATAACTAAACTAAATGTTTATTGAAGTAATTTGCAAGTCTGTCAGTAGCTGGGTGTTAAACCCCACACCAGAGACTTGAGTACATACTCCAGGCTGAAACGCCCAGTGCACTGTAGTGTTTTGAGAATTGCATTGCACATTTCGTTCATTTGCCATGCACACATGAGCCAGCAGAGGGAGCTGAAAGAGAAAGTAAAACAGAATAAAGACATTATGTTCAACAGTATGCTGCCTCTCAGTTCTTGCCTCATATTTCTTTCTAAACTCGGCCAAACCTCACTCCAGTCCCCGAGAGCATCAGTACTGAGGGACAGCTGCACCTTTCGGATGGGGCATTAAACAGAGGTCTTGTCTGCCCTCTTAGGTGTAAACAATCCCATGGTACTATTCAAAGAAGAGCAGAGGAGTTCTCCCCAGTGTCCTGGCCAATATTTATCCCTGATCCAGCACCTAAAAACAGATCATCTGGTCATTATCACATTGCTGTTGTGGGATCTTGCTGTGTGCAAAAATTGATGGTCACCTTTCCTACAATGCAGCAGTGAACTCAGTTCAAAAGTACTTAATTGTTTGGAAAGCACTTTAGAATGTCCTGAGATCATGGAAGGCGCCAATTAAATGCAAGGTCTTTCTTTAAATGCATAAACCTGCTGGATTGGAACAGTGGCAGTTCAGCTTGTAGACATTGGTCTGATCCACTTAACCATTTCTACAATAAAACTCTGAAATGGAAAGTACAACATTGCTAAATGTAGGGCCACTTATGGGTATAAATGGAACTCTAAGTCACAGAGATTCCTAGTGAGGTTCCAACTGTTTTATTGCTGGTGCTCTGCAGAATACTGTTATAGGGATGGAATGCACACTGACTAAACGTCAAGCTGGTTATTCATATTGTAACGAATTCGAAAGTGACGGAATACTTTACGGCATTGTTTATGCAAATTAAGTTCCACATTCGTCACCCTTGTGACACATCCTAAGCTTGGATTTCTTTTGTTGCAGCTTCCCAGGTTTTGAGAGCTGCATAAACATTGATGAACTTTTGTCTAGGGTATGTGCTGGGGAGAAAATGGGAGGGAACACAATTGTTGTTTGAAGTGTGAAAATCACTTGTCAATGTCACCCAGCTCTAGAAATACCATCTTGTCAGAAAGTTTGAAAGTTTCCTTTCCTCCCTTCACAGAGGATCAGAGCATCAGGACTGCTCCTGTTGGAGACCATACTTGGAGGATCCATCCTGTTGTATTTTCCAGTAAGTACTAAAGTAGCTACTTGATCAGGAACGGAACCTCCAGATTCAACCCAACCCAGGTACTCAAAGATAGACCCCCACCACCGACACTGGGCTGCACCTGTCCCAGATACTGCCCACCACTGGGAAATTAACTGTCCCAGATAACTCCCAATACTGGGATGCACCTGTCCCAGATACCACCACCCGCCCCCCCCCCCCCCCCACCAATGCTGGGAAACACCTTTCCCAGATACCCCCAACTCTGGGAAACAACTGTCACAGACACCCCCCAACACCAGGCAACATCTGCCTGCTCCAGAAACTGCCCCCCCATCCAACACTGGGCAACTCTGGTCTCAGATACCCCTCGTTAGCCCCAACCTAAACTCTTGGAAAATGCACTCTTCCAGGCCTCCTACCTCCAAACCTTTGGGGAATATGAACATAAGAACAGAAAACATAGGAGCAAGAGTAGGCCATTCGGCCCCTCAAGCATGCCCTGCCATTCAATAAGATCATGGCTGATCTGCCCCAGACCTCAACTCCTCTTTCGTGCCAGCACCTCATAGCCCTCAACTCCCCAATATTTCAAAAATCTATCTACCTCCTCTTTAAATACTTTCAGTGAGCTATGAATGGGTTCCACTGCTCTCGGAGTGGGTCATGAACCCCAATTTTAATCATCGAATCATACAGCACAGGAGGCCATTCAGCCCATCATTCATGTGCCGTGCTCTTTGTGAGAGCAATCCAATTAGACCCACTGTCCCACTGTTTCCCTGCATATATCCAATTCCCATAATCACTAGGCAAACAAGTCCAATAAATTCAAGTTGGCTGCCTTCTTCTCCTATATTCTTTTCTATTCATCCAGCTAACTTTCTCTTCAGCAGGAACTCTGAATGACCCTGGTCCACTCAGTTACTGACCACTGTTTGATCCTCAAACATAGGCAGATTTCAGTGAACCACTGTGGCAGTGTAATATCGGAGCCAGCAATTAAACTGCTGGTGAATCAGTACCTCTAGTGAGAGCTTTTCTTTGTAGATGGATGACAGATGGCTCATTCTAAATTTGGAAAGTGAATTTACATGTTTGACGCATCTAATGATAATTGCTCACTTTTGTCATCGCATTTCTGATCGAGGATTAGTCAGTTTTATTTTTAACCATTAAAGCTGTAATTCCAACAGCTCACATTGAATTGCTTTGCGTTGGAAAGTTGGGTTAATTGGCAATTTCCTCTCTCCCCTTTCCTTCCAATTCATTTACTGCCTTTTTTTGCACTGTGTTGTGCTCTTCAAAACATGATTGGAATGTGTCATTATGTAGCGTTCTCATGTCAGGTGTAGCACGGACTCAACATTTCTTACCAGAAATGTTGGGGAACACAGGGTTTAGTCAGAGAGAGGAACTGAAATAAATCAGTATCAGTAGAGAAATGGTGTTGAGGAAATTGATGGGATTGAAGGCTGATAAATCCCCAGGGCCTGACGGTATGCATCCCAGAGTACTTAAGGAAGTGGCCCTAGAAATAGTGGATGCATTGGTGGTCATCTTCCAAGATTCTATAGACTCTGGAACAGTTCCTACAGATTGGAGGGTAGCTAATGTAACCCCACTATTTAAAAAGGGAGGTAGAGAGAAAGCAGGGAATTATAGACCAGTCAGCCTGACGTCAGTAGTGGGGAAAATTCTAGAGTCCATTATCAAAGATTTTCTCGCAGAGCACTTGGAGAACAGTGGTAGAATCAGACAGAGTCAGCATGGATTTACGAAAGGGAAATCATGCCTGACAAATCTACTAGAATTCTTCGAGGATGTAACTAGTAGAGTTGATGAGGGGGAGCCAGTGGATGTGGTTTATTTGGACTTTCAGAAGGCTTTCGACAAAGTCCCACATAAGAGGTTAGCATATAAAATTAAAGCGCATGGGATTGGGGGTAGTGTATTACGATGATAGAAAATTGGTTGGCGGACAGGAAACAAACAGTAGGAATAAATGGGTCTTTTTGTGAATGGCAGGCAGTGACTAGTGGGGTACCGCAGGGATCGGTGCTAGGACCCCAGCTATTCACAATATATATTAATGATTTAGATAGGGAATTAAATGTAATATCTCCAAATCTGCAGATGATACAAAACTGGGTGGGAGCATGAGTTGTGGGGAGGATGCAGAGAGGCTTCAGGGTGATTTGAACAAGTTGAGTGAGTGGGCTAATGCATGGCAGATGCAGTATAATGTGGATAAATGTGAGGTTATCCACTTTAGTAGCAAAAACAGGAAGGCAGGTTATTATCTGAACGGCTATAAACTGAGAGAGGGGAATATGCAGCGAGACCTGGGTGTTCTCGTACACCAGTCGCCGAAGGCAGCATGCAGGTGCAATAGGCGGTAAAAAAGGAAAATGGTATGTTGGCCTTCATAGCGAGAGGATTTGAGTACAGGAGCAGGGATATCTTGCTGCAATTATACAGGGCCTTGGTGAGGCCACACCTGGAATATTGTGTGCAATTTTGGTCTCCTTATCTAAGGAAGGATGTTCTTGCTATAGAGGGAGTTCAGCGAAGGTTTACCAGACTGATTCCTGGGATGGCAGGACTGACGTATGAGGAGAGATTGAGTCGGTTAGGATTATATCCGCTGGAGTTCAGAAGAGTGTGGGGGGAATCTCATAGAAACCTATAAAATTCTACCAGGACTTGACAGGGTAGGTGCAGGAAGGATGTTCCCGATGGTGGGGGAGTCCAGCATCAGGGGTCATAGTCTAAGAATACGGGGTAAACCTTTCAGGACTGAGATGAGGAGAAATTTCTTCACCCAGAGAGTGGTCAGCCTGTGGAATTCGGTACCACAGAAAGCAGTTGAGGCCAAAACATTGTATGTTTTCAAGAAGGAGTTAGATATAGCTCTTGGGTCTAAAGGGATCAAAGGGTATGGGGCGAAAGCGGGAACAGGCTACTGAGTTGGATGATCAGCCATGATCATAATGAATGGCAGAGCAGGCATGAAGGGCCGAATGGCCTACTCCTGCTCCTATTTTCTATGTTTCTATGAGAGTAAACTTCCCTCAACACTATCCCAATAATGGAGCACATATTTTCAATGTTTTGGTAATTTTAAGCAAAAATATAAATACAACACAAGGGTTTTTTCCTGTTCTACTTGTGCCTCTTACTATATTTAAGAAATGACAGAAAATATACCTCATTTTACCTTGACATCATCATTCCAACAGCGTCTCCTACTGCTCCATTGTGACATCTCTGTTTCCCAAGTCAGCCATCTTTGTGGTCTCTGATTGGGGTTCCCTACTTGTCAAAGCAGGGGCAGTTTTATGTTGTACATCCACCAGGCTCTAGGCCGAGACTGTCAAACTCATTTCATGCAAAGCCAGCAGAGAGAGGAGAGGTTAGGTAGAGTAGATTTGGACCCTAAGAAAGAAGAAATAAAATAACTTGCATTGATATCGTGTCTTCCACAAGTTCAGGACATCCCAAAAGCACTTTACAGCCAATGAAGTGCTGTTACTGTTGTAGTGTAGAAAGTCCAGCAGCTAATTAGCACACAGAAAGATCCAAAAGACAACAATGTGAATATAACCAGTTATTTTGTTTTTGGTGATGTTGGCTGAGGGATCAATGTTGGGCCAGAACACCAGAAAAACTCATCTGTAATTCTTCAGAATAGTGCCATGGGATCCTCTGAGAAGGCAGATGGAGCCTCAGTTTAACATCACATCTGCTGTGGGTCAGCACAGCACCCCCTCAGTATTGCACTTATTCTCATGTCTCTGGAGCAGAACTGAACCTTCTGACTTGAGAAGTGAGAGTGTTATAAAAACAGAAAGTGCTGGAAATATTCAGCAGGTCTGGCAGCATCTGTGGAGAGAGAAGCAGAGTTAACGTTTCAGGTCAGTGACCTTTCATGAGAACTGGCAAATGTTAGAAAAGAATAAGGTTTTAAGCAAGTGAAAGGGGGGGTGGTGTTGGTGGGGAAGCGAACAAAAGGGAAGGTGTGTGTTAGGGCAGAGAGCAGGAGAGATTAAGTAACAAAGCTGTCCTGGTACAAAGGCAAAGAGTGTGTTAATGCTTGTGGTGAAAGACAAGGCATTAGTCCAGAGAGAATGTTAATGGCAGAATAATGAGCAGCTCTGTCTACATGCAAAACAGGCACATGGTTAAAAAATATAATAAAATAAAATAAAAAATAGAAAACTAGAAAAAAAGCCAGTCATGCTCTGAAATTATTGAGCTCAATGTTCAGTCCACAAGGCTGTAGAGTGTTAGCTGCTGAGTCACTACTTACACCTTCAATCAGGAACATTTACTTACTGCAGCATAAATTCAAAAGCCAGTTCCAATTTAAAAAAAGAAAGCGGCATGGGATTTAAAATAAATCAAAAGTAAAAATAATCTCAGTGTTTTAGATAATTAAAAGTGAGCTTTTTAATTTGATATTGTTTAAAAAATGGAATGTTTGCTGTTATTGTGTTGAGGTTCCTGTGCCCTCACGTCTCACAAAGCACCCTGATGTTTCAAAAGTCTCCGCCTTTCCTCTGGAAGATGCTGATTTATACAGGGTATAATTCCAGCTATTCTCCAATACTTCATCCAAGTGGCCAATCTTCAAGAATGTTGATGGGCCCAGTTGGCCAAGGGCGGAGGTAGGGTGGTGGCCCAATTCTGTCCTCACCCAGCACCAACATGTACACACCTCCCTCGAATAGCAATGAGCCCTATGCCTAGGCCAAGCTGCTGTGCTACTGACTCATCACACACCTTCCTGGCCTGTGCAACCCCTGCAGTGGCACACTTACTGACTGAACCAAGGTTGGGGGGAAAGGTATGACCCCTGAAATTTAACCCGCATTGAGTTGGCAGCATCTTGGTACGGTGCTGCTAATGTCACATCTTGGATTTCTGCTCTCAATAACATACAACTAAACAGGTGGCGTGGAGTACGCATAGGTAGGATTGGAGGGCAGGCAATCTTCATCACAGTGAAATGTAATGTCAGTACACATTTCCCCCTCACCCACAGCTGATAAATGATCCCATCTCACGTTAAGTCCAGTGAAACTGGATCTGGGCATTTGACAAACGCATTAACAGAAATTCCTTAGCCTGGGATGTATATCAAATTGTCAAATCTTTCAGACATTGTTGGGTCGATGTTAATATATGCCTCTATTTGTGTTCTCCTATTAGGTGTTTATCCTGTATTTTCAGCCCAGTGTTTTCCGATGTGTTCTCTTGCGATGGGTGCGAACACTGGGCTTTGCCATCATTTACGGAACAGTAACATTGAAGATTTACAGGTACCAGTGCACTGAATGACTGAGGGTCACCAGGTTGAGTTTGATGGACCTCCCTTTACTGGTCAAGTTTTGCCACCTCATGGTCAGGTCATGGGATGAATGTTGCATCTATTGGGTGGATCTAGGTGCCCTCCGTACATACTGGCATTAAGTGAGTCCATGTACATGGGGAGAACTTTATCTGAAAAATTATTATATTTTATTGATGGATGCGGGTTGGGTGCATTAATAAACTACTGTAAATCTCTTAATATTATGGCTTCTCGCAGTATCCATCAACTTTTCCCATTAAAATTACTATATTCACACTCATCACACCCTCCTGCCAGTGGAGGCCCTGCAGCCCCACCACTGGGGACGGGGTGTAATTACAGCGTGACAATTTCCATTATAAATGTGGACATAGGAATTTATAATGGAAATATGAAAAGAAGGGCAGAGCATCTCAGTATGGAATGGGTGTTATGTTATGTCTGTATTCCCTGGTCTAATTATTCCCCCACCTCGAACCCTGGTGTCATGGGAGATTAGTTAGTATTTCCTAATTAGAGACCTGTTTAGCCATAGGTTTTCGCTGAACCTTTTGAGCACAATATCTCTGAAATCTGTATTTCTGTAAGGATCGGGAAAGACTGGTTGTCAGGAGCTGTCCCTTTAAGACCACTCAGGTGAAAAGCAACAAAAGAACTGAAATTGGCTAAAAATACCAGGCAGAAATGGGAATAAAAACAGTGTTGTGTTTCCTTGGTAGGTGCTGTTTAATTATTAATACAATGAAATACATTAAACCTGAGCCTTCTATAAGTGATTTGAAAAGAGCGTAGTTTCAGTTAGATCATTTTATTTTTTAACAACGCTGAGCCTCTTTCATCCTGTGAGGAACATTTGTAAGTAATTGTGATCCAGGTAACCTCTCGCCCATCTCTGTGAAGCCAACCACCAGCTACCTTGTCTGAAGAACGAGGCTGCCTGCTGTGTGCTGTTAGATTCATTAACACTGTCACGCATGGCTCCTTGTGACCTGTTTTAATGCTAAGCTATCACATTCTCTGTCCTTCTGCTAGAAACATAGGAAGAGGACGAGGCCATTCAGCCCCTCGAGCCTCTTCTGCCATTCAATTAGGCCATGGCTGATCTGTATCTTAACTCCATCTACCCTCATTGGTTCTGTAATCCTGAATGCCTTTCCTAACAAAAATCTCTCAATCTCAGTTTTGAAATTTTAAATTGACCCCCAGCCTCAACAGCTTTTTGGGGGGGAGAGTTCCAGATTTCCATCAGCCTTTCTGTAAAGATGTGCTGCCTGACATCACACCCTGAACGGACTGGCTTTAATTTTTGTTCTGGAGTCCCCCTCACCAAAGGAAATTGTTCTATCTACCATATCAACTCCTTCAATCATCTTAAACGCCTTAATCTTCTATATGGAAGGAATACAAGCCTAGTCTATGCAACCTGTCCTCATAATTTAACCCTTTTAGCCCCAGTGTCATTCTAGTGAATCTGTGCTGCACCCACTCAAGGCTAATGCATCCTTCCTGAGATGCGGTACCCAGAACTGAATTGCTCACAAGAAGGTGTCAGTGACATATTTTAGACGCTATAAACTTATCCAATTCTTTTAACTGCTTTTATGTAAACTTTGTTGGGGGTGAAGGGTGAGCATGAAAATCTTTGATCTTTTCTTCCTCCCTACACCCATCCAAAATGGCCCAGGGATAAAGCCATAGAGTCCGGGATCTCTCGCTCTGTTGCGTTAACTCATCTCGGCCAAATCAGCAGTAGGGGAGCCACAGGTGGCCTTGGTTCAGGAAGGGTCAAGCAGAGCATTTCTAAGCACTCCAGGTGCCCATGAGAGCAATGTGATGTCATCTGCAATCAGGTAGCCCACTGACGAAGTTCACACATGGCCAATGACCATTTGAACAAAGTGCAGCTGGGTTACATTATTGTACATTTTATGCTAATTCTCCTGTTATTCTCCCTATCTTGGCGATATCTGTGTACGTCCTAGAGGGCCACTGCCAAGGATCAGATTAACACTCTCCAGAAAAAAGAAGACTGAGGGGTGACTTGATATAGATCTTTAAAATTATGAAAGGGTTTGACAAGATAGGCATAGAGATATTTCACTTGTGGGGGTGTCCAAAACTAGGGGCCGTAAATATAAGATACTCAATAATATATCCAATAAGGAATTCAGGAGAAAGGTCTTGACCCAGAAATTAGTGAGACTGTGCAACTCAATATCACAGGAAATAATTGAGAATAGGATAGATGCATTTAAGGGAAAGCTGGATAAGCACATGAGGGAGAGAGGAATAGAAAGCTATCTTGGTAGGGTTAGATGAAAAAGGGTGGGAGGAGGTTTGTGTGGAACATAAACATTCGCATGGACCAGTTGGGCTGGATGGCCTATTTCTGTATTGTAAAGTTTATGTAATTCTATTGGGTCACCATTAATCTATAGTTCAATATTTGGAACAAGATTCACCTGAAATCCTAATGATATGAAGTGTGCCTGGACAAGTCCGTACAACCCAATGTTTGTGTTGTCATTTGAATGGACTGCAAAACCACAATGCAACATTCTGAAAGTTAATAAATTCTCCATCAGACCAGGAATGGAATTGAAACTTAAAGATAAATTTAGGCAGAGATGATTACATAGTTTGCTGTAGCAACAATATCTGGCATGTTATCAAGCGTGTGGCAATGTTATATAGGGAAAGTTTTGGATGCTTCTTAATTTAACAGTATACGATCACCTTGCACAGGAGATTGGAATAAGTTGAGAAGCATGACAATACAACTTGTACCTGGTCTATTGGCAGTCATGGGCTGAATGCCATTTTCACCATTCCACATGTTATGATCTTATTACTCTCTTCCTATCCTTAACTTATGAACTAATTAACTTTCAGAACCTTGCTCCTGTGAAACGCCTCGGGACATTTTCCTATGTTAATGGCACCATATAAATGCAAGTTGACATTGCTTGTTCTTCTTACCCTCTCCTCACTTTTGGATATTTCATTTTCTCACTCCTCCTTTTATACCTCGTCTTTCTCCCCTTCTATTGTTTTTTTTAATCCCTTTTTCATTTCTTTCTTTCCCCTTCCCACTCTTTCCCCTCCTTTTTTCACCTCTCGCTCTTTTCTCTCCAGAGTGCTGAAGGTGTTTCTATCCCGTACTGCCCAACGGGTGCCGTACATGACTTGCTGCAGAGTGCTAAAGATGTTGGGTGTCATCGTGCTAACGGTCTGTTGGTTCCTCATTGCTTGGACAGTGGCTGCCTGGGAGAACATGGACAGGAAAATCCCACTGGTCATCCAGTCACAAACTCCAGATGGACAGACATTTAACATGTGCCAGCTCGATCGATGGGACTACATGATGGCCACTGGTAGCAATTACTTCTTTTATTGTCTTGTGTTTATAAGTTTTTTCAGAAAATTTTGGGTGTCACATTTAAATGGAAACACTTTTGTCCAAAGCACTCCCCAATGGCCATCTGGAAGATATCAATTATCTGTTTAAACTCTAATGACCCAGAATTTGCTGGGAAAATAATGGCAAGTTTAATGGCATTTTCTGTTATTAATCTGTAAATTAGCCAACAATTTTTGGCAAGGAAGAAATACAGCACGAATCACAAATTGCTACAAATCCCTGGAAGATTTGGGTCACTCCATTTCTGCATTAGTGCTTTAAAGCAAATCGCCACAAAGTTAGGGCTGGTACTTAACAACATAAGGAACTTTTTAATGACAAGATTTATGTTCGTGTCATGCACTCAAACTCTCCAGTCCAGAAAGGTGGCTGACACCGTGGAGCCTCATTCCTGCAGGTAGTAAAAGATCTTAAATGTTAAACATATTTTAAAAAATTTCACTTCTCCTTTTTGTCTTTTCCCTCTTTTAATCCAATCTTTCTTTCCCTCTCTTTATTTCTCTTTTTTTTATGTAATTTGACTCCAATTCGCCCTATTTCCTTTTCCGTTGTTCCTGTTTCTTTCTCTATTCTTAAATCTCATTGGTTAAGAAGATAGACTGTTGGTCCATTGTTCAGTTAAGATCCCAGATGCCCCGTTCCTCATACTACATTGTTATCAGCTCACAAAATATTTTCAAACTGAAGGACGGGAGATGGGGGGAGAAATGTCTAACTAATGGGGCACACTGCATGATGCTCCACTCCATTATAAGTTCCTGTGCCTACATTTATACACCTTTCCTGCTGTAATTACACCCTCCTGCCAGTGGAGGTGATGCATTGGCAGTTTCTATTATAATTGTGGCAATAAGGATTTCAGATAAAAATATAGAAAGAAGGGATTAAATTAAAATAGGGATTGAATTAGTTCAGCACACCCTGGTCCAATTATCCCCTGCTCTCTAACCCTGCTTCACCCAAAGACTACTCTTGCTCTTGACTGTGAATAGAACATCACAGGATATGGACTAGAATCATAGCCATAGATCCTTACAGCACAGCAGGAGGCCATTCAGCCAGTCATGCCTGTGCTGGGTCTTTGAAAGGGCTTCATCGTAGAGTTATAGTCATAGAGTCATTACAGCATAGGAGGAGGTCATTAAGCCCATTGAGTATACACCGGCTCTCTGTAGAGTAAACCATTCCTCGTCTCTATCCCTGTGGCCCTGTAAGTTTATTTCCCTCAAGTGCCCATCCAATTTCCTTTTTAGTCCCACATCTCAGCTTTTTTCCCCAAAACCTTGCAAATCAAGTTCCCTTCAAGTACATGACCAATTGCTTCTGGAAGTTCTGATGGAAACTGATTTCACCACCCCTTCAGGTAGTGAGTTCCAGAACTAACCAACCCTCTGTGTGAAGAAATCTCTCCTCATTTTCCCTTTAGTTCTTTTGCCAATTATTTTAAATCTATGACCTCTGACTACTGACACTTGCCAGAGGAAACAGTTCCTCTCTACTTGCTCTATCGAGGGCCCTCATAATTTTGAACAACTCTATGAGGTCTCCCCACAACAGACCCAGCTTCTCCAGTCTTTCCACATACCTGGTATCATCCTGATAAATTTCCTCTGCACCCCCTCCAGGGACTAGAATGGTGATTTTTTTTTTCTTTTTCTGCCCCAATTATGAATTGCCATTTTAAATTTCCCTTCCTCGAAGACCACTCCAATGGTGCCAGGAGTGGCTGCCTGTGTTCTGGAGCTATCCCATGTTAATGAGGGTTATAACTTCAGATCTGCCTGACCCTAGGAAACAGTTGGGTCCTGTTCCAAGTTAGGCAGGGAATTATAGATAATAAAAGGATTAATGAGATCCAAAATAAAAACAAGAAATGCTGGAACCACTCAGCAGGTCTGGCAGCATCTGTGGAAAGAGAAGCAGAGTTAACATTAATGATATCCAAGATAGGTTTAGCAAGCATCAAGTCAGTTCCTTGTTAGCATAAACCTCACACCAAAACTGCCCCAAGCACAGCAATAATTGGCAATCTCACCAGAAGAAGCCAAAAGATGGCAACTGGTAACATGTCACCTTGATGCCATAAGGGTGCTTTTCTGAGGTTAGATGTTCAGACATGTTGTTGAGAAAATGTAGAGGAAGCTTTACATCTAACACTGCTACAGTTAGGTGTTAGCTGTGACTCACTGCCAACTCACTCATTTCTCAGTCTGAAGGTTGTGGATTCAAGTCTCGCATCTGTTGCGACCGAGGTGGGAAGAGTGCAGTTCTTTTCTAGTTCCACTTCTCCACAGGTCACAACATATGTTTAAATGTTTACCCAGTTACCGATACAGTCAATCATATACTCTACTCTTTATCCCAGAATAAAATACACCGTCCAGATTTCTTTAATAAACAACCAAATTATCAGTTTATTATGAAACACGACAAAACCAGTAACAAAGCAAAGAATTAACACACAGATTGAAATATGAAAGTTCCCTTTTACTTTAGCCCCTCACACACACGCACAAACATACACCCTGGTTCACCGAAAAATAAGGAGATTTTCTCTTTAAGAGCTCTGTTACAAAAAAAAAGACAAAAAAAAAATACTTTGGCCAAATACTTGCTAATTCTTGAAGAAAAAAGAGAAGATATGGAAAAATTCTAACAGGACTAGACAGGCTAGATGCAGGGAGGATGTTCCCGATGGCTGGGGAGTCCCGAACCAGGGGTCACAGTCTCCGGACATGGGGTATGCCATTTAGATGCCGAAATTAGGAGAAATTTCTTCACTAAGAGGGTGGTGAACCTGTGGAATTCTCTACCACAGAAGGCAGTGGAGGCCAAATCATTAAATATATTCAAGAAGGAGATAGATATATTTCTTAATGCCAAAGGGATCAAGGGATATGGGGAGAAAGCAGGAACAGGGTACTGAATTAGACAATCAGCCATGATCTTTTTTTGAATGGCGGAGCAGGCCCGAAGGGCCAAATGGCCTACTCCTGCTCCTATTTTCTATCTTTCCAAAATGTCAGTTGTCCCTTTTTGGTTTAGCATCCCAAATACACCTAGACAGCTATCATTGGGATCTTTCTAGAGCAGTTCTTTTCAGGTGACATTGAGGATCAGTTTGGCAAGCTTTTCTGGAGAAATGCGGCATCAATTTCTCTATTTCTTACACTTGATTCTCAGCAAGTCCTCAAAGAGATGGAAGAGGGTGAACCGATGGTGACTCCTCTCCTGGCTGGTTTTCTCCAACTGCCTTTAAAACAGTTCACACCCCAATACACAGTCCAAAGCGAAACCAAAAACAATATCTCAAGGGTCAAGCTCCTGACCCCTATAAGTCTTGACTGTCACTTCTCTGTAAACATCTTCCCCAGGTCAAAAGGCCCCGCTGGGTACTTATCTGAAGACAGGTGACTTCCAGTAAGGGTTGTTTACAAACCAAGTCCAAAAGACCTTCCGATTACTATATTGGCTGTGAAGTGCTTTGGGACATCTTGAATTGGGAAAGGTGCTATATAAATGCTTTCTTTTTAATTTTGTTCATATTCCAACATTTTTAAGCACTATTGGATGCAGCAGTATGATTGTTAGTCAGCTGTTTAAAATCTGTTTTACCTTCCACTCTCATTTCACAACATCACTTCATGAGGAAGCTGCCTGTTGTGATGTTTACCACTGTGAACTCTCTATTTCAAAGTAGTAAAAATGGCTTTTACCTTAGACACATGGGTTCAAATCTGCTATCGCTCACGATTGTAAGTGGAGCTTCAATCCAGTTCTCTGGATGGACTGACCACTAATTTGGCCATTTCACTCCGCAAAGTCACAAAAAGAACTGTCACCAAACAAGTGACAAAATGTCACTTTGGTGCTCTCTGGAATTTCGGGTTGAGACAGGTTGTTCGGGTAGAATAGCAGGAGCTTAACTCTGCATTTGACCATTCTATACCTGACCTGATGCTGACATTGAGTGCCTGCAATACTCCATGTCCTAGCAGTGACCTCCCGAACCCTGGTAAGTAAAACAAAATGTATACAAAGTAAAACCAGCTCACAATCTGGTATAATGACGCTTGCGTTGAAATTAGATGCAAATACATATTAGTGACATTCACGTTATACTCTGAAGAGAAGGAATCGCACAAACTGTAAATCCCAAAATAGTTTCTACATTAGCCTTCCCTTCATTGGACAGCTGGCAACAAATAATGTGGGACCAGATTTGATGACAAAAGCTATAAGATATGATGAATTGATTCTGGTGCAGCCAATGTCATTGCAAATTGCCTGGAGCTCTTCTGTCTGTCTCCAGTAGTCTGTCAAACGCTCAGTGTTGCCCTTTTTGGACCAACGATGTGTAACGAAGTATGTTGGGTAAATAGACCAACCATCTCTCATTAAAACTGGCAGCTTGCTCTTGATGGTTCTGTGCTTTCTTTGTGATAGCACAAGGGTCCAAACCATTCAGTTTAATGAGAGAGACTTGCTCAGCAACAGAAAGGAAAGCGAGGTTGTTTGGGAATATAATGTTATTTATGTTACAGTGAGAAGGATTTTCAAACACATCCCAATCTGAGTGGACCAACTCCATTCCCTACAAGGCAGGGAGGTTGCCAACCCTCCAGAATTGCCCTGGAGTCTCCAGGAATTAATTAATGCTATGAGCTACCCTGGAGAAAAATCATTGGGGTATTAAAAACAATATTCTTTTCATTTTCTTTGAACACTTTTGTTTATTAGTCATAAAAATATTGATGGTCTCACACTGGGATACATTTCCACAAACTCCCCCAGGATACATTCTCACAGAGTTACACTGGGAGACATTCCCCCATGGTTACAGCTCGCATTAATTTCCCTCAATGTTATTGTAATATTAACACTATACAAACACTTTTAAAAATAAAAGGGACACTAGCGTTCCCACAGTAGCTTATAATATTGAAACATCTCAAAACAATTCACACAGAGAATTACGTTTGGAGCGTAGTGGCTGTCATAGCTCAAACAGCAAAAAAATAATGTGAACACTTTAATCTGAACATGCGATTTTCCACGTAGATTGTCCAATTTACCCATATAACAAGTCACTGGGTATCAAGGTTTGTTTCAGTGCATGTGAAACACATTGAGATCTTTCAGAAAAGTAATATGACACTGGATAAATACAACTATTTAATTTCTAGTCCTTCTCTTTCTCCTTCTGTTATATTTTTACTTTCTGACATCATTTTTGCCTTTTATTTAGTCTTTCTAATTTCAAAAAAGAATCTTCTTGTTGCCTTTTCTTTCTCCTGGTTCCCGGTATTATTTTGGAAATAACAGCACGTTTCAAAAAAAAGAATTTGCATTGACTGAGTAATGGTTTTAACCAGTACCTTTTAAGCCAATTGTAACCCAAACACTGATTGCATCATCTTTTTCTCTTTCCATGCTTTGAAAAAATTTTCAATGTATAACATTTTCCAACTCTGGTCGGAGGTATTCCTGGATGTTTTGTCACATGACCTCCCACCTTCAATCGCCGGCCCCAGTCCAATATTTTTATAATCAATATTTTTTATAATTAATAAACAAAAGTATTCAAAGAAAATGAAGAAAACGTTTTTGTTCAATGTCTGCGTTATTTTCCTTCTGAGTTTCATTTGGAGTGTTCAGGACATTAATCTTTAATTCGACCTACACCACATGGACAACAAGGGTCCAAGAAGGCAGCTCATTCACCTTGTTCTCAAGGGCAATTAGGAATGGGCAACAAATAGTGGACTTGCCTTAATGCCAAAGGGATCAAGGGATCTGGGAGAAAGCAGGAACAGGGTACTGAATTAGCCATGATCTTTTTTGAATGGCGGAGCAGGCCTGAAGGGCCGAATGGCCTACTCCTGCTCCTATTTTCTATGTTTCTATGTTTGCCAGCAACGCTCACATCCCATGAAAGAATTTTTTAAAAATTCCTTGCGATTCCAGCACAGTCCTGGAAGGTTGGCAACCTGTCCCCCTCGCCCCTTCTCCCTGTATGACTCTTAGGGATACTGTCTTGCTTCAAACCACAAGCATCTTAAAATCATATTATCTACAAACACAAAACACATTCTCATGAAATTCCTTTACCTATTGTTTTAACATTAATATATTTAGAATAAGTAGCAAACAGGGGAATTGCCTACAAATGTGGCACACATTTGCACTGTGGAATTTCAAGGCCCAGATATCAGGAGCTGGATCTCGTGGGATCTTTAACTCATACCTATTCCAGTATTAGAAGATCCTTAAATCTGTTTCATTAGAACATAGGACTAGCTAGCTGACGAAAGACCAGGGTCCATCTCGTTCGCCTTCTACCATTCTGGTAGTCACTTGATACAACGATAATGGAGTTATTGACTTATCACAGCGATCAATCTTTATCAGTGAGTCTACAACAGACCCAGACATGATGTGAGGAAAACCCCCAGTGGTGGAGAGCTTTGGGAACCATAAGTCCAAAGTCACCTGTTCCTCGCAGGCACGCTCCATTCACATGTCACGGTGTCTAATTACTCACATACTGTATCCCAAAATGTTATTTTCTGAAAGAAATCTAACTTGCATTTGAATGAATCTATTCTATTTCCACTGTCTCCCTAGGGAGCCTGTTCCACAGATTGATCACTCGGTCACTGAAGTATTGTTTCCACACATTGGTTTTCAATTTACCCTCTTCAAGTGCAGGCCATGTCCTCTGGTTGTGTTATTCTGGCCAAGGTGAAACATCTAGTCCTGTTCGACGTTATATAGGTCCTTTAGAATCTCAGAAACAGCACTCATATCGCCCCTCAACCTTCTCTTTTCCAAGAAGGCCTTGCCCACAATGGTACAGCACAGAAGGAAGTCATTTGGCCCATTTTGCCAAGCTAGCTCTTTGAAATCCAATTAGTCCCACTCCCTGACTCTTCCCCACAGTGATGCAAATGTTTGCCCTTCAGGTATTTATCCAATTCCCTTTTGAAAGTTACTGTTGAATCTGCTTCCATCACGTTTGTAGGCAATGCATTGCAGATCACAACACTCACTACTTAAAACATTTTCTTCATCTCACCTCTGGTTCTTTTGCCAATTATCTTAAATCTGTGTTCTCTATTTACTGACCCATCTGTAACGGGAAACAGTTTCTCCTTATTTACTCTATTAAAATTTGTCATTATTTTGAACATCTCTATCAAATCTCCCCTTCACCTTCTCTTCTCTGAGGAGGGCAACCCCAGTTTCTCTACTCTTTCCACATAACTGAAGTCTTTCTGTATTCTATATCCTCTGTTGACAGCTGAATTCCTCTTCCTATTCTGGGGCAGTTATCTCTGCTATGCCGTGAGAACAGTACCTTCGACATACCATGAGCCACGCTTCATGGGCCTCGCCATCCACAATGAAATCCTCATGTCTGCTGCCTTCTACGGTGTCAGGTACAGTAATGTAAAACTCTACAATAACTCTTAACTCCGTATTGTCCCCTATTCCATTGTTATCTGGAGTCAGCTGTGGCTCTGTTGGTAGCACTGAGTCAGAAGGGCATTGATTTAAGTCCCAGTCCAGAAACTCGAACTCATCACCTGGACTGAGGGAGAGCTACACTGTTGGAGGTGCTGTCTTTCATATGAGATGTTAAACCAAGGTCCCGTCTGCTCTCTCAGGTGGACATAAAATATCCCACAACACTATTTCAAAGAAGAGCAGGGTAGTTCTTCTGCTGTCCTGGCCAATATTTATCCCTCAATCAACACCTAATGATCACCTTAGTCATTTACTTAATTTCTATTTCGGGGAGCTGACTGTGTGCAAATTGGCTGAAGCATTTCCTGCTTTACAGTAATGACTACACTTCAAAAGAATGCAAATAGTTGTAAAGCGCTTTAGGAAGTCTTGAGGGAGTGAAAGATACTACATAAACACAAGTCTGTATTTTCCTTCTCTCATCTGGCCTCAGTGGTAATCTCCTGCGAAGGATGACTGGTTCCTCTTTGGAACAGGGGGGAGGCCATTCAGCCCCGCCAGCCTGCTCCATCTTTCGGTCAGATCATGACTGACCTGTACCTGAACTCCATTTATCCATCTTTGCTCCATGATACCCTCACCTAACAAAAATCAACTTCAGT
This sequence comes from Heterodontus francisci, assembly GCF_036365525.1. Lineage (NCBI taxonomy): Eukaryota > Metazoa > Chordata > Chondrichthyes > Heterodontiformes > Heterodontidae > Heterodontus > Heterodontus francisci. Next base: position 53,168,736 of record NC_090403.1, read on the forward strand.
TTTGAAAATTTCAACATTCAGTCTTTTCGGGGAGAGAGTTCCAGATTTCCACTATCATTTCCTGATTTCACTTCTGAATGGCCTAGCTCGAATTTTAAGATCATGCCCCCTCGGTTTGAATTCCCCCACCAGAGGAAATAGTTTCTCTGTATCTACCCAATGAAACTCCTTAACCTTTTAAAGACCTTACTTAGATGGCCGCTCAACCTTCTAAATTGAAGGGATTACAAGCCAGGTTAGTGTAACCTGCCCTCATAATGTCACCCTTTATTATGGTATTATTCTGGTGATTCTGCACCTTACCCCTTCCTGGAGACTCCAGGGAAATACGAGAGGATTGCCAATCCCATGTGGCATTAAGTCACACATCAGAAGTTGTTGGATTTAATCCTCAGTCTCCACAGAATTGACTGATCTCAACCAGAAAAGTAGTTGACCTCTGTAATTGCCTCAATGATCAAAGGCTGGCAAGAGGAAAACTAGCCTCTTACAGCTCCCAATTGCTAACAGAGGTAGGTCTTGGCTGTGATTCAACACAGTGTCAAATAGCTAACTGTGTAGGTCCTCACATGAACAATGGGGGCTCAGGTCCCAGATTGCTCCAAGAGTTTGTGCCCTCAGGAGAGGAGAGGGGAAGAGAACATGGTAAAAAGAGTTAATGTGTGTTCAGCTGCCCAGGCCCTAAGCTCTGGAATTCCCTCCCTAAACCTGTCTGCCTCCCTACCTCTCCCTCCTGCTTTAGCAACAACAACTTATATTTATATAGCACCTTTAAAGTAATACAGGAGCATTATAAAACAAAGTTTGACACATAAGGAGATATTAGGACAGGTGACCAAAAGCTTGGTCAAAGAGGTAGGTTTTAAGGAGCGTCTTAAAGGAGGAAAGTGAGATCGAGAGGTGGAGAGGTTTAGGAAGGGAATTCCAGAGCTTAGGGCCCAGGCAACTGAAGATATGGCCACCATGTGAATTAATTAAAATCTGGGGTAGTTTAAGAGCCCAGAATTAGATGAGTGCAGATATCTCAAAGGGTTGTGGGGCTGGAGGAGATTACAGAGATAAGGAGAGGTGAGGACATGGAAGGACTTGAAAAATAGGATGAGAATTTTAAAATCAAGATGTTGCATGACCAGGAGCCAATATAAGTCAGCGAGCACAGGGGTGATAGAGGAACAGGACTTGGTGCGAACTAAGACATGGGCTTCAGAGTTTTGGAAATCCAGAGGTAACAATGCTTGCATGAGGGTTTCAGCAGCAGATGTGCTGAGACGGCGTAAAGTCGGGCAATGTTATGGAAGTGGAAATAGGCAGTCTTGTCCAGGCGCAAAAATGTGGTCAGAAGCTCATCTCAGAGTCAAATATGACATCAAGATTGCAAACAGACTAGTTTAGTCTCAGACTGTTGACAGCGTCAAATTTTGTTTGATAACGCTCATGTGAAGCATATGGGATGTTTTACTACATTAAAGGTGCTATATAAATGCAAGGTTGTTGCTGTAATCTTTTCCCATTTTGTTTTTTTCATGCAAACCTGCTTCTCCAGTTCTTAAAGGGTTAAAATAAATGTTCTTTCTGTTCTTAATTGCCCTCTGGCCTGTGTTGAATTTTTTTTTGAACTATGAGAGAGAAATATTTCAGCGTGATTTAGCAGAAAGTGCAGGGAAGAGGAAATTCCACAGTAAAGCCTTAGGCCTGCTATCAGAGTGTTTGTTATAGCTGTGTCTGTTAAAACCCAGTGTTCTCTATAAAATGGGATTACAATGGTTAGGTGCTTGGTGGCTGGCACAGACACGATGGGCCGAAGGGCCTGTTTCTGTGCTGTATAACACTCTGACTTTAAAAAGGTAAAATGTCACTGATGCATTGGAGTAGAAGCCTGATCTAAACATCTGTTGTTTTTCTCTGTAACCCACCTGGAATTGTGATATCCTTGCCCCTTTCAAACCACATGCAGTCTCCCATCTGTCAAAACAGCCACTGCTACTGCCTCAAATCAACAAGTGACTGAACACACTTGGCACTCATGTGGCCTGGGTGTCCAATAGCAGTTCAGTTGGAATCATTGATTATAATGTCACTTTCTTTGCCTGACCTAAACCATTTCTATACCAAGATTGTCATAGAGCAGAAACAACTCCAAACACCTTTATTTATTAATAACTGCCTCCTCTTCCTGTCTTCAACTCACCCTTCAGTCTCAAACTCCTCATAATTCCCAATGAAGCTGAACTGCATTGCAGTCACTGTTATCTTTGACAGCCTCCACTCTCCCTCAAACTCCCAGCTCCCCCCATCTGCCCTCTACCTAATGGTACCCTCAGCCTTCCCATTCTTTGCACCTCCTCATTCTGTCATCCCCTCAGTATTTGGCTAACTTATTTTGTTTTGAAACCCACTACCTGTCCACTTGATCCACCTCCCATCCTAGCTCCTGACCTTCTAACCTCACTTTCTCACCCTCAAGCTTGCCTCTTTCATCAGCAATATCCCACCTCCATCAGAGCCCCTGCTCGGGAAACCCACCCTAACCCTCTCCAATCTCTACTGCCACTGCCCTGCCTCACAACTTCTCTTCCGATCAAGACCTGTAATGGGATGTTTTCCATCTCTCCTTATCCTCCCTGTGGCCTTGAAGGTAAATGATCACTCTGCCAAAGTCTCTCTTCGGAGCACTGATGTATCACTCTTGCACCTGACTCACAAAGGGACTTACTGCCAATGGCTTCTGTTCACACTCGTCTCATGTCTACCTCAGGGACCCATCTTTGACACCTCTTTTCTCTATCTATATGCTATCCCTTAGCAATATTATCTGGAAGCTAGGCCTCAGCTTTCACATGTACGTCAATGACACCCAATTCTATCTCATCTCTTCCTCCATTGATTGTGATCACACCCTGAAACTGCCAGATCAAAATCATGAATATCACCAAAACTGAGCCTATTTTCTTTGGCTTCGACCAGCATCTCTGTGTCTCTGTCCTCAACTCCAGCAACCTTCCTGACCACTAACTTAGGACCAAGACAAACTTTCACATCTTGCTCAGTTCATGAGATCACCTTCTTCCCAATGTCTGCTCCATTATCAAATGTGTTTGTTCCACTTTCCCAACATTACCCATCATCATCCCTTTTTTCCAATGTCTCTCTTCAGAGCACTGTTGTTACAATCTAGAATGCACTGCTTGAAAGGGCAGTGGAAGCAGATTCAATAACAACTTTCAAAAGGGCATTGGATACATTCTTGGAAAGGAAAATTTTCAGGGTGAGAGGGAGAGCATATTAATGGAACTAATTGGATAGCCCTTGGACGTCCCCACATACATTGCCTGTTCCTCTACATTGGTAATATACGAGTCATGCATGTGTTTTGCAAGCACATTATTTTTTAATCCAAAGTTGACTTATTAAAAACCAAGCTTCATTTGATGGTGTTCCTCCTTCCTAATTATCACATTATTTCTTTCATTAACCTGCAATGATTTTAAGATAAGGTCCATTTCTTCTCCTAGGTTCACCATGGCAATGACTCTTCACCCTGATTGGATGCTACTGCTCTTCTTCGCTCACTCCCACCTTACTGTCACGATGACACTAATTCTACTCTTCATTCCCAAGGTATTAATGCCTTTAAAAAAAAAACAAAGGAATATAGTGGGGGTAAATTTCCCTGCTCACTACACTATGGGGGAGTGGAACAGATTGCCCACCTGATTATTATTCCGTCAATTTCAATGGAGTGAGGATTGAGATGGATCTATAACTGGAAGCTAATCTGCTCCATTGGAAATACTGCTCAGGCCCTGAAGATGAAAATTCACCTCAATTTCACACATTTACTGCTGAATTCCATTGGGTTGCAAGAAGCAGGACAGGCTCTCTGATAAATGGGATCATTTACATGGCTGAGGTTGTGGGTGTCCTTTCCAAGCTGTCAGCTGTGGGTTTAAACCCACTCTAGAGACTTGAGCACTAAATCCAAGCTGAGGGAGTGCTGCTGTGTTGGAGATATCATCCTTCAGATGAAAGATGGAAGTGAGGCACAGCTAACACTTGCTCATAGCTCATCGATGCAAAAGGATCCTAGAGTCCCTGTCTATCACGGTATCCAACTGCTTATTAATTAACTGTAGTGGTTCTGCCTATCCTACCCATAAAGGCCTATCTTATGCATTGAAGAAATTCCTTTCCTAAATCTTGAACGCAAGTCAACTTAATCTACAGTCATGGTTGAATTGGAAGCAAGTTCTGAATTTACCTCTCCTATCATTTGCTATCCTGTGAACTTCTTCAAAACCCCTCCAATCTCTTAGGCTGGAAAATGCAGACACAGACTGAAATCTCATCAGGTGAAATTTAATTAAAAATCAGTGGAAAAGAAAATTGGCCAGGTGTGAAACAGAGAGCAGATCCACTGTCGCCCATTCTTCACCCAGCTTTTTTTATTCATTCAGGGGATGTCGGCATCACTAGAATTTATTGCCCATCCTAATTGCCCTTGAGAAGTTGGTGGTGAGCCACCTCCTTGAATACAAATGATGGCTTGCTAGACCACTTCAAAAGGGCAGTTAAGAATCAACCACATTTCTGTGGGTCTGGCGTCACATACAGGCCAGACTGAGTAAGGACGGCAGGTTTCTTTCCCGAAAGAACATTGGTGAAGCAGATGGGTTTTTACAACAAACCAGTCGTTTCATAGTCACCGTTTTTATTCCAGACTTATTTAATGAACAGAATTTAAATTCCCCAAATGCCATGGTAGGATTTGAACTCAGGTCTCCAGATTACTAGTCCAGTAACATAACCTACTATGCCACTATACCCATAAAATTACCTGTACTGTTGCTTCTCACCACAGATCTAGATTTCCAAAAAAGCCTTTGATAAGGTACCACATAATAGACTAATAACTAAGGTCGGAGCATGCAGAGTCAGGGGACAAATAGTAGAATGGATAGCTAGCTGGTTGCAAGACAGAAAGCAGAGAATCAGGTCCAAGGTAGATATTCAGAGTGGCAGAAGGTGGGAAGTAGGGTCCCATAAGGATCAGGGTTGCAACCACTGTTGCTCGCAATTTATATTAATAATTTAGACTTTGGAATCCAAAATACAATTTCTAAATTTGCCAATGACACCAAATTGGGGGGCGGGGTGAAGGAGCAGGGGGTGGATAGTCAATACTGAGGAGGACTGCAACAAATTACCAAGAATACATGAATTAATCTTTCAGAATGGACATATAATTGGCAAATGAATTTCAACGTTGATAAGTGTGAGGTATTACATATTAGTAACAAAAATAAGGAGGTTGCATATTTCTTATATCTTTACCCACAGCAATGTTCCCGGTAAATTGCATGGGTGTGCAACCACGCAGCAGCCTGAAAGGTACCGCCAAACACCTTGTTCTCAGATAAATAACTCGTGTGCACGGCTGCACAAAAAAATTGAAAGGGACCACACACTGATAAAACAGACCATGCACAACAGCTAAATTTTAGAGGGAACTTTAACCCAGAGAGTAGTTAGAATGTGGAACTTGCTGCCACAAGGAGTAGCTGGATAAACACACAAGGGAGAAAGGAATAGAAGGATATTTTGATAGGATGAGATAAAAATCAGGGGGAGGAGGCTCGTGTGGAGCATAAACACCTGCATAGACCAGTTGGGCCGAATGGCCTGTTTCAGTCTTGTAAAATCTTCACATTCGTAAATAGGTTAGGGCTGATCTTCAGAATTTTTTATTATTAATAACAATGTGAAAACAATGTTTGTGGTAAAGACAGTAGTTAGGGCGATTTAGCAAACAAAAAATGATTTTATGTGAAGAAATTGTTGGGAATGTTCGTTCCCAGTGAAATTGTTCTCCAGCTCAATTCATTTTCCTTTCTGTTTGCAGTTCCTCCATGTGGGAGCACCCCTGAGGGAGGACATTGTGGCCGAGGTTTATGAGGACGAGCTTGACTTGCGCTTCTCTGGTTCCTATCTCAACAGCAGTATCACATCTGCCTGGAGTGATCACAGCCTGGAGCCAGACGATATCAGGGTGAGCAAAGAGAAAGGGATTGAAACTAGGCTGCTCTACTGCATTAAATAAGTAGGTCACCTTTGGAAGGAGGGAATGGAGAAAAAAAAACCTACTTTCCAGCTAGCCCCTGGGAGAAAGTAACTTTCAACCGCTAATGAGGATGTGCCAGTGATGCCCACGTCCCCAGAATGAATACTAAAAATACTGAAAAGGGGATTGAACTTGGAATTTTCCAGGTTTGACAAAAGATACCAGATTTTCGGAATCATATCAATTGTTGTGTTTCATTAACCACTTTTGGAAAAAGACTGGATGCTTTCCTAACTTTAAAAAAAAAACTTCCTGCCACTCAAAGTATTATTAGTGCTGCAGCACGATTATTCTCATTAACGTGCTGGCAAATGACTATGAGATGGAAATCCAATGATCACGAGCATCATTTGAGACCCTCTCACAAACGCACCTCGGGCCCAGACACCACAGTTTAAAAACTTTTGAACTATAACATAGACAGCACGGCTTCAGAGAAACCTAAACAGTCAGGAACATAACTGTGGGAGGAGGTGACATGATTGTGGCAAGCTTATAGAATTATATGCAATTACAGCGCAGAAACAGGTCGTTTGGCTGAACTAGTCCATAATGGTGTTTATGCTCCACATAAGCCTCCTCCCACCCTACTTCATCTCACTCTATCAACATATCCTACTTCTTTCTCCCTCTTGTACTTATCTAGCTTCCTCTAGGCTGATGGGTCGTTGGGAGCTGTTTCACTTGGTTGGTATGGGTTCCTGGATCTTGCTTAATTGCCTACAGGAGTCAGGAAGGAATTTCCTTGAGTATTTTCTCAAATTAGCCTCTTCCAGAAGATTGTGTAACTGCCAAGAAGTTGGGGGAGGGGGTGGTGGGAGTAATGGTGTGTGGGAGTAACACCATGCCAGGGTGATACGAGTTCAATGGGCCAGTTGACTTACTCTAGTCCTTTATGCTATGTTTGCAACATGTTCAGAAGTGTCTGGTGCCAGAACAGCCGATAGCTTCAGAGATGTCCACAGCAATGACAAATAGTTGAGCAAAGTGTTCAAGAGCAGAATTCCAGAGGCTCATAACTGAGACAATAGATCAGCAGTGGAGCAGCCATCCCAAAAATTATATCAGTGATTGTGGATCAGATGTTGATGGACAAATGAAACTGTAGTGAGCTGTGCTGTCAACTGTGGTTAAATGTATTCCTGGAGGTTTTGTCACAGAGACCTGCTCTCACCAACACACACATACTTGCAGTGCCCCATCTTCCCACAGTCAATCAAAAAGCAAACAAGGGAATCTAAAAGTCTTCTGTAGGCATATAAATAGTACAAGCATCATAAAGAGGAGTGGGGCCGATTAGGGACCTAAAAGGGAATTTACGCATGGAGGCAGAGGACATGGCTGAGGTACTAAGTGAGTACTTTACATATGTCTGCCCAAGTCATGGTGAAAGAGGAGGTAGTTGAGACACTGGATGGACTAAAAATTGATAAAGAGGAGTTATCAGATAGGCTGGCTGTACTTAAAGTTGCTAAGTCACCAGGACCAGATGAGATGCATCCAAGGATACTAAGGGTGGAAAGACAAGCCCAGCAACTACAAGCCAGTCAATATAACGTCAGTGGTGGGAAAACTTTTAGAAACAAAATTCAAGACAAAATTAATAATAACTTAGATTAATTAAGGAAAGATAGGATGGGCTTGTTAAGGGTAAATCGTGTTTAACTAACTTGCTTGAGTTATTTGATGAGGTAACAGAGAGGGTTGATGAGTGTAATGCGGTTGATGTGATGTACACGGACTTCTAAAAGTTATTTGATAAAGTGCCACATAACAAGCTTGTCAGCAAAGTTAGAGCCATGGAATAAGGAGGAAAGTAGCAGCATGGATACCAAGTTGGCTGAGTGATGGAAAACAGAGAGTAGTTGTGAACAGTTATTTTTCAGACTGGAGGAAGGTATATGGTGGGGTTTCTCATGGGTCAGTCTTAGGTACCGCTGCTTTTCTTGATATATATTAATGACCATGTCCCCAGATGGCTTGGCCATGTGAGCCGCATGGAAGATGGCAGGATCCCCAAGGACACATTGTACAGCGAGCTCGTCACTGGTATCAGACCCACCGGCCATCCCTGTCTCCGCAACGTCTGTAAACACGACATGAAGTCCTGTGACATTGACCACAAGTCGTGGGAGTCAGTTGCCAGCGATCGCTAGAGCTGGCGGACAGCCATAAAGGCAGGGCTAAAGGGTGGAGAGTCGAAGAGACTTAGCAGTTGGCAGGAAAAAAGACAGAAGCGCAAGGAGAGAGCCAACTGTGTAACAGCCCCGACAACCAAATTTATCTGCAGCGCCCGTGGAAGAGTCTGTCACACTAGAATTGGTCTTTATAGACACTCCAGGCGCTGCTTCACAAACCACTTACCACCTCTAGGTGCTTACACATTGTCTCTTGAGAATAGGAGGCTAAAGAAGATTAATGACATAGACTTGGGTGTAGAGGACACAATTTCAAAATCTGTGGATGACACCAAACATGGAAGTTCTGTGAACTGTGAGGAGGACAGTGAAAAACTCCAAGAGGACATAGACAGGCTGGTGAAATGGGCGGCCAAGTGGCAGATGACATTTAATGTAGGAAAGTATGAAGTGATTCATTTTGGTGGGAAGAATAGGAGAGGCAAAATAAATTAAAAGGGTACAAATCTAAAGGGAATGCAGGAGCAGAGGGACCCAGGGGATTATATGCACAAATCATTGAAATTTGCAGGGTAAGTTGAGAAAGCAGTTAATAAAGCAAACGGGATTCTGGGCTTTATAAATAGGGGCATAGAGTGCAAAGAACAAGGAAGTTATGATGAACCTGTATAAAACACTGGTCCGGCCTCAACTAGAGTATGGTGTCCAGTTCAGGGTACCACACATTAGGAAGTATACAAACATACATACAGACATACGAATTAGGAGCAGGAGTAGGCCACTCGGCCCTTCGAGCCTGCTCTGCCATTCAGTAAGTTCATGGCTGAACTGATTACTCCACATTTCCACCTACCCCTGACAACCTTTCACCCCCTTGCTTATCAAGAATCTATCTACCTCTGCCTTAAAAATATTTAAAGACTCTGCTTCCACCGCCTTTTGAGGAAGAAAATTCCAAAGACTCACGACCCTCTGAGAGAAAACATTTCTCCTCATCTCTGTCTTAAATGGCCAACCCCTTATTTTTAAACAATGACCCCTAGTTCTAGATTCTCCCACAAGGGGAAACATCCTTTCCACATCCACCCTGTCAAGATGACTCAGGATCTTATATGTTTCAATGAAGTCGCCTCTTACTCTTCTAAATTCCAGCGGATACAAGCCTAGCCTGTCCAACCTTTCCTCATAAGACTGCCTGCCCATTCCAGGTATTAGTCTAGTAAACCTTCTCTGTGCTGCGTCCAACGCATTTACATCCTTACTTAAATAAGGAGACCTGTACTGTACACAGTACTCCAGATGTGGTCTCACCAATGCCCTGTATAGCTGAAGCAGAACCTCCCTACTTTTGTATTCAACTCCCCTCACACTAAACAATAACATTCTATTAGCTTTCCTAATTACTTGCTGTACCTGCATACTAACCTTTTGTGATTCATGCACTAGGACTTCCAGATCCCTCTGCATCTCAGAATTCTGCAATCTCTCACCATTTAGATAATATGCTTCCTTTTAATTCTTCTTGCCAAAGTGGACAATTTCACACTTTCCCACATTATACTCCATTTGCCAGATCTTTGCCCACTCACTTAACCTATCTATATCCCTTTGTAGCCTCCTTATATCCTCTTCACAAGTTACTTTCCTACCTATCTTTGTGTCATCAGCAAATTTAGCAATCATACCTTCGGTCCCTTCAACTAAGTCATTTATATAAATTGTAAAAAGTTGAGGCCCCAGCACAGATCCCTGTGGCACACCACTTGTTACATCTTGCCAACCAGAAAATGACCCATTTATGCATACTCACTGTTTCCTGTTAGCTATCCAATCTTCTATCCATGCCAATATGTTACCTCCTACACCATGAGTTTTTATTTTCTGCAATAACCTTTGGTGTGGCACCTTGTCAAATGCTTTCTGGAAATTTAAGTACAATACATCCACCAGTTCCCCTTTATCCACAGCACATGTAGCTCCCTCAAAGAACTCCAATTAATTGGTTAAACATGATTTCCCTTTCACAAAACCATGTTGACTCTGCCTGATTACCTTGAATTTTTCTAAATGTCCTGCTATACTGTCTTTAGTGCCTCGAAGAATGTTAAGGCATTAGAGAGGGTGCTGAAAAGATTCATGTGAATGGTTCCAGATATGAGGAACTTCAGTTACGTGGATAGGTTGGAGAAGTTGGGGCCATTCGCCTTGGATAAGCGAAGATTAAGAGGAGATTTGATAGAGGTTTTCAAAATCATGAGGGTCCTGAAGAGAGCAGATAGAGAGAAACCATTCCCAATGGCAGAAGGATTTAGAAGCAGAGGACACCGATTTAAGGTGATTGGCAAAAGAAGCAACAGCATCATGGGGAAAACTTTTTTTTACGCAGCGAGTAGTTAGGATCTGGAATGCACTGCCTGAGTGTGTGGTGGAGGCAGATTCAATCGAAGCATTCAAAAGAGAATTGGATAATTATTTGAAGAGAAAAAATTTGCAGAGCTATGGGGAAAAGGCAGGGTAGTGGCACTAGGTGAATTGCACTTGCAGAGGAGCCAGCACAGATACGATGGGTCGATGGCCTCCTCCTGTGCCGTAACCATTCTATGATTCGATGAAAACTCCTCATTACCTAATCGGATGATTCTTGAGAATTAAACAGCCTTTTTACCCCCCAAATATTCAAAATTTTTATAATAAACAAAAATGTTTTAACAGAATGGAGAAAAAACACAAATTTTATTTCACGACCTTATGATTTTCCTCCCAGGTTTTTGCTCTCAGCAATGTCCTGGAGATTAATCTTCAAGTCCTGGACAATCCTGGAGGGTTGGCAACCCTAGTAATGAGATCACAAAGGCCACAAGGAGTGATTTTTGTTGCATCTCTACAGCAATCCCTTTGGCTGACGTACAATCCCATCACCCCATGAAAGATATATCATGGAGAAAAATGAAAGATGTCACTAGGCAGATCAGGAGCAGTGTTTCTCTTTCCAAGAAGCTTTTGGAAAATACTAATGCTTCCTTATTTCTTTTTCTTTTCTTCTGCAGGATGAACTAAAGAAGCTTTATGCCCAACTGGAAGTGCATAAAACAAAGAAGATGACAGCCAATAACCCTCACCTCCAGAAGAAGAGGAGTTCCAGAAGAGCCCTAGGTCGTTCCATCATTAAGCGTATAACTGAAATTCCTGAGTCAATGAGCAGACAGTGCAGCAGGGATGGATCTATTGCAGGGGGAAGCTATGCTGGCTCATACAGAAAAAAACTTTATGATTCTTCTAGCATGAGAGTGAAAGAAGACTCTATAAAACATCGGGTTTTCTCAATAAGAAAATCTCACAGTACCTATGACCATGTCAGGGAGCATCGACATGGCCACATCAGCAGAACAGATTCCTCTAGCAGAGATCCTTCCTTGCTAGACTCTCTGATGAGGAAGAAGTTGGCAAAGAAAGCCTCTGAGAGATCAGACGTTGACTCATTAGATGATGCCCCTTTAGTATGCAAGTCTGCTAGTGCACATAACCTAACCGTGGATAGAAACCCACTGAACATCAGGGCAGGCACATTGCAAAAATCTCTTAGTGTTGTTAGCTGTGCGAGAGAAAAGGCATTGATGATCACAAAGAAGTATGAAGAGAACACAAAACAGGTGGGAGACAGAGTTCAAAAGAAGCTGTCAACCAAGCAAGCACCAACTAAGCTACAGCCCTCCACAACTGCAGCACAGTCGGAAGAAGCAAATAAAATGACCGATTCAGCCAAGCAGCAAGAAGCTGGTGAACTCTCTCAAGGGACAGCAAGACCACAGTCACAAGACAGCCACAAGACTCTGGTTTGTCCCTGGGACTTCCAGAATCTGCAACCTCCACCTTCTGAGACAAAGGTGAACAAACCAGTCACCTATGCACCAACCAAAAGCAGCAGTGTTGACAACTCACAGTCATCGGGAAAGCTGCAAGAGAACAGAAAAAGATTCGCCGATTTGGTGAAGAAGCATCGAAGTTTGCATCAAGATAGTATTGGTTGGGATGTGAAGGAGACACAAATGATCCAATCTGAAAGTGAAGTATCAACGGACATGCAACCTGGAGCCAATACATCACCAAGAATTGGCAAATCAGTAGAATATTCAAGAACAGACAGCATTCGCCCAGCAACTCTTGCAGTGTCTCCCAAGGCGAACAAAACACAAATACCTTCTGAAAAGATGGATCAAGTAAAAACAGATGCTCCTGTAGGCGAGAGCAAGCGGGAAAAATATATGTCACTAATGAAACAAGCATCATCTAATAGCTCAATCATTTGTCCATGGGAGACTATGGTAGAAGAAACATCAGCAGTGGACACAAGTGCAGATCAGAAGAAGGGAAGGTCATTGTCAGTCTGTGTTGGTACTCCAGAACCACTTATGCATAGCTCCTTGAAAGCAAAGGATGCAAATGATCCATCGAAACAACCTAAAGGATTTGGACTGTCCTTGAAACTCCTGATGGCACCAGGAAAGATGAAGGAGAGCAAGAAAGAAAAGTCAAGGAAAGCAAGTGAAAAAGTAAAGGGCGGTACAGATAAGGAAAAAGAAAAGGAGAACAAAACAGAAGCAATGAGTTTGAGAGACAAATCTGCAGCTGCAGCTATCTGTCCATGGGAAACAGGAGAGACCAAGAACAAGGAAGAAAAATCACAGTCAACAGATAAAGTGGAAGATATATCTCCGTTGCACAAGGTAGATACAGGGGACAAGCAGCAAAAATATAGGTCACTCTTAAAACAAGCATCAGCGAATACTGCTATCATCTGTCCATGGGACGTCATTTTAGAAGAGACATCGGCATTAAGCATAAGTGCAGATCAGAAGAAAGGAAGGTCTTTATCGGTTGGTGCTGGTGTTCCAGGATCACTTGTGCATGGCACCTTGAAAGCAAAAGATGCAAATGATTCATTGCAGCAATCTAAACGATTAGCACTGTCCTTGAAACTTATGATGGCACCAGGAAAGATGTGGGATAGAGAGAACAAAGAACGAAAATCATTGCCCATTGATAATTCTAAAGTCGCAGATATCTGTCCCTGGGATACAGGAGATGCTGGGAGCAAAGAGGAAACATCACAACCCATTGATAAATCTAAAGTCACAGATATCTGTCCCTGGGACACAGGAGATACTGGGAGAAAAGAGGAAACATCACAACCCATTGATAAATCTAAAGTCGCAGATATCTGTCCCTGGGACACAGGAGATACTGGGAGAAAAGAGGAAACATCACAACCCATTGATAAATCTAAAGTCGCAGATATCTGTCCCTGGGATACAGGAGATACTGGGAGAAAAGAGGAAACATCACAACCCATTGATAAATCTAAAGTCGCAGATATCTGTCCCTGGGACACAGGAGATACTGGGAGAAAAGAGGAAACATCACAACCCATTGATAAATCTAAAGTCGCAGATATCTGTCCCTGGGACACAGGAGATACTGTGAACAAAGAGGAAACATCACAACCCATTGATAAACCTAAAGTTGCAGATATCTGTCCCTGGGACACAGGAGATACTGGGAGAAAAGAGGAAACATCACAACCCATTGATAAATCTAAAGTCACAGATATCTGTCCCTGGGATACAGGAGATACTGGGAGAAAAGAGGAAACATCACAACCCATTGATAAATCTAAAGTCGCAGATATCTGTCCCTGGGATACAGGAGATACTGGGAGAAAAGAGGAAACATCACAACCCATTGATAAATCTAAAGTCGCAGATATCTGTCCCTGGGACACAGGAGATACTGGGAGAAAAGAGGAAACATCACAACCCATTGATAAATCTAAAGTCACAGATATCTGTCCCTGGGATACAGGAGATACTGTGAACAAAGAGGAAACATCACAACCCATTGATAAACCTAAAGTCGCAGATATCTGTCCCTGGGACACAGGAGATACTGGGAGAAAAGAGGAAACATCACAACCCATTGATAATTCTAAAGTCACAGATATCTGTCCCTGGGATACAGGAGATACTGTGAACAAAGAGGAAACATCACAACCCATTGATAAATCTAAAGTCGCAGATATCTGTCCCTGGGACACAGGAGATACTGGGAGAAAAGAGGAAACATCACAACCCATTGATAAATCTAAAGTCGCAGATATCTGTCCCTGGGATACAGGAGATACTGGGAGAAAAGAGGAAACATCACAATCCATTGATAAATCTAAAGTCGCATATATCTGTCCCTGGGATACAGGAGATACTGTGAACAAAGAGGAAACATCACAACCCATTGATAAATCTAAAGTCACAGATATCTGTCCCTGGGATACAGGAGATACTGTGAACAAAGGGGAAATATCACTGCCTGTTGATAAATCTAAAGTCGCAGATATCTGTCCCTGGGATACAGGAGATACTGTGAACAAAGAGGAAACATCACAACCCATTGATAAATCTAAAGTCGCAGATATCTGTCCCTGGGATACAGGAGATACTGTGAACAAAGGGGAAATATCACTGCCTGTTGATAAATCTAAAGTCGCAGATATCTGTCCCTGGGATACAGGAGATACTGTGAACAAAGAGGAAACATCACAACCCATTGATAAATCTAAAGTCGCAGATATCTGTCCCTGGGATACAGGAGATACTGTGAACAAAGAGGAAACATCACAACCCATTGATAAATCTAAAGTCACAGATATCTGTCCCTGGGATACAGGAGATACTGTGAACAAAGGGGAAATATCACTGCCTGTTGGTAAATCTAAAGTCGCATATATCTGTCCCTGGGATACAGGAGATACTGTGAACAAAGAGGAAACATCACAACCCATTGATAAATCTAAAGTTGCAGATATCTGTCCCTGGGATACAGGAGATACTGTGAACAAAGAGGAAACATCACAACCCATTGATAAATCTAAAGTCTCAGATATCTGTCCCTGGGATACAGGAGATGCTGGGAGCAATGAGGAAACATCACAACCCATTGGTAAATCTAAAGTCACAGATATCTGTCCCTGGGACACAAGAGATACTGTGAGCAAAGAGGAATTAGCATTGCCCATTGATAAATCTAAAGTCGCAGATACCTGCCCCTGGGATACGGGAGATACTGGGAGAAAAGAGGAATTATCATTGTCCATTGATAAATCTAATGTCATAGAAATTTGCCTTTGGGAGACAGAAGCATCAGCAACTGGAGGAATTCAAACGTGTCCAAAACCTGAAAGTAATTTAACTTCAATTTCTCCTTGGGATGTTGAGGTAGCAACAGCAAACCAACCTGAAAATGAAGAAGCTGGAAATCCAAAAGATAAAGAAAATGTTACTGTTTCAACTGTCAGCTCTCCTATGCATTTAGTATGAGTTGGTTGAGGTGCCAAAGCTAAAGATGTAGGGACGTAAAGCTTTTCCAAGATAAAACAAAATTCATTGAATGCAGGATTTCTGGTGTAAATAGATAGTGTGCAACATAATAAACAGCTTCTTCCCAAAAGGAGTTGGTAACAATACATTTGTTGCTTTCAATCCATTTTACACTTTACTAAGCAATCACAGGCAGGTGTATTCATTTTGCATAGACCTAAAGATTGTGGGGATGATAGTCCATGAAGTAATCTTCAAGGTTAACACAAAAGGTACTCTAAAAAGGAATCTTAAATGAAGTTACATCTTATTGATTGTAAACCTGACAAACTACACTATCATTTCAACAAACAAGGCATTTTCCTTTCCCCAGTTTATGATACTGCCACACAAGTTTAATCGGTGTACAGTGGGAAAACTGCAGATCCCGGGTTCATTTTGTTGTCTTCCCCATGGGATTAGATGGAGGAATTGCAGTCTTTATGCCAGTGGCTGCAGCTGCTCTAAGGTCACGTGCTGCAGTTGGACTCTTGGAAATAAAGTTCTACTTACCTTCCAACTTCCCAAATGTACAGCACATTGCATTAGCAGATAAAAGGCCAGCATCCTGGGTCATTGACATCAGCGCTTTGTAGCAAGGGTCTTCCTGAAAGAAAGATGCATGCCTTCCACTGGATAGCAATTTGGAGGATCCCTGGCTGATGTATCCCTAGCCTAGGTGCAGAGAAGTTAATAATCGCACTCCAACCACTGTCCCAGCTAATATATTTTTTAATTTGCTCTTAGGACATGGAAGACACTACCAAAACTGAATTTATTGCCCAGCCCTAGTTGCCCAGAGAATGTCAATTTTATTGTTTTACTTGAAGGCAGTCATTGAATTTGGGAATGGATTCATGATTAGTTAGATGTGATAAGTTCTTTTCACTAAAATACCAAAGACCAGGATTGAACCTGCTAGATCTATTTGCTGATGTAGCTCGTGTGAAGATGTTGCCCTTTATTATTGTTATTTGTTTATTTTATTTATTTAGAGATGCAGCACTGAAACAGGCCCTTCGGCCCACCGTCTGTGCCGACCATCAACCACCCATTTATACTAATCCTACATTAACCCCATATTCCTACCACATCCCCACCTGTCCCTCTATTCTCCTACCACCTACCTATACTAGGGGCAATTTATAATGGCCAATTTACCTATCAACCTGCAAGTCTTTGGCTGTGGGAGGAAACCGGAGCACCCGGAGGAAACCCACGCGGTCACAGGGAGAACTTGCAAACTCCGCACAGGCAGTACCCAGAATCGAACCCAGGTCGCTGGAGCTGTGAGGCTGCGGTGCTAACCACTGCGCCACTGTGCCGCCATTGTTCTCAAATCTGGGTAGCAAACTAGAAAGAGGTGATCAGAACAGATTTGCCAAATTGACTTTCCATAACGTTCCATGGTGGGATTTGAATGCATGACCTCTGGTTGACTGGTCCATTGTACCCCAGGTGGCATTAGCCCAAAATGTCTTCATGGCTGAGCAAATCCTAAATTCATGCTCTGAAACCACATTAAAACCTAAATGTTTAAAATGGTTATAAACTGACTACTTTTGATTTTGCCAGGCCACAGTTAATACTCATTCTGTCAGTTCCCTGCCGGAAGGAAGCAAAATGATTTAGCAAAAATATTTCTTTGTTTTAGTTTCTCTCCAATGGCCTCAATTTTCTTCCCATCATTAGCAGATCCCACATACCTTACCACTGAAACAACACACAAATAATCTTCCTCCTTTGCTTGTCACCTGGTTATTAATTTAATGTCTCAACACTGTGGCATTACGCTGTGGCACTTAGTCATAGAGTCATTTACACATGGAAGGAGACATTCAGCTGATCGAGTCTATGCCAGCTCGCCACAGAGCAATCCAGTCAGTCCCCCTCCCCAACTTGATCCCCGTAGCCCTGCAAATTTATTTCCGTCAAGTGTCCATCCAATTTCCTTTTTAAATTATTGACCGTCTCCACCACCCTTGTGGGCAGCGAGTTCCAGGTCATTACCATTCGCTGTGTAAAAAGTTCTTCCTCATATTCCTCATGCATCTCTTGCCCAAACCCTTCTATCTGTGTCCCCTAGACCTTCTACCATAAGTTAATGGGAACAGTTTTTCCTTGTCTAACTTATCTAAGCCTGTCATAATCCTGTACACCTCTATCAAATCTCCCCTCAATCTCCTTTGCTCCAGGGAGAACAACCCCAGCTTTTCCAACTGAATCTTGTAACTAAAATCTCCCATCCCCAGACCATTCTGGTAAATCTCCTCTGCACCCTGTCAAGGATCCTCACATCCTTCCTAAAGTGTGGTGACCAGAACTGGAAGCAATACTCCAGTTGGGGCTTTATAAAGATTCAGTATAACTTCCTTGGTTTTGTACTCAATGCTTCTATTTATGAAGCCCAAGCTCCCATATGCTTTGCTAAACAATCTCTCAATATATCTTGCAACTTTCAAAGACTGATGCACATGCACCCCAGGTCCCTCTGTTCCTGCACACTCTTTAGAACTGCGCCATTTTGCCTATATTGCCTCACTGTAACCCTTTTGCCAAAATGCACTACCTCACACTTGTCTGCCCACGCCACTAGCCTATCTACATCCTGTGCAGGCAGTTCATATGATCCTCACTGTTTGCCACTCTTCAAAGTTTGGTATTATCGGCAAATTTTCGAATAGTACTCTGTATTCCAAGATCCAAGTTATTTACATGCAAGAAAAAAAGCAGTGGTCCCAGAGCTGACCCTTGGGGAACACCACTGTCTACTATCCTCCAGTCTGAAAAACAACCATATACCACAACTCAGTGCTTTTTGTCCTTAAGTCAATTTTTATTCCATTGGACACTGACCCTCCAATTCCAAACGCTTTCTTAAAATCCATAGACAACATCCACTGCATGCCCTTCATCAACCTTCTCTGTTACTTCATCAAAAAATTCAATTAGATCAGTCAAGCAAGATCTGCCTTTTATAAATCTGAGCTGGCTATCCGCAATTAACTCAAACCTATCCAACTGCCTGATTATTGTTTCTAAAACCTTACCCACCACTGATGTTAAACTAACTGGCCTGTAGTTGTTAGGACTGTCCTTACACCCTTTCTTGAATAAGGGTGTCACATTTGCCACTCTCCAATCCTCTGGCACCTCCCTTGTATCCAGGGAAGATTATGGCAAGCCCTTCCACTATCTCCACTCCCACTTTCTTTAGCCATCTGAGATGCAAGCCATCTGGATCAGGTGACTTATTTACCCTGAGCATAGCCAGCCTTTTCAGTATCTCCTCTCTCTCAATTTTCACCCTATCCATTGCCTCTACTCTCGCCACTTCGACCAATATTTTGTCAGATTCTTCTTCCTTAGAAAACACTGATATAAAGTACTCATTAAGTATTAAGTGCCTCTAAGCATATATTACCCTCTTTGTCCCCAACAGGCCCCACCCCACCTCTTACTGCCTGCTTACTATTTACATGGTGGTAAAAGATTTTTGGGTTCTCTTTTATATTGACTGCCATTCTATTCTCATATTCTCTTTTTGCCAGTCTTATTTCCCTCTCAACCTTTTTTTTGTTGAACTTTATAAAAACACACTCAATGCCATTTAATGGCATCATGGATGATGAATTATTTTGTGCAAGGAGTTTTCTCAGGCTCCAGTTGATTCTCCAATTTATTTAAAAACATTTTCCTCAGTGAAGACTACTTGATAATTTCCTGGCAACCAGATGGTTCGCAACACTGATGTTGTACCTGACCACGAGATGAGCTTCCAATAACATATACGCCCCATCACCAAGACTGCCTACTTCCAGCTCTGCAACACTGAGGTTCCAGCCTCAGCTCATTTGCTGCTGGAGCCCTCATTCATGCCTTTGTTACCTTTAGACTTGACAATTCCCTTGCACTCCTGGCCGGCCACCCATTTTCCACCCTCCTTAACTTTGAGCTTGTCCAAAGCTCTGCTGTTCATGTCCTAACTCGCACCAAGTCCTGTTCATCTATCATCCCTGTGCTCTCTGACCTACATTGGCTTCTGGTCCAGTAATGCCTTAAATTTAAAATTCTCATTGTTGTTTTCAAATCCCTCCATAGCCTTGCTCTTCCCTATCTCTGTAACCACCTTCAGCTCCACAACCCTCTGAGATCTCTGTGCTCCTGCGATTCCAGAGTCTTGCACATCCTCAAATTTAATCGCTCCACCACAGGCGGCTGTGCCTTCAGGTACCTCAGTCCTAAGCTCTGAATTCCCTCCCTGAACCTCTGCTCCTCAAGATGTTCCTTTAAACCTACCTCTTTCACCAAAGATTTGCTCATCTGCCTTATATGGCTCAGTGTCATTGTTTGATAACATCCCTGTGAAACACCTTGAGACATCTTACTACATTAAAGATGCTATATAAATGCAAGTAGTCATTGTTGAGATGCATTGAATTAACAGGCTCAAGTTATTTTCCTCCAACAGAGTGGAAACAGATGGTACACTGAATAAATTCTGGCAGGCAGGAAATTTCTCATACAAGCACCAGCACCCCATAAATCTTAAATATGTTCTTAAAACTTTCCAGACACAAGTGAACACAGAACATTTAGAATTTTTGTTAAATATCTTTGAATGTAGTGATTTTGTCCTTGATCAGCAGAATAACTGGATTCAACAGTCAGTTACCAACTAATCTTAAGACACTGGTGCAAATTCACAACTGCCTTTATGACAAAGCACAAACCCTTCAAAATAATCTGACGGTTGTAAAACATTTTGGGACTTTGAGGATGTGAAGGGCACTATATAAATGAAGCTCTATATCTCTCTTTGCACTGCTGACTCTTGGGTTTGAATTCCAGTCAGTCACGTAAAGTTAGAAAAGCACGAGATTCCCTACAAGGTGAATTTTCAAACTCAAATCCCATCAGAAGGACAATTCTAACTTCACACAGTACTCCCAATAAGGAATAACTAAGGATGGGCTAACACTTGTCACTTTCCAGAAAATGGCTCAACAGCAAAAAAGGCAGCAACTTAGGAGTGGATTAGCTGTTGTTTCAACCAGCTAAGAAAGGTCTAGGGTTCCCTTTCTGCCTGCGAGGTCAAAGTGACTGCCCTTGACATCAAGGCAGCATTTGACAGAGTATGGCATCAAGGAGCCCTAGCAAAACTGAAGTCAATGGGAATCGGGGGAAACTCTCCGCTAGTTGGAGTCATACCTAGCGCAAAGGAAGATGGTTGTGGTTGTTGGAGGTCAATCATCTCAGTTCCAGGACATCACTGCAGGAGTACCTCAGGGTAGTATCCTAGGCCCAACCATCTTCAGCTGCTTCATCAATGACCTTCCTTCAATCATAAGGTCAAAAGTGGGGAGGTTCGCTGATGATTGCACAATGTTCAGCACCAGGGCGGCGCTGTGGCGCAGTGGTTAGCACCGCAGCCTCACAGCTCCAGTGACCCGGGTTCAGTTCTGGGTACTGCCTATGCGGAGTTTGCATGTTCTCCCTGTGACCACGTGGGTCTCCTCCGGGTGCTCGGGTTTCCTCCCACATGCCAAAGACTTGCGGGTTGATAGGTAAATTGGCCATGGTAAAAAATAAACTGCTCCTAGTGTAGGTAGGTGACAGGAGAATTGAGGGAAGGTGGGGACATGAGAGGGAAAAATGGGATTAATGCAGGATTAGTATAAATGGGTGGCTGATGGATGGCGCGGACTCGGTGTGCCAAAGGGCCTGTTTCGGTGCTCTATCTCTCTATCTCTCTATCTCTCTATGACCATTCGTGACTCCTCAGATACTGAAGCAGTCTGTGTAGGAATGCAGCAAGACCTGGACAATATCCAGGCTTGGGCTGATAAGTGGCAAGTAACACCTGCACCACACAAGTGCCAGACAATGACCATCTCCAAAAAGAGAGAATCTGACCATCTCCCCTTGACATTCAACGGCATTATCATCGCTGAATCCCCCACTATCAACATCCTGGTATTACCATTGACCAGAAACTGAACTGGAGTAGCCATATAAATACCATGGCTACAAGAGCAGGTCAGAGGCTAGGAATCCTGCAGCGTGTAACTCACCTCCTGATTCCCCAAAGCCTGTCCACCAGCTACAAGGCACATGTCAGGAGTGTGATGGAATACTCTCCACTTGCCTGGTTGGATGCAGCTCCAACAACATTCAAGAAGCTCAACACCATCCAGGACAAAGCAGCCCGATTAATTGTCACCCCATCCACAAACATTCACTCCCTCCACCACCAACGCACAGTGGCAGCAGTGTGTACCATCTACAAGATGCACTGCAGCAATGCACCAAGGCTCCTTAGACAGCACCTTCCAACCCCACGACCTCTACCAACTAGAAGGACAAGGGCAGCAAATGCATGGGAACACCACCACCTGCAAGTTCCCCTCCAAGTCACACACCATCCTGACTTGGTACTATATCGCCTTCATTGTCGCTGGGTCAAAGTCCTGGAACTCCCTAACAGCACTGTCGGTGTACCTACCTCACATGGACCGCAGCGGTCCAAGAAGGCAGCTCAGCACCACCTTCTCAAGGGCAATTAGCGATGGGCAATAAATGCTGGCCTCGCCAGCGATGCCCACATCCCATGAATGAATAAAAAAAAACTGGTCTTACTGTAACAGGTTTTAATTTTAAACAAAGTGTTTTTAGCTCCCCCTTAGTGAAACCTTGTTCACCGCTTTCCAATTATAAGGCAAAGAAACCCGCACAACAGGTTTTCTCAGGGTGATACCCCATACAAGCATGACACCAGTTCAGAGATATCCCTGGTCAAATAAAGGGGCCGCGTTTTTACATTGTTGTACTTGAGACATCTATGTTTATCCCACATTTTACAGTTATCAATATGGCCTTTATGTTGAAAATTATTAAAATTTTGTCACATTGTAATTTTATACTTTCTCCCACCTCCAACCAGATCGTTCTAGTGCAGTACTCGGAGTGCTGCACTGCCGGAGGTGCCATCTTTCGGATGAGACATTAAACTGTGTTGCATCCATCCTCTAAGGTGGATGTAAAGATCCCAATGGCACTATTGTCAAAGAGAAGGGGAGTTCTCCCCAGGCTTCTGGCCAATATTTATCCTTAACCACATCAGTGAAACAGATTACCTGGTCATTACCACATTGCTGTGTGTGGAAGTTTGCTGTGTGCAAAATTGGCTGCTGCATTTCCTACATTACAACAGTGAATACACTTCAAAAAGTACTTCATTAGCAGTGAAGCAATTTGGGATAAGGTGTTTTGTAAATGCGAGCTCTTTCTTTCAGTTCAGTGCCCCATAACAGTAGGTAGGAAAGCTTCTCCCAGGCTTCTTCCCTCTGTTGTTGCAGATTCTAACCACCCACTTGCTCACCTACCCTCCTTATTCATGGGGAAGCACAAGATCCCTGATCCCCACATAGAATCCTCTTGGTGGGAACTTGAATCTGAGTCCCATTGCTTCACATCACAGATTATGTTGACACTCAAATGCATTCATCTCTCTCTCTCGTGCGTGCGCACACATACAATATGCAGACTTAGCTTTATTATTCACTATCAAATGGAAACAGCAAACCTTGGACTCTGAACCAGGGTTCTACAAACCCAAGGAATGTAATTACCATCATTTACAAATTGGAACTCTTCATTCTATCTGGAACTCATTCCTAGGGAGTACGTTGCAAGGCTGGCATCTGATCTCAAGGTTCAACTGATTTCCTGTAGAACACTCGATGCATTTCTGAGAGCTATGACCTCCTTCAAACTTGGTCCATGAAACTACATTGTTACTCCCTCCTGGTTATTAATTACTCTGTATGGGATGCAGTGAAACCAATCTAGATTCACTACCGTGGGATGAATTCCATGTTCTCTGTAGACAACTACTCTCATTTGTGTTTAGATACAACAGCGGTGAATGGGCATAAACATTCTCCTGCTCTTGGTGTAAAGGCTGGTTAAGGCAGTCTTCACTGCGGTTTTTAAATGAAACCTCTGTGCACATTTCGAGTTAAACCTAGCTTGCAGTAGATGTAATGTCCTGTGTTGGAGCAACTGGATCAGAAATAAATGCTTGGCATAATAAAAAATGAAAGAAGCTTGCTCTGAGATTAGACTGAGGTAACAGAATTCAGCTGCTGGTTCCAGGTTTAAAGTGATTCTAGGTTTAATGGAAAAACTGATGTGAAGGAAACAGGTGCAAAACCAAGGTGGCGCTTCCAACATGTTGACTCGTTTTGGAGAGAGTTTGGCATTGTCCAGTTTAGAGGCAGACTGAGCTGGTGGCACGTGTGGAAATTCAACTCACGTCCAGTCCGCTGAAACACAACGTCCCAATGCAAGCAGCAAAGCTCGAGCGCGGTTTCCAGTCTCTGTGCATTTCCTCACTTGTTCAACTGTACAGATTCAGGTTTTGGAACCTCAATATTCTTCACCTCAAACTCTTCCCATGGCTTGTATTTGGGTCCAGGGATCATAATGGTCTGCAATTTAAAAATAAACCAAAATTAGCATTCTATAAATAAAACTGTTGCGCATTTTGCAATTTTCCCTGTAATGCAGCACAACACATGCAATATCTGGATGAGGGAGGTGGAACAGAAGCACAGGACTCATCAGCAACTCCATCAGCTACCATTACACAGATTGACACTCTGTGGTATGTTTTAAGCGAGCAGGGCCAAGATTTTAAAAGAAGTCTCTCCCCATGGCGTTTCCAGATGTTGCTGCCCTAGAATTTTGGCAAAACGTCCTCCTGCTTTCATAGAGAGGTACAGCACTGAAACAGGGCCTTCGGCCCACCGAGTCTGTGCCGACCAACAACTACCCATTTATACTAATCCTACATTAATCTCATATTCCCTACCACATCCCCACCATTCTCCTACCACCTACCTACAACTAGGGGCAATTTACAATGGCCAATTTACCTATCAACCTGCCAGACTTTGGCCTTGAGACATCCAAATACACTATACCACAAAAGCCAAGAAGTTATGGACTGGTTCTGCATAGTTTATGTATGATTCAGTGTCTACTCTCATCTACTATAGCAGAATAGAAATTGATAATTCTGTTTGTTACATATATATATATATATATATATATGTTAATATATATACCACCATGTGGCTTGTGCCTGTCTCAGGTCCCCCACCTCCATGATTGCAAACCCCGCTCCCAGGACTCACCTTGTTGTAGGCTGAGCAGACTGTGGATTGCCTGATATTGCAATGGTCTGATTCTGATGAGCTGCACAGTTTGAGGCCCAGGGCTCGAAATGGCTCCTGGCTCTTCATACCCAAAACTGGCAGATGGCTTCTGATTAAGTACTTTACAGTCTTCTGGACTCAACATTTAGTTCAACAATTTCAGACTGTAACCTCTGCCCCAGTTTTGCTTCCTTTTCCTTTACAAGTTTGGTTTTACTCTCATGTTTTTCTTTCTTTATTTCGGACAGCAACGGTTCTTGATTCTGCCATTCACATCTCCATAAACACGTTTCTTTACTCATCCCTTTACCACACCCTTTGGCTTCTCAACATCAACCCTTTAATCTCTCCTGCCATCCATCCTATCACAGACCTTCCCTTTTCTTTTCCCCCCTCCCCCCTTTCACTTGCTTAAAACCTATTACATCTCTACCTTTTCCCAGTTCTGATGAAAGGTCATCGACCTGAAACATCACTCTGTTTTTCTCTCCACAGATGCTGCCAGACTTGCTGAGCATTTCCAGCATTTTCTATTTTTATCTGGCAGATGGTGGGTGGGTTTCACCCGAAAGTTAAAATCTACCCCTTTCTGCCTTGTACATTAGGGTTGGGGTTGTTCTCCTTGGAACAGAGAAGGCTGCGAGGAGATCTGATTGAAATGTACAAAGTTTTGAGGGGCCTGAATAGTGTGGAGGTGAAGGGCCAATTTACCTTTGCAGAGAGGTCGGTGACTCGGGTGCATGCTTTAAGCGATAGCAAGTCTTTTTGCTTTCTAGTTGCAGAGGAATCTACCAACTTTGCTGGTTTTGGAATGATCTTGTGCACTTTTTAATCAGCTTCCATATCTCCTGTTGTTATCACTTACATTGGCTGCTTTCTAATCACAGCTGTTGTCACCATTTGGGAATTACTGATGATGCTTCATCATTGTCCATTATTATTTTGATCAGGGTGGATTAAACTTCATTTTGACTGTTGTGAAGCTCAATAAATTAAAGACTTTTTTTAAAAATTAAAAATATCAGTAATCCTCTCCCTCCAAAAACAGGAGCAAATGAGACAGACACACTAGAAATTAGGTTATTCAGAGCTCAGCATAACACAAATAGGCTTTACGGAAGCTATTCATGACACAGAAATTAAATACTGCAGCCACTGATTCTTTACTGCATTAAAAACTACCTGATTTTCTGAGATGTTGCACATGAAGAAGTCAAGACCAAATACAGCCGTTAGGAGAAATACAGCTAGAGGGCAAGGGACAATTAGACCAAGCTGCACAGGTGCAATTCAGTCCCTGTTTTAAAATTATATATTGTCTTTACTTTTATATCAGAGAGAGGGAGGTGATAGGCCATGGAGGGATTTGAAAACATACTGCAATAAAACGAGGTACAATAACCCATACAAATTACCTTAATGATAGGATCTTTGGGTGGGGCCCAAGCAGGTACTATCTTTCCATGCATTCTCCACAAACCGTAGGGATTGACCAAATGCCTCTCAAACACCACGTACTCCAGGACATCTTTCGGTAGATCTTCATTGCCGTACATCAGCCGACCAAATCGGTCGTAAATCGCCAAAGTCTGAGGGCAGAGATAGCAATTTATGGTTTCTCTGCTGCTACAGTTAATATTCTAATAATGTCAGAGCTTTTCCTCATAGTCAAGAATGGGTGTGTGATGCAATATTGTGGCAAAACAGTGACAGCTGGACAAGGAAATATAAAGGAAAAATATAAAATAATGTCTTCAACCTACAATGGTTGTCAAAACTCCCTTAAAGGATATGCTTCCGTTCAAACTGTTTAAGTAGACGTGTAGGCAGCTCCAACAACTCGTTTTTAAACAGAACTTTTAACAAAGTAAACTGTCCCAAAGCGCTTCACAGGAGCAAAATTTGACACCGAGCCACTGAAGGTGATATTAGGGCAGATGGCTAAAAGCTTGGTCAAAAAGATAGGTTTTAAGCAGCAGTTTAAAGGAGGAAAGTGAGGCAGAGAGGTTTATGGAGGGAATTCCAAAGCTTAGGGCCTTGGCAGCTGAAGGCACAGCCACCAATGATGGAGTGATTACAAATTGCAATGCCCAAGAGGCCAGAATTAGAGGAGAGCAGATATGTTAGAGGGTCTTGGGGATGGAGGAGATTACAGAGATAGGCCGGGGTGAGGCCAGGGGGGAGATTTGAAAACAAGGGTAGGGAAGCTAGGGAAGAACTTGAATTTAAAATTCAGCCGTGACCACCAACCCCATGGATCTGTGCACACACAATGGTGAAAAGATTGGACACCCATGCAATAAATAGTTCACTGACAAGTAGTACTACAGACACTGTTGGCAGTATAGCAAACAGTGCAGTATTACAATTTTGGAGCTGGTTCATGAGAAGTTACTGCAACTAGTTCTCCTTAGGGAACCTGAGATGAAGCACTTCCCAAAAGAAAAAAAACAATCTTGCTATTTGGCAAGAACTAATATTATTTAATAATAAGTTTCCTTTGCCTTATGGTTTAATTCCTTCTGAGTTGTGTCCCTCTAAAAAAGGAATCACAGAATTATTACAGTGCAGGAGGCCATTCGGCCCATCATGTCTGCACTGGCTTGCTGAAAGAGCAATTCCTTCAGTTCCATCCCCCTGCCTTCTCCCCATAACCCTGCACATTCTTCCTTTTCATACAGCTGTCTAATTCCTTCTGAATGCTTCAATTGAACCTGCCTCCACCACATTCTCAGGGAGCGCATTCCAGACCTTAACCACTTGCTGCATGAAAGTTTTTCCTCATGTCACTTTTGCTTTTTTTTTTTAACCAAATACTTTAAATCTGTGCCCTTTCGTTCGCGATCCTTTCACGAGTGGGAACAGTTTCTCTCTATCTACTCTGTCCAGACCCCTCATGATTTTGAATACCTATATCAAATCACCTCTCAGCCTTCACTTCTCCAATGAAAACAGTCCCAACTTCTCCAATCTATTTTCATAACTGAAATTCCTCATCCCTGGATCCATTCTCGTGAATCTTTTCTGTACTCTCTCCAATGCCCTGACATCTTTCTGAAAGTGTGGCGCCCAGAACTGGACGCAATACTCCAGCTGAGGCCGAGCTAGCGTCTTATACAAGCTCAACACAACTTCCTTGCTCTTGTACTCTATGCCCCTATTAATAAAGCCCAGGATACTGTATGCTTTATTAACCGCTCTCTCAACCTGTCCTGCCATCTTCAATGACTTATGCACATATACACCTAGGTCCCTCTGCTCCTGCACCCCTTTAGAATTGTACCTTTTATTTTATATTGTCTCTCCATGCTCTTCCTACCAAAATGAATCACTTCACATTTCTCTGCATTGAACTTCATTTGCCACCTGTCTGCCCATTCCACCAACTTGTCTATGCCCTTTTGAAGTTCTGCACTATCCTAATCACAGTTCACAATGCTTCCAAGTTTCGTATCATTTGCAAACTTTGAAATGGTGCCCTGTACACCAAGGTCTTGGTCATTAATATAAATCAGGAAAAGCAAGGTTCCCAACACTGATCCCTGGGGAACTCCACTACAAACCTTCCTCTAGTCTGAAAAACATCCATTAATCACTACTCTTTGTTTCCTGTCACTCAGCCAATTTTGTATACATGTTGCTAACATCCATTTTATTCCCTGGGCTACGAGTTTGCTCACAAGTCTGTTGTGTGGCACTGTATCAAAAGCCTTTTGAAAGTCCATGTACACCACATCAACAGCATTGCCCTCATCAACCCTCTCTGTTACCTCCTCAAAAAACTTCAGCAAGTTAGTTAAACATGATTTTCCCTTAAGAAATCCTTGCTGACTTTCCTTAACTAACTCGCATTTGTCAATGTGACTATTGATTTTGTCCCGAATTATTTTTTCTAAACGTTTTCCCACCACCTTTAAATCCCCTTTCTGGTCCCTAATCAGCCCTACTCCTCCATTTACCACCCTTTTACTATTTATATGCCGATAGAAAACTTTGGGAGTATTTTGGTTTGTTTTTTATTTGATGAGCATTTGATCTCAAAAGGTATAAAGTAGCAGGAAGGTCAGTAATCAGAGGACACAGATTTAAGGTAATTGACGAAAGAACCAGAACAGAGATGAAGAGACTTTTTTTAAACACAGCAAGTTATGACCTGGAATGCACTGCCTGAAAGGGTGGTCAAGTAGGTTCAATAATGACTTTCAAAGGGGAATTGGATAAGTACTTGAAGGGGAGAATTTGCAGGACTATGCTGAAAGGGACGAACTGAATAGCTCTTTCAAAGAGCCAGCAAAGGTAATGATGGGCTGAATGGCCTCATTCTGTTCTGTATCATTCTATGATCCTTACAGAACCTGATTCGAGCCCTATCCTGCACATTACAGCAAGATGAGCAAACAGTGAGATATCAAATGTGTTCTTTTTGATGTTTATGAACCTTTATGGCGAGCAGGCATTAGTTCCAAAAGTCAGTTAAATAATATTTAACCATCTGGAAACACAAAGGCAGGGGACTTTTGATGTGAAGGTAAACATATAACTTCTAGGTGTGACAATTTTAACCCATAATAGGCATTTGACACCTTCCTTTCACATGTTGGTTCAAAGCACCTTCAGCTTAATGGATTTATTGCTGATCTAAAGCAGGAGCCCTTTTTTCCTGCAGTTTGAGAACATACTTTGGCTCCTTCAAAAGGAGTCTGAGCCAATGAGCCAGACATTTTGTTTGCATGCTGACCTCCATTTAAATGTGGTGTCTTCTATTTGGAAACTGAGCGAAAAGAGAGAAACTAGGTGGAAAATTTCAGTCTCTGAGCAGCAACAAATTGTCCAACCCACTGGTGACATCACTGGGGAACTGCAGGTGGAGAGTTACCCAAGATCTGTGATCTTGGCAAGTCGTACATGTCATATACAGGAATTTATATAACGTACTAATCAATCTTTAGACACAGAATAGAAAACAAAGTGTAATCTTTGTATGAAGTACGTTTGAGAGCAGGGATTATTGGATCATGAAACCAAAACTCTGGACCATAAATATAGGACAGTCACCAAAAAGTCCAATAAGAAATGTAAGAGAAATTTCTTTACCCGGAGAGTGGTTAGAATGTGAAACCTATTACTATTTGGAGTGAGTGAAGAGAATAGCATAAATGCATTTAAGGGGAAGCTAAATAAACATGAGGAAGAAAGGAATAGAAGGGCATGCTGATAAGACAAGATGAAGTAGGGCGGGGGGTGGCTTGTATGGAGCAGAAACACCAGCACAGACTAGTTGGGCCGAATGGCCTGTTTCTATGCTGTAAACTCTTATCAACTGGATATCTTGCTGTGATTTTTTCTATATTGTAAGACATCCCTCTCCCTATCCTATAGAATCATAGGATAGTGCAGTATGGAAGAAGGCCATTCAGTCTATCAAGTCTGTGCTGGCTCATCCGAAGAGCAATCCAGCTAGCCTCACTCTTTCCCCAAATTCCAGCAATATTTTTTCCCTTTCAATTATCCAATTTCCTTTTGAAGGTATTGAATCTGTATCCACCACCACATCAGGCAGTGTATTCCAAATCCGAACCACTCAATGCATAATAAAGCTTTTTCTCTTGTCGCCTCTGTCTCTTTCGTCAATCACCTTAAAGATGTGCCCTCTGCCATTGGGAACACTTTCTCCTTATTTACCTCTGTCTAAACCCTTCATGATTTTGAACGCCATTATTAAATCTCCTCTTAACTTTCTCTGCTCCAAGCAGAACAGCCCCCAATTTCTCCTTATTAAAGGATTATGATTCTCTCATTCTCTGTGCTCCCCCATAGCCAATGCTAAACAGGGCTGACTGCCCGATACCTGCTGCGTGTGGAATCGGACGGTGACTTGACCATACAGATTCCCTTTGCTGACCATGTCAGGGCATCGAATGTGGACAACCCTCGGCGCTTCCAGCGACTGCAGAAACTTCCAGCGAATGGTCTTGAACCGGTTGCCGCGCACCATATCCTGATGGGAAGACCAGTGACTTAGATTAGTCTACTTTCCTCAAGGGGAGGGAGGATCAATCCAGGCTGCTCTGTGACCCCCTTTGCATCAATTTGGATCAATCCTCCCACCCTCCCAGCAAAGGAGAAGAAAAGTCGACTGCAATTTTATTTTTTAAAAACTTGTAGAGGTAAAGTCACAGAATGAGAAATGTACTCACCGGATAACAGCGCTCTGTTACCAACTTGTGAAGCATGACTTTGTCAAAGCTGTAAACAACATTTTTTAGAAATCACATTAATTCTATTTATGATTTCCTTGGGGAAACAAATGCATAAATTCTCTTCAGTTACAATACAGCAGGGAATGGAATCATAAATTTTGCGGCACAGAAAGCAGCCATTCTACCCATTGTTTCTGTGCTGGCTCTTTGAAAGAGCTTTCCAATTAGTCCCACACCCCTGCTCTTTCCCCATAGCTCTGCAAATATTTCCTTTTCAAGTATTTATTCAATTCCCTTTTGAAAATTAACATCGAATCTGCTTCCACTGCTCTTTCAGGCAGCACATTGCAGATCATAACAAGTCACTCTTTAAAATCAATCCTCATCTCCACTTAGTTCTTGCCAATGATCTTAAATCTGTGTCCTCTGATTTCTTATCCTCCTGCCAGTAGAAACAGTTCCTCCTTATTTACTCTGTTAAAAGCTCAACATTTTGAATACTTCTATTAAATCTTCCCTTAACCTTCTCTGCTCGAAGGCAAATAATCCGAGCTTCTCTAGTGTCTCCACATAACTGAAGTATTTAACCCCTGGTACCATTCTAGTAAATCTCCTCTGCGCAGAAGTTAACCAGCAGTCGATGAAAGCCTAGACTTCAGCAAAACCGTATCACAGTTCAGGAAAGCAACTCCTGAAAACTTCCCCACACCAACACACTGGACGCTACTCCATTAACATAAGTTTCCTGGGTACTCTAATGGTTTCTTGGATAAGTGCACTGCGTGTAGCTAGGCTTCCCAGCCCTGATCGCTACTGCAGCAGTACATGTGTGCGACCATCAAAGGACAAGATCGGGCTGCCTCACACAGTTGAACAGTCTGCCAGTACTCATTGTTGATACTCATACAAGAATGATCACTGGTGTCCGTGGACTCGTGTTCCAGCTTAAGTTAGCCGCATGAGAGAAAACTGGGAATAATACTTCTGAAATATTCAAAGTAATAACATTGAGGAGCATAAAATACATCAGGAATGCAAGAGCCTGTTGAACGAATTCCACAAACCAGAACTCAAATAAAAACATAAAGGTCCTTTGATTCTGGGGTGAGAGGTGGTCAAAACCAACTCACGTTAAGAGAACTTTGGAAACATCCACTAACTGAATCAGTATCAATCAGTATGCGTAACAGCAACACAGAAGTGACATCAAATCCACCCTGTGATATTCAATCGAACAGGTACATACCTACAGTTGCTAAATATTTGTTTTTATGCAGACGGGTGCATAAGTTAAAAAAGACTTGCATTTATATAACGCCTTTCACAACGTCAGAATGTTCCAAAGTGCTTTACAGCCAATGAAGTACATTTGAAGTGCAGACACTGTTATAATGTAGGACAAGCTGCAGACAATTTGCGCACAGCAAGCTCCCACAAACAGCAATGAGATAATGACCAGATAATCTGTTTTCAGGCACTGGTTGAGGGATAAACAGACAATGGGAAGAATTCCCCCACTCTTCTTTGAATAATGGCCACAAGATCTTTTACATCCACCGAAGAGGGCAAATGGGGCCTCAGTTTAATGTTTCATCCAAAAGACGGCACCTCTGACAGTGCAGCACCCCCCTGGTCCTGCACTGGGAGTGTCAGCCTATATTTTGTACTCAAGTCTCGAGTGGACCTTGAACCCATAATCGTCCAACTCAGAGGCAAGAGTGCTGCCAAGTGGGCACATAGAAATCTGCACGGCCTGGAATCAGAGCACTGATATCAGGAAATAGTGAACGCCCAGTTTACTGAAACATGTTGGGTGCAGTCTTGAAGAACACATCCTGAGCAGTTTCACCTGTGCAGACACATCCTGAACCAATAACTGAGAGCACAGCAGCACGGAGCGCAAATCTACCATGGCCCAGAAAACCTGTCTTTCAAGCTCGCGAGAAAGGCAGCAGCAAAACATAACTTGGGTTATAGTCTCCCAAAATAGATTGCAACGGGACATTGACAGGATGCAGAGCTGGGCTGAGAAGTGGCAGATGGAGTTCAACCTGGAAAAGTGTGAAGTGATTCATTTTGGAAGGTCGAATTTGAATGCAGAATACAGGCTTAAAGACAGGATTCTTGGTAGTGTGGAGGAACAGAGGGATCTTGGGGTCCATGTCCATAGATCGCTCAAAGTTGCCACCCAAGTTGATAGGGTCGTTAAGAAGGCGTATGGTGTGTTGGCTTTCATTAACAGGGGGATTGAGTTTAAGAGCCGCGAGGTTATGCTGCAGCTCTAGAAGGCCCTGGTTCGACCACACTTGGAATATTATGTTCAGTTCTGGTCGCCTCATTATAGGAAGAATGTGGAAGCTTTAGAGAGGGTGCAGAGGAGATTTACCAGGATGCTGCCTGGACTGGAGGGCATGCCCGACGAAGAAAGATTGAGGGAGCTAGGGCTTTTCTCATTGGAGCGAAGAAGGATGAGAGGTGACTTGATAGAGGGGTAACAAGATGATGAGAGGCATAGATAGAGTGGATAGTCAGAGACTTTTTCCCAGGGTGGAAAGGGCTATCACCAGGGGGCATAATTTTAAGGTGATTGGAGGAAGGTTTCGGGGAGATGTCAGAGGTAGGTTCTTTACACAGAGAGTGGTGGGTGCGTGGAATGCGCTGCCAGCGGTGGTAGTAGAAGCAGATACATTAGGGACATTTAAGCGACTCTTGGATAGGTACATGGATGATAGTAGAATGAAGGGTAGGTAGTTAGTTTGATCTTAGAGTAGGTTAAAGGTTCGGCACAACATCGTGGGCTGAAGGGCCTGTACTGTGCTGTACTGTTCTATTTTCTATAAAACAGTTGGTCACCCCTTCCTCTTGCCCAGTGCACCATGTCTCAATACGCAGTTGAAAAGCATTCTGTCCAGCATGAAGCCATACAGTTGATCAATAGGAGATGCACAGTAATAGTTTAAATTTCTCCGCCCTATCATCTACCCAGCAGATTCCCTCCCTGCAGCATAATCCAGACAGGGGCATCAACGACTTATTTATATAGAGCCTTGAATGTAGTAAAACATCCCAAGCTCTTCACAGAAAAAACTGGTCATAGATGTAGGTTTTAAGGAACGACAAAGGAGGATAGGGAGGTGGAGAGGTTTAGGAAGGGAATTCCAGAGTTTCAGCATAGGCAGCTGAAGGTACGGCTGCCAATAGTGCAGCCATGAAAATGCTTAAGAGGCCAGAATTAGAGAAGGGCAGAGATCTCGGAGTGTTGTAGGGATGGAGGAGGTTACTATTATAGTCACTTTCAGAATGTTTCAGTGCAACCCTTTGCCCTCCTGTAGCGAGAATATGCAGGACAATGCTTTCATATTTTCATTTACTTGTGCAAAGGTCCATGGAAATGTTCCTCACCTCACAAGACAGTGGTGTGCCTCTATGTAAATATCTTGGGACTTTGAGGGAAACTGCTTTGCACTGAATTCTTGATCGTATTCTTTCACCTTTCGGACTCTGTTAAAAGAAAGACTGTTAGTAGCCGTCACTGAAGAGGGACATCCCCATCGGCCAAAAACAAAGACATTAAGATGGAATAAAAGTATGAATTCCAATAATCTCATCGGCCGTAGGTCAATCATGGCACACTAACGAACTACTCCACCTTTTATTCATGATGCTATAATTACATGAATTCCACAAACACCAGTAGCCCTCCAGTACCTCTTCTGAGCACCTACTCTTCATATACAAGCACAGGCAATGAGTGTTATCAGGCTATTTGACTACAGGCAGCATCACATCCAAGCCCACTCCTGAATTCACCCAACTTCCACACACATGCAACTTCCGGCACAAGGCAGCGCACAGCAAGCAGGAACTGGCTACAGTCTCCCTTCTCTGGCCTGAGGACACTGAGGAAAACTGCAGCACCCCCACCCGACCACCACGACAGAGATCAGCTCCCTCGGCATAAACCAGGGCTTGAACCTGGGGGTGGTGGGGGGCAGGGTGGTCTGGCCCAATAAAGCACCACAAGGTGCACTGACGCAGAGCCTTCAGTGAAGTTAGAGGATCATTCCGTCTTTGTGTTTTTGTTGGCACACACTCAGCCAGATAATAGTCTCGGAGGATACAATTTGCTTTTCTTTTGCGCCCAATGAAAACAAGGTACACGATTGCTCAGGTGAAATGCAGGCCTCCTCTCACCGATACAGCTCTACACCAATCTCACTGCTCCACCAGTGCAACATTTTTATTCACTAGTCTTTCACCTTCAGGTACTTCTGATTGAGTTTCTGAAATTAACATTGATTAATTTTGAAACTGGAATAAGTCCCCGTGGATTGAGTCTTCCTGAACATATTTCTGACGAACATTAATAGCCAAGAGGATTTTATCTTGGTCTACCTGGCCCAATTTCATGTCCTAATTCCAGCAATAAAACCACACTGCTAAACGCCGTGTCAGCCCACTGCATCATTTCTCCACTGTTCAGATGGAAAGCTTTGTGCTTATATTGTGGCGTTCACAGCCTCAGCATGTTCCAAAGTGCATCACAGCCAATTTCCACGTAGCAAGGTCCCACAAACAGCAAAGTGATCTGGTTTAAGAGATAAATACTAACCAGGGCATCAGGGAGAACTCCACTGTTCTTGTTTGAAATAGTGTCATAGGGTCTTTTACGTCCAGCTGAGAGGGCAGAAGGGGTTTTGGTTTAACCTCTCATTCAAAAGACGGCACCTCCAACAATGCAGTGCTCCCTCAGTGTTGCCCGAGTGTAGTGATCCGTCAGTGCTGCCCCTCTGACAGTGCAGCGTTCCCTCACTACTAGATCATGTGCTCGTTTCTGGAATGGGACTTGTCCCACGACCTTCTGACTCAGGCAAGAGTGCTATTAACTGAGCTATGTTTAGTTCCCATTCTATGGTCCAAGACGCCTACTGTTTTCACTTTCTCTTTTATTAGGAAATTTTGGTAGATATATTAACATACATAATTAGAATTTAGATTACCTCATTATCCAGTATGTATGACCAACATAGTCATTAAAGATAGTAAAGAATTGAACTAGGATCACAAACCTAAGTCAGCTTGTCCCCACCCTTCCAACCCTTCTTCAGATAACCTGACTAGCTCAATGTACAAGGAAAGGGACTCAATCACAAAAACTACAAGTCTCAAACACAACAATAACTAGAGAAGCAGTGTATAATACTTTCTTGCAGTGGGTCTCAAAACGGGCTCTGTGGACTTCGGTGGATGGGGGGCAGTTCTGTACAGACTTTGCAGGGGGCCTGCAAAATAATGTGAAAGTGTTTACCAAACTTGGCGGGCCTACAGGTGAATGACAGCCAAGGGTGCTGTGGTCTGGGGGTGACCGTGGTTGAAAGTAAGCGAAAGAGCAGTGGCTAGGCAGGCTCAGTGTGAGCTGGAAGGTGGGAGCAGAATACAGGAAACATCACACCAAGGATAGACAGACTGTACAGTGAGAAGCAGGCACACCTATCTCACTGATATCTGTAAGCAAATATCTGTTTTCCTAAAAGTATGATTAAAACACCCTTTACATGCAGCACTTTCATATTATGAGTATTATATAGTATTATAATTTAGATGACGGGTCCATGATTACTCATCCATTTGTAAAGGGGTCCTGCAACCAAAAGGTTTGCGACCCACTGCTTTATTACTCATGAGAATGCACAAGGGCAACTTACGCAAGCTGGGAAGCCACACTTTGCTTGATCTGTTCTGCACGTTGTTTAAGTCCTGCCTTTGTTAGGGAGGACATGCGAGCATCACCTTCGGGTGGAACGTATGGATCAAATATTCCAGCTACAGAAGAGACGCAAGAGTGGGGTTAATGGCAGGGAAAGATCAGCTGGTCCAACAAGCCTGCCCCACACCATGATGGCTGGAGCATCATTCCCCACTACTCTCACCCCCAACCCCAACCGTGTAATTTCCCTGCAGAGGAAGAAAAAAAGGGGGAAAAAGTCCAATAAGGGAAAAAAATTCTTCTCGGACTCCCTCAAGCGATCAAAACTTGTCCAGGAGATCACACTGGCCATGTGTTACCAATGAAGACTTCTGCATGATATGATCTCTGCCCCAGTCAGTTCCCTCTTCAAGCCAATGCATAGTCAGCACCCACCACACCAGCTGGTAACGTGTGTTAAAATAAGATACGTCACCCTCTTAAAATGAATTCTATTAAATAAAATGCCTTTGCACCAAAAATGTATTTGCCAATTGTGGAGTAAGGACAGAAAAACTGATCAATTTTCTCCCCTCCTTGCCTGCAATCACTGAACTGTGCCCTGGCCGCCCTGCAGTACCCCTTGACCGAGTGACCATCCTCCACGTACGAGCCTGGACATTGAGTGCCATTTGTTCATGGGGAGCATCACACTCGGCCTGATCTCGACCTTAGCCTCAGCCGAGGTCCGCACACATGCACCTCTGGCACTGGCCACTAGATGGAGTAAAGGTGTTGGGACCCTGGCTGATTACTGTAGGCCCTGTATTGCCACCCTCCCTAAGATAAGGCTTAGGGTAACCAAAAATGTCCCCTCCAAATTTGTGTGTGTACACGGCCTGTTCATTTGAATGCACAGTAACTTTAAATTTTTTGCATGGCCACCCACAAAGATATTGTAAAGGGGACAATTTGTGAGCAGCCTGCACAGCACCTTCCGGGTTGCCGCATGGCTATGTGCACAGCTCACAGAAAACAATGGCTGGCAATCCTCCGGAATTGTTCTGAGGGGGAGTGGGGGTGGGGTTCCAGGAATTTACTGACACTGCTGTGGGCAAATACAGGAGAAAAATCAGAGGGACATTAAACAAAATTGTGTGTTTTTTAATCATTTTCTTTTAACACTTTTTTAGTTCTAAAGGTATTGGCGAAATCAGAAAAGAGGCTGTTTGATTAACAGTCAAGATTAATCCAATTGTGTATTAGAGTCTGTTCCCTTTCCAATTGGCCTTGAAGGAGGAGATTTTTTTAATGTAGCAAGTTGTAACAATCTGAATGCAAAGGGCAGTAGCAGCAGATTCAATAGTAGCTTTCTAAAAGAGAATTGGATAGGTATTTAAAAAAGAAAAAATTTGTTAGGCTGTGGGAAAAGAGCAGGATTAATTGGATAGCTCTTTCAAAAGAACCAGGGCAGACACAATGGGCTGAATGGCCTTCCTCTGTGTTGTAAGAGTCAATGAAGCTACTGATCATCTAATCTGTATGATTCAGTGCCACACTGACCAATGAATTTATCAACTCGTTCACTGAGCTGCCCCCAGTGTACAAACCGATGGCAAAATTCAATGTCCAAGGTCACATAAGAAGAATGGCCACTCAGTGAGAGGTACAGACGGGTGTCCAGTACTAGTGGGACTGTGCCACAGTATGGGCCAAAAGCTGTATTGCTTCCTCAAATTAAAAATGAACAGACCCGAGATCCAAAAACCCATTGAGATCATCGCAACTTTCCTCGGATGCTGAAGGTGAAACATTTACAACTCGTCCTACACAATTTGATTTCCTTCTACAGCTGATGCAGTGCATGCTCCATGATGCTAGTGATGGATCTCCTCTACCTGTACACGATATGTTGATGGACCGCTCCATGTACTGTTGCCGAATCACCAGTCCTGCAGCCCGTGCTACTTTCTCCTGATCGACAGAGCTGTCCTGTTTACGTGGTGGAACATAATGTCTCTTCTTTGTTCTCACAGTAATGACGGACACAGAGGGACACAGCTTTACAGGATTAAGCAGTCCTTCCAGGCCCTGGCAAACCTGTCAGGCAGACAAATATTCCTTTGCATAAACATTAAACTCGCAATTCACTCACTTCCTTAGAAGACTCGGATGAAAGGCTGGCTGTTTACAAATCCCTCCACAATCTGCCTCTGCAACCTCCTCCAGCCGTACGCTGCAGTTTGTATTTTCATTCTGCTCCTCTGTGCATCTCTTCAACCATCACTTCCCTGCACTACAGAAGTCTCTTGTAAACCCTTCCACATTCTTCTCCCCTCTCCACCTTCAAAGCTCTCTTCAAATTCCGCATCTTTGCTGACACCTTCAGTTCCTGCCCCCAACTCTTCCAATGCTTGCTCAGAGTCTGAGTTTCCTTATTAAACTACTCTACCAGCACAAAAAGAAAAGAAAGCTGCTGGTCTTAGTGATAGGAGAAATTTGATGTGATGGGTCAAAAGGAGTGCACAATTATGATTTTCTTACAATGCTTTGCAGCCAGTGTTCCTATAAGCTAACCATATGGTAACCAACACACTCATCTACATAAAAGCAAAGTACTGCGGCTGCTGGAAATCGGAAATAAGCATCTGTGGAGAAAGAAACAGAGTTAACATTTCAGGTCGATTTTTCATCAGAACTAAAGCGTTATTTCTCTCTCCATAGATGCTGCCAGACCTGCTGAGTTTTTCCAGCATTTTCTGTTCTTATTTTATCCCTCATCTACATTCCGCTTCTCGCTGAAAACATCTGCAGGCATGAAATTAGCTTTCACATGTGCACAGCTGCTACCCAGTTCTATTTCTCCATCACATTTTGTGATCTCCTCAAACGGCTCTGTATTTATGGATTATTTGGAATCATCTTGAGTCAGTTTGCTCCAGCTCAGCATCCGGAACACGAAAGCCATCAGGTTTGATCCCAGCGAGAATTCCTGTTCCCCAGTCACTGACTCCATCTCGCTCCCCAATCAGTCTCAGACTGTTCACAATCTTAGTGTCTGTTTAGACGAACAAATGAATTAGGAGCAGGAGGCAGCCATTCAGCTTTAAAGCTCATATTCTTTCCTTTGCCAAGACCGCTTACTTGATAGGTAAATTGGCCAGTATAAATTGTCACTAGTATAGGTAGGTGGTAGGGAATGTAGGGACAGGTGGGGATGTTTGGTAGGAATATGGGATTAGTGTAGCATTAGTATAAATGGGTGGTTGATGTTCGGCACAGACTCGGTGGGCCGAAGGGCCTGTTTCAGTGCTGTATCTCTAATCTAAAAATCCTCCTTCCCAACACAGCCCCAGCTTCCAATACTGAAAAAGCTTACACATCCCTCCATCACTTCTAGACAAGAATACACTAACGTTCATTCCAACCTCCATAACTTCAAACTTTACCAATACTTTACCACAAATATCTTTTTCTACACTAAATGTTGCTCTCCCATGGCCCCCACTGTCACTAACATACATTAACTATTCATCCCCCACCATGCATTCAATTCAAAATCCTTATCACCTATAAATGCAATGACTTGACTCAAGCTCTTTCTGAAATCAGCTCCAGCCCTATATCCACAGAACCATAGATAAATTACGGCACAGAATGAGGCCATTCAGCCCACTGTGTCTGCACCGGCCAAAAAAACTAGCCGCCCAATCTAATCCCACTTTCCAGCACCTGGTCCATAGCCTTGCAGGTTACAGCACTTCAGGTGCAGGTCCAGGTACCTTTTAAATGAGTTGAGGGTTTCTGCCTCCACCACCATGCTTGGCAGTGAATTCCAGATACCCACCACCCTCTGGGTGAAAAAGCTTTTCCTCATGCCTCCTCTAATCCTTCTACTATTCACCATCGTGTCTGCACCGGCTCTCAAAGAGCAATTCACCTGGTGCCATTCCCCTGCCTTCTCCCCATAAACCTGCACATTCTTCCTATTCAGATAATAGTCTAATTCCCTTTTGATTGCCTTGATTGAACCTGCCTTCACCACGTTCTCAGGCAGTGCCTCCCAGATCCAAACCACTCGCTGCATGAAGAAGTTTTTCATGTCGCTTTTGCTTCTTTTACCAATCACTTTAAATCTGTGCCCTCATGTTCTCGATTCTTTCATGAGTGGGAACAGTTTTTCCCTCTCCACTCTGTCCAGACCCATGATTTTCAATACCTCTATGAAATTTCCTCTCAGCCTTCTTTTCTCTAAGGAAAACAGTCTTAACTTCTCCAATCTGTCTTCATAACTGAAGTTCCTCATCCCTGGAACCATTCTCGTGAATCTTTTCTCCAATGCCTTCACATCTTTCCTAAAGTGCGGCACCCAGAACTGGATGCAATACTCCAGCTGAGGCCGAACTAGTGTCTTATTTTAATGTAACTTACTTGATCTTGTACTCTATGCCCCGATTAATAAAGCCCAGGATACTGTATGCTTTATTAACCACTCTCAATCTGTCCTGCCATCTTCAATGACTTATGCACATATACACCCAGGTCCCTCTGCTCCTGCACCCACTTTAGTGTTGTCCCCTTTTGGTTATCTTGCCTCTCCAAGTTCTTCATACCAAAATGAACGACATCACATTTCTCTGCATGGAACTTCATCTGCACTTGTCCGCCCATTCCACCAACTTGTCTATGCCCTTTTGAAGTTCTACATTATCCACCTCACAGTTCACAATTGTTTCAAGTTTCGTATCATCCCCAAATTGTGCCCTGTACACTAAGGTCAATGATATTTATATATATCAGGAAGAACACGGGTCCCAACACTAATCCTTGGGGAACTCCACTTCAAACCTTCCTCCAGCCTGAAGAACATCCATTAACCATTACTCTCTGTTTCCTGTCCCTCAGCCAATTTTGTATCCATCCCTTTCAGTCCATGAGTTATAACTTTGCTGACAAGTCTGTTGTGTGACACTGTATCAAACGCCTTTTGAAAGTCCATGTACACCACATCAACAGCATTGCTCTCATTGAGTAACTCTCTGTTACGCTTCAAAAAAACTCCAGCAAGTTAATTAAACATGATTTTCCCTTAACGAATCCGTGCTGGCTTTCCTTGATTAACCCGCATATGTTTTGCGTGACTATTAATTCGGTCACGAATTATTATTTCTAGAAGTTTTCCCACCACCGAAGTTAAACTGACTGGCCTGTAGTTGCTGGGCTTATCTTTACACCCTTTTTTGAACAAGGATGCCTCAAGCAGTTGAATAGTCTGCAGCCATTCGTTACCAAGACTCAGTGCCTCTTGGGTGAGGCAGCCCTGGAGAACTCCCCCCAATCAACAGGGGAGAAAACTGGCATTAAATCAAATCAAAGAGTCTATTCATTGGTAGCTGCCGCTTCAGCTGATAGGTTCGGAGCGGTTCAAAGAAACCCCGGGGCTTTTAGAACTGAGGGGTCAGGAGCCGGGAGGCCGCAGCGGGTCTTTGACTGGGTTCCACGGTGATGGACGCGGGCCTTCAATTCAGCTTTTACCACCGCTTCCCAAAGCCTGCGGGGGCCCGGCCTCCAACTCCGACCCGCGGTGTTTGTGAGGCCGCCCTACCTGCCGGCTGGCGTTCAGACCCCGTCCGAGGGGTTTCTCAACCGCCCGCAGGAGCCTCCCCATGGGCGCCGCCATCTTCCCGCCCCGCAGCCTGACGGGAATCTGGAGGACCAGCTGGAAGGCCTGGAGCGCCCTCTTTGGTAGGAGTGCAGCATCGCCATTCATTACAAATGGGATTGAGGCTGAACGTGGGGGACAGGCTTTAAAATCTGAAGCAAAAGGCAGGCCTAACATTTTTGCTGTTGTCTGTTGATGAAATGTCACATCTGTAATGTTAGCCTATCTTTCTCTTTCAGAAGCTATGATTTTGCAAGAATTTTTCTTTTTATTTCAGATTTCGAAGCTTTTCTCTATAAATACATTTCAAGATGAAAGAAAAGGAATAAGGGGTAGTAGATGTAGATGTTTCTCTTGTGGGTGAGTCAAAACTGGAGTCATAAATATAAAATCGTCACTAATAAATCCAATACGGGGGATTCAGGAGTAACCTT
Organism: Heterodontus francisci; assembly: GCF_036365525.1. Lineage (NCBI taxonomy): Eukaryota > Metazoa > Chordata > Chondrichthyes > Heterodontiformes > Heterodontidae > Heterodontus > Heterodontus francisci. The sequence continues at coordinate 53,211,601 of NC_090403.1, forward strand.
TTTACCCGGAGAGTGGTGAGAATGTGGAACTCACTACCACAGGGAAGAGTTGAGGTGAATGGCATTTAATGGGAAGCTGGTTAGGTACATGAGGAAGAAAGGTGATGTTGATAGGCTGAGATGAAGTTGGGTGGGAAGAGGCTTGTGTGCAGCATAAACACTAACATAGACCTGTTGGACTGGAGGGTCTGTTTCTTTGCTGTGAATTCTATGTACTGCTACGCTGGATAGTTGACACATTTCCACATTCTGAGTAGCTTTGTCTGGCATCAAATCCCTTACAAGACACAAAGACCGATGTGACTGGGACTAGTGGCAGCCACAGAATTCATTGTTAGTTTTCCCAAAACAGTAATGGCGCTGGAGATAGAGATTGTTGGAGTTTTTCTGGGTAGATGTTGAAAACTCATTTTGCTGCAGGTTATCATCCAGCCAGGGAATTGCATTATAAATTTAATTCCTAATGATCCATGTAACTTTATTTAATATTTATTCTTGGGATGTCAGCGTCATTGGCAAGACCAGCATTTATTGGCAAACCCTAGTTAGCCTTGAGAGGTGGTGGTGAGCTGCTGCAGTCTGAATGGTAAAGGGACTCCCACATTTCTGCTAGGTGGGGAGTTCTAGGATTTTAATCTGGTAACAATCCAGCCCTGGACCATGTGCTGGCTCAAAGAGATGGCATGCAGTACAAAATGCACTGAACTTGTTCTTTGGTCTATGCAATGATCAATGGGCAAATTCTACAGCTGCAACTTCTTGATTTGCAGCATTTGTATCTAAGTGACAGCTATTTAAAGTGACAGACTTTTGATACTTCATATATTGTTAGCATTCTTCAGATGGAAGTAGCACCCATGTGAAGCATGGCCTCACTCTCAACTGCGGCCAGATCACACATATTTTATGGGATGCCTGACCAGAAACAGTGGTGGATGCTAAATTCATAATAGTTTTTAAAATGGAAGTGGATAAATATTCATTCATTTACAGTTAATCATTTTTAGCAGGTTACAGAAACAGCTGGGGAGTGGGATTGAGCGCAAAGTTCTTTCACAGAGCTGGCACACGCAATGGGTCAAATAACCTCCTGAAATTATATGGTGCTGTTAATTCTCCTCTGCTAGATTTTAAGGAGTATACATGTCCTTTTTTTTCTTCCTCACTTGTTACTCCAATGTATGAAATAAATAGAAACCTTTCACCATTTAAACTGCTTTCAACAAAGGCCAGGCTGCAGAGAAACTAAATTAAAAGCAAAATACTGCGGATGCTGGAAATCTGAAACAAAAACAAGAAATGCTGGACTCACTCAGCAGGTCTGGCAGCATCTGTGGAAAGAGAAGCAGAGTTAACGTTTCGGGTCAGTGACCCTTCTTCGGAACTAAATGGTTACTTAATATCACGTGACTTTCTGGAATGAACATTAGGCTCACTGCTGGAGGACCCGACTCCTGCTCTGGACAGACCCAGTTGAGTGGAGTAAAAACAAGAAGTGCTGGAAATACTCAGCAGGTCGGGCAGCATCTGTGGAGAGAGAAGCAGAGTTAACGTTTCAGGACAGTGACCCTTCTTCAGAACAGAAATACCAGTTGAGTGGAGGTCTGGCTCTGAGTTTTGGATTGATATCCAGAGGGATTACGCATGTCCGGTGGGTGTAGGTCAACTTGTGGGTTGTGGAAGCCCATAAAACCCTCCCACCTCATAGAAGCTGTTCTGGAGATGGTTGCAGTTGTAAAAGGAGTGTTCACGTTGCCGTTAATCAGCCTCTGAAACCTTTCACTATTTTCCAAAGATGAGAGGCAAACATGCTACCTTTATAGGAATGTTGATGGACGACTGAATCTTGTTAAATTAGCTTGTTTGCTATGAAGATATGAAGACAATACAGGGGAAATGGGATTGTAAAGTATAGTGGAAAGAGAAGCAGAGTTAACGTTTCGGGTCAGTGACCCTTCTTCGGGGTTCCGAAGAAGGGTCACTGACCCGAAACGTTAACTCTGCTTCTCTTTCCACAGATGCTGCCAGACCTGCTGAGTGAATCCAGCATTTCTTGTTTTTGTTTCAGATTTCCAGCATCCGCAGTATTTTGCTTTTATTTTATTGTAAAGTATAGTGTTATCTTGTTACCAGAAATGGTGAAGCAGGCTCAGTGGGCTGAATGGTCTACTCCGGTTCCTAAGTTTCTACACTCTGCGCTCCCCACCGCCACCCCTCCATTAGTTTCCCACTGCACACAAACTCAACAGTCAACTGACAAAGTCAAATGAGAGAACAGAGTGTGGACAACCAAAGCAATGTTATCTCCTGATGCTGCTTATTAAATCCAGCAAGTGGCGATAATGCAAAGTTTGCACCAATTTTCATAGGAAAACACAAAAAGATGATTTATCCCCTTCTCGGTGTGGACACACTAGAGATACATCTGCACACCTGAGCTGTCAACCTTCTCAAAATGACCATTACTTTCCCCTTCCTCACCAGTCCTGGGCTAACTGCTGTACAGAACAACAACAACTTGTATTTCTAAAGCACCTTTAACATAGTAAAACATTCCAAGACACTTCACAGGTGCGTTATAAAACAAAATTTGATACCAAGCCTCATATGGAGATATCAGGGCAGGTGACGGTAGGTTTTAAGGTGCATCTTAAAGAAGAAAAGAACTGTAGAGAGTTTTAAGGAAGGAATTCCAGAACTGAGAGCCCAGGCCACCAGTGGTGGAGCAATTAAAATCAGGAATGATCAAGAGGCCAGAATTGGAGGAACACAGATATCTTGGAGGGCTGCGGGGCTGGCGGAGATTACAGAGACAGGGAGGGGTGAGGCCATGGACAGATTTGAAAACAAGGATCATCGGACCCACGTGTAGTTTGTTGGATCGGAGTTTTCCCTCAATTTACATAGAATGTACGGCACAGAAACAGGCCAATGGGATAATGACCCAGATAATCTGATTTTTAATCATGTTGGTTGAGGAATAAATATTGGCTAGCACACCAAGGAGAAATCTCCTTTGAAAAAGTGCCATGGGATCTTTTACATCCACCTGAAACAGCAGGTGGAGCATTTGTTTAACAATTCATCTGTACAATGGCACCTCTGACAGTGCAGCACTCCCTCAGTACTGCACTGGGAGTGTCAGCCTAGATTATGTGCTCAAGTCTCTGGTCTGGGGCTTGGACCACAGCCTTCTGACTCAGAGGTGAGCGTGCTACCAACTGACTCCTAAGAGAGATACAGAGCTCACTTGTAGCCCCTCCAGCTGAGATTCCCTCCCTCGGCACAGACCAGGGATGAAGGCTAAGACCCTTGTGGTTATTTTGATTCAACATCAGCATTGACCCACTCTTCTGTTCGCGAGAGGTTCTTACACATACCATGCTGCAGCATGAAGTGAGGTCTGCAATATGATGTGAATGTTTTTTTTTTAAATCACTTCCTTGTCTGAAAAGTGCCAAATGCAATTAATTTAAAGGCTTTGCTAGATTATATAAAAATGTTAGATTGGAAGCAGAGATAAATTGCCTGGCTCTAAAAATAGAAATGGAATTGTGTGACTTCATTTGCCTCCTGCTTGTCTGAAGGCTGTAAAACAGGAGATATTCAACAGGCCAATGTTTGCATTCCGTTGATAACAATACTGTACGTTTTCTTGGATTAACCTATCTTTGAACATGGGTGGCCTGTTTTTATCTGGCGCTATAGCCCAGCCTGTGGTCTGAGGGTGATTGTGTAACATTCTGCACCGTCACACATCAATATCGGTCACTCAGGCTAGGTTACAGGAGAATGACCAGAGGTCGACACCTTCAGAAGAGGAGGACGGAAGGATATTAGCAGAGTCTTGAATGAGTCTTAACCTCCTCCAGCTAAAAATTGGGAAGCTTGAGTGGGAAGGTCATGTATTTGATCTTCTTATCGTGCATAGTTAGCTGATCACAGTCTGGGGTGCAGAACAAAGGGATGTTGATCAGATGGTGAATGGGGGCTGACAGGTGGCAGATGCAATTCAGTGTCAGTAAGTGTGAGGTGATACATTTTGGTTAAAAAGAAGTAACAGCAGCAATTATACTGGGAGTGGAAATAGGCTGTGGAAGAGAAGAGGGATTTGGGGGACAGATACAAGGGAATTAAAGGCAGAACCTAACGTTGATCAGGCCATTAAAAAAGCTAATACAGCTCTAGCTTTTATCACAAGTACAGAATATAAAAGCCAAGAAGTAATGATGAGGCTTTTTAAAAACTTTAATGAGACTGTGGTTTGAATACTGTTTGTGTTTTGGACTCCACACTGTAGGAAGGGTGTTGAGGCAATGGAGAAGGTATAGCACAGATTCACTAGGATGCTGCCTGGTGTGAGGAAATTCTAAAACAGAGAAAGACTTGAAAAATTAGGGCTATTTTTCATTCGAACAATGCAGATCATGGGGAAATACATCAGAGATGTTTACAATTACAAAAGATAGGACAAGTTAAGTATAAGCAGAATGCTTCCAGTAGTTGAAGGGTCTAGAACAAGGGGCCATAGATACAAGATTAAATGTAAGGGATTTAGAATAGAGGGCAGGAGAAATGTATTCAGAACGAGAGTGGTGAAATTGTGGAATTCACTTCCAGGGTTAGTGGTTAAACAAAGAAAAAAGACTTGCATTTCTATAGCGCCTTTCATGACCATAGGGTATCCAAAACTACTTAATGACCAATAAAGTAAATTTTGAAGTGGAGTCACTGTTGTAATGTAGGAAATGTGGCAGCCAGTATTGCGCACAGCAAGATCCCGCAAACAGCAGTGTGATAAGTGATCCAATAATCTGTTTTTGTGATGGTGATTGAGGGATAAATGTTAGCCAGGACACCGGGGAGAACTCCCCTGCTCTTCTTCAAAATAGTGCCATGGGATATTTTACATCCACCTGGGAGGGCAGGCAGTGCCTCAGTTTAACGTCTGATCTGAAAGATGGCACCTCCGACAGTACAGCACTCCCTCAGTACTGCACTGAAGTGTCAGCTTAGATTTTTGTGCTCAGAACCTACAACCTTCTGACTCAGAGGTGAGAGTGCTACACATTAAACCGCGGATGACTGAGGCCAAAACTACATCGATGAAGGAGAGAGGATAAAGGAATATAGGAATAAAGCCAGTAAGTGTGATTGAGACTATTTCCTCACATGAAGGGTAAATGCCATCACAGATTGGTTGGGACAAATATTGTAACTTCTATGTCTAACAATTGGCAATTGGCTTTAGTGTAGCTTGGCTTGGGAATGAAATGAAAATCAGCAAGTATTTGCACTGCTAATCACTAGCCAGAGGAATCTATTGGAATAGGTTTGAGTTTGGATGTCTGAAACAAAAACAAGAAATGCTGGATTCACTCAGCAGGTCTGGCAGCATCTGTGGAAAGAGAAGCAGAGTTAACGTTTCGGGTCAGTGACCCTTCTTCGGAACTGACAAATATTAGAAAAGTCACAGATTATAAACAAGTGAGGTGGGGGTGGGGCAAGAGATAACAAAGGAGAAGGTGCAGATTGGACCAGGCCACATAGCTGACCAAAAGGTCACGGAGCAAAGGCAAACAATATGTTAATGGTGTGTTGAAAGACAAAGCATTAGTACAGATTAGGTGTGAATACACTGAATATTGAACAGCAGCAAGTGCAAACCTGAAGAAAAACAACCTGAAAAAAACAGTGGGTAAGCAAACTGAACAAACTGAGATGAAATGAAATAAATGCAAAAAAAGGTTGTAAAAAGGAATGTAAAAAAAAGGAAGAAAAAATAACTAAAAATGAAAGTAAAATGGGGGGCTGTCATGCTCTGAAATTATTGAACTCAATGTTCAGTCCAGCAGGCTGTAGTGTGCCTAATCGGTAGATGAGATGCTGTTCCTCGAGCTTGCGTTGATGTTCACTGGAACACTGCAGCAATCCCAGGACAGAGATGTGAGCATGAGAGCAGGGGGGAGTGTTGAAATGGCAAGCAACCGGAAGCTCCGGGTCCTGCTTGCGGACTGAGCGGAGATGTTCCGCAAAGTGGTCACCCAGTCTGCGCTTGGTCTCCCCAATGTAGAGGAGACCACACTGTGAGCAGCGAATACAGTATACTACATTGAAAGAAGTACAAGTAAATCGCTGCTTCACCTGAAAGGAGTGTTTGGGGCCTGGGATAGTGAGGAGAGAGGAGGTAAACGGGCAGGTATTACACCTCCTGCGATTGCAGGGGAAGGTGCCCTGGGATGGGGACGAGGTGGTGGGGGTAATGGAGGAGTGGACCACGGTGTCGCGGAGGGAACGATCCCTTCGGAATGCTGACAGGGGAAGGGAGGGGAAGATGCGACTGGTAGTGGCATCACGCTGGAGGTGGCGAAAATGGCGGAAGATGATCCTTTGGATATGCTATCCCAGGCCCCAAACACTCCTTTCAGGTGAAGCAGCGATTTACTTGTACTTCTTTCAATGTTGTGTACTGTATTCGCTGCTCACAGTGTGGTCTCCTCTACATTGGGGAGACCAAGCGCAGACTGGGTGACCGCTTTGCGGAACATCTCCGCTCAGTCCGCAAGCAGGACCCGGAGCTTCCGGTTGCTTGCCATTTCAACACTCCCCCCTGCTCTCATGCTCACATCTCTGTCCTGGGATTGCTGCAGTGTTCCAGTGAACATCAACGCAAGCTCGAGGAACAGCATCTCATCTACCGATTTGGCACACTACAGCCTGCCGGACTGAACATTGAGTTCAATAATTTCAGAGCATGACAGCCCCCCATTTTACTTTCATTTTTAGTTATTTTTTCTTCTTTTTTTTTACATTCCTTTTTACATTTTTTACAATCTTTTTTTGCATTTATTTCATTTCATCTTAGTTTGTTCAGTTTGCTTACCCACTTTTTTTCAGGTTGTTTTTCTTCAGGTTTGCACTTGCTGCTGTTCAATATTCAGTGTATTCACATCTAATCTGTACTAATGCTTTGTCTTTCAACACACCATTAACATATTGTTTGCCTTTGCTCCGTGACCTTTTGGTCAGCTATGTGGCCTGGTCCAATCTGCACCTTCTCCTTTGTTATCTCTTGCCCCACCCCCACCTCACTTGTTTATAATCTGTGACTTTTCTAATATTTGTCAGTTCCGAAGAAGGGTCACTGACCCGAAACGTTAACTCTGCTTCTCTTTCCACAGATGCTGCCAGACCTGCTGAGTGATTCCAGCATTTCTTGTTTTTGTTTCAGATTTCCAGCATCCGCAGTATTTTGCTTTTATTTGAGTTTGGATGTGTTGTGACAAAGAATCCATTCCGGAAACTTTAACCATCAGAGCCACAATCAGCCAAATGACCTCCATCTGTGCTGTAACCTCGACAATTCTATGATCCTGCCAGCCCGTCTTTTGCCTTGGAGTTGGTGTTGGACAGGCTCTGGAACATTCCGGAACATTCTGTTTCCATTTCAGTTCCCCGTTTTATGCACTTGTTTCTTTTCCTCTCCTGTGTACAAGAATGCAAGGTGAAAAGACCAAAGCCAAATACCCTCTGACACTAACTGTCTCGGTTTATACTCTGGTGAGGTGCTGGATTGATGCCACTTACCAGCACCCATGGAAGCATCAGCCCAGTGTGAGTTAACATCTGAACAATCACACCAATTTGCATTGATACTAAAATGTGCAAAGACATTTCACAGGAGCGTTATCAAGCAAAATTTGGCACTGAGCCACATAAGGAGATATTAGGACAGATGACCAGATAGTCAAGGCGGTAGGTTGTAAAGGAGGAGGGAGGGATGGAGAGATTTAGAGAAGTAATTGCAGAGCTTGGATTCCAGGCATTTGAAGGTGCAGCTACAATTGGTGCAGCGATTAAAGAGTGCAGAGATCTCGGAGGGTTGTCCGGATGGAGGAGAATACAGAGATAGAGAACGGTAAAACAAGGATTAAAATTGTAATATCAAGGTGTTGCTGGACTGGGAGCCAGTGTAGATCAGCAAGCATAGTGGGTGATGGGTGAACAGGACTTGGTAACAGTTTGGATACAGGCAGCACAGTGTTGAATGAGGTCGGACGGTGCAAGGTCAGCCAGGAGAGAAAGGGAGTAAGGGAAGAATAATAGGGGGAGTCTCTTCCTATTCAACACAGTTTTAGTATAACCACAGCTTTGTGCTTTGGTTAAGGTTTGTCTTCGGAACAAATGATGTGAACCACAGTAATAATAAAAATGATGAAATACTATGATACAGAAGGAACAGACACTTGAATGTTCTGCATGTTGGGTTATAGAGTCGGAGCACATTTGAGACCCTTCTTGGTACATGGTATTTAGTGTTTCTCTATTATTTGTGTGGAATTTTAATGATCCGAGATCAAGTTAAAATTAATGTAGATCATAAAAATATGAGAGGCAGCCCATCACCCTCCCAGTGTCATGAGCTCTTCAGAGCATTCTAATCACACACTGAGCTAAAATATCACACCATTCCTCTCGGATATATGATCTCCTGACCAAATCAGAGGGGCCCAACTTCGAATGATTCATGGTCATTGTCAGCAAGAGCAGCCTGTTAACCATCACTGAAACTTTTATAACTCAGATCCTGTGTAACTGACTAAAAGCGTGACTTCACACTGGAAATAAACCAAAAATGCAAAAACAAATTCATATTTCAGATTCCCTTTTCAACATTTACACAATTTTTTTAATGTGCGCAAATGGGAGAGAGGGGGAGAGTTGTTCAGATTACTTTGAATGAACCTGGAGATAATGCTATTCACAAAGACCCCACGAGGTCTGGATTTATCCAACAGGATTGTTAGATCAGGAATTAAAGGAGGGGATTTATTTTCATGAGGTTCTGCTTGAAGAGTGTGTGAATCCTGGTCAATATTTATCCCTCAACCAAACATCACTAAAAAACAATTTATCTGGTCATTTAACTCACTGCTGCTCGCTGTGTGCAACTTCTCTGTTGTGTTTCCTACATTACAACAGTTACTACACTTCAAAGTTACTTCATTGTCTGTAAAGTGCTTTGGGATGTCCTGGTTGTGAAAGGTGCTATATAAATGCAAATCTGCCTAGTGTTCTGTCCATTATAATTCAGTTCTTGGTTTTAACTATCAACTGACTATACACTGGAAAATAACCCCTCCTGAGAATTTTGAGTTTCTATCTATTTTGGGAACACTGATATGAAACTGAAAATAAAAAAAGGGTTTAAAAATAAAACAGCCCTCTACATATCTCGTTTACCTGATACTGACTAGTATTACACGAACATACGAACATATGAATTAGGAGCAGCAGTAGGCCACTCGGCCCCTCAAGCCTGCTCCGCCTTTCAACAAGATCATGGCTGATCTGATTACAACTTCAACTCCACACTTCCGCCGACTCTCTGTTTCCTGTTAGCTAGCCAATCTTCTATCCATGCCAATATGTTACCCCCTACACCCTGAGCTTTTATTTTCCGCAATAATCTTTGATGTGACACCTTATCAAATGCCTTCTGGAAATCTAAGCACAGTGCATCCACTGGTTTCCCTTTATCCACAGCACATGTTACTTCTTCAAAGAACTCCAATAAATTGGTTAAACATGATTTCCCTTTCACAAAACTGATTGCCTTGAATTTTTCTAAATGCTCTTCTGTAACTTATTTAATAATAGTTTCTAACATTTTCCCCATGACAGATGTAAAGCTAACTGGCCTGTAGTTTCCTGCTTTCTGTTTCCCTCCCTTTTTGAATAAACTTAAATAAGGCCAATTATGAGGGCATGAAAGCAAAGCTAGCCAAAGTGAACTGGCAAAGTAGGTTAAGGGATAGGTCATTAGAGATGCAGTGGTATTCATTTAAGGGGATATTTCAGAATACACAGAGTAGATACATTTCAATGAGAAAGAAAAATTCCAACAGGAGGACCCACCATCCATGGTTAACTAAAAAATTAAAGATAGTATCAAAATTAATTCCCCGACTCACTTTCTATAGGCCCAATGCTCACTTTATTAACTCTTTTTTAAAATATCAATAGAAACTCCTACTATCTGTTTTTATATTTCTAGCTAGCTTTCTCTCATACTCTAATTTTTCCCTCCTTATTAATCGTTTAGTCATTCTTTGCTGTTTTTTATATTCTGTCCAATCTTCTGACCTGCCTTCCATCTTTGTGCAATTATAAGCTTTTCCTTTAATTTTGATACTATCTTTAACTTTTTAGTTAACCATGGATGGTGGGTCCTCCTGTTGGAATTTTTCTTTCTCATTGGAATGTATCTACCTCTGTGTATTCTGAAATATCCCCTTAAATGTCTGCCACTGCATCTCAATTGGCCTATCCTTTAACCTACTTTGCCAGTTCACTTTGGCTAGCTTTGCTTTGATGCCCTCATAATTGCCCTTATTTAAGTTTAAAATATTAGTTTTAGCCTCACTCTTCTCTCTGTTAAACTGAATGTAAAATTCAATCATATTATGATTGCTGCTACCTAGAGGCGCCTTCTCTAAGAGGTCATCAATTAATCCTATCTCATTGCACAATACCAAGTTTAGTATAGCCTGCTTTCTGGTTGTCTCCAGAACATTCTGTTCTCAGAAACTATCCCAAAAACATTCTATGAATTCCTCATCTAGGCTACCTTTCCCCATCCAATCTTATCAGTCTATGTGTATGAACGCTGGACTTTGTAGTAAGGTTATGTTTTTAAAACTGTGATCTTTAATGCAGTGTAAAATCTGCCCAGAGGCAAGCTGGAGATCTTGTTACCATGAGAATAAGGAACCCAGATCAAAGACCCTTTTGATAGCAAGGTGCAAGGTTGTAACACCTAAAGAACAATGGGTTTCACTCCCCCAGATTCACAGATTGTAAACAGGGAGCCAGGGACTCTGAAATGCAAATTCGAGTTGCAATTTTTAACACCTGGTTGTTTTGCCATGGTCAGACCTATGGACTCTGAGAATTGTAAAAGGCAAACGATTATTGACTTTTGATCTGGATAAATTCCAAACGCTTTCCTAGGTCTGGAGGCAGAAAAGAAGAAAGGAAGACCAGCAAACAGAGTTGCACAGCCTAAAGAGAGAGAGAAACAGATGCTCTCAGATCACTGATACAGAAAAAGGCTGATAAAATTTGAACCCAATTCAAAGGCTCGAGGTTTGGAGAGGAGAAAAGATCAATGGGGTCACCAGAGATTGCTTTATTAATGGAAGTCCAGTTGAATGCACTCGGAAGAAATGAGCAAAGCGGCCATTGGCTTTGAGAAGGACTGGGAGATTCAACCCATTGCAACTGGGAGGAGTTTGGGACTTTTAACCTCAAGGATACCTTTTTGTGAGAACACTGTGTAGCGTATAAATGTGGTATGGGGTTTTCAAGCGTTTTAATAAGTTAGTGGGAAATACCTTTCTCTGCAATTTAGTATATTAGCTACCTACTAAGTACTGTTTAGTTAATGTTGATCTTCACTTTAGTTGTTATAGTAACAGTCTTAAAACGTGAAATCTTGTCATGTAATTCATTAATTGGTCTGGGGAGTTCATATCTCTTGTTTTAAAGTTAACAGTCTCTACTAAGGTTGTAGAGAACACTGCCAATGCACTTTGATTAACGGCAAGGAGAACCAGAGTTATACTGCAGGCTACTAATTGCACTCTGTCTGACAGGAGGCGAGTGGAGGCCACAACCTCCACTCACACAGTTACATTCTCCAGCTGGGCATTTTTGTAACATTTTGAATGTAAAGACTTCTCAAAATCCATGACACTGAGAGCAGCATAACTTCAGTGCAGTGTGAACCCATTAGACCTCCTGGAGCTTGCCAACTAGAGCCAGTGTCATAGAGAGTCATAAAGTCACTTACAGCACAGAAGGAGGCCATTTGGCCCGTCGAGTACATGCTGGCTCTCCACGGAGCCATGCAGTCAGTCCCACTCCCTGGCTTGATCCCTGTAGCCCTGCGGGTCTATTTCTCTCAGGTGGCCATCCAACTTCCTCTTGAAGTAATTGATTATCTCCACTTCCACCACCCTTGTGGGCAGTGAGTTCCAGGTTATTACCACCTGCTGTGTAATAAAGTTCTTCATCATATTCCCTCTGCATCTCTTGCCCAAAACATTCAATCTGTGTCCCCTAGTCCTTGTAACATTTGTTAATGGGAACAGCTTTTTAAAAAAAATAACTAAAGTGTCCAAGAAATCTATATGGCCTCACACTACACTGAATTTATACTGTACTCAGTGCATGAGGGATGGAAACCACAATCTGGGGGAGTCTCATGGACTGGACACCTAGATTAAAAGTTATACTGTCACTTCTGAATCCCTGCAGAGAGGAAACCACCCTGAGACAAGAATGGTATAACAAACCTGCACCCTACATTTTGGAAAAAGAAAAAAGACTTTCATTTAAATAGCACCTTTCACGACCACCAGAGGTCTCAAAGCTCTTTACAGCCAATGAAGTATTTTTGAAGTGTAGTCACTGTTGTAATGTTGGAAATGCAGCAGCCAATTTGTGCACAGCAAGATCCCACACACAGCAATGTGGTAATAACCAGATAACCTGCTTTTGTGACGTTGATTGTGGGATAAATATTAGCCAGGACACCAGGGAGAACTCCTCTGCTCTTCTTCCCAATAAAGCCATAGGGATCTGGCCGATAGAGAGCCTCGATTATCACCTCTGATGAAAAGTCAGCACCTCAGACATTGCAGCACTCCATCTGCAGGGCAAATTTGTGACAGTAACTTCACTGCAGTACTAATGCCTGAGTGCTTCAGAAAATTAGTCCAATTTGAAGAGCCTTCCTGAATATAAATAGAACCAGACAATGGCTCAGCACACATGGAGACCATTCGGTCCATCGTAGAGCTACCCAATTAGTTCCACACTCTTGCTCTTTCCCCATAGCCCTGTAAATACTTCCCTTTAAGTATTGATGCAATTCTTTTCAATGTTACTATTGAATTTGCTCCACCAAGCGGAAACTCTTTCCCTTTTTACTCAACTTTACAGCTACAGAGAGGGGCGAATACTCGGTTAACACAGAGAGACAATATTTTTACACCGATTATTTAAAGTGCCAATAAATCCGACAACTCAAAAAATAAGCATTAACGGGAATCTCTAACTTTCAACATTTAAGATTGAAAAGGAAAGTGAACGGTAAATGCTGGAAATCTGGGAATACTGGGAACTCCCAACGGAGCAGTCAGTGCCTCCTTCAAATTCCTTTCCTCCATACACGCCTCTCTCCGGTGGCTGGCTCCCAGCTCCGGGTGTACCGGGGAGGGCGAACTGAACGGTGGGTCACAGTGTCGGAGGGAGGGACAGACATTCAGAGCCTGACACAGAGAGACCGAGAGATCGGGGGGAGAGAGAGAGAGCTGGAGCAGAGATCCCCGAGGAGAGAGATCTGGAGGGACAGAGATCCACTGGTCAGATATAGAGGGACAAAGAGATTGGCTTGGGATCCAAGAGGAAGAGAGAGAGATTCTCCGAGAGACCAATAGGACACGGGAATCCTGCCGGAGAATGAGATCTAGAGAGATGGAAGTGGAGGGAGGGATCGGGGATTAACCCTGGTTTAACCCTGACCAACCAGACTCAAAACTATCCTGAGACAGGAGAACTGTTGAATTCGAGGACAGAGGAAGTGGGGAGAAGATCAGTCCGGGAGATTACAAAGAACATGCGGCTGACAAACTGGATGTTAAAAGTTGGAGCTCGTGAAGAATTTAATCCAACCTGGAATTTAAAAATTACCAGCCCCTCCATTGGGCTTCCTCGCTTGGTTTTCATTTTCTAACAGCTGGAAGAGACTGAATGAATCATGAACACAACGGAAGGGAGCCAGTGGACAACCCCAGGCAATGGAACCCCTGGTTCCGTTTTGATGACCTCGGCGGCTAAAGTTGCCACCTCGGTTGTCTACGGCAGCATCTTCATTTCTGGGATGATCGGGAACCTCCTGGTGGTCTGGGTCATTTGGATTTTGAAGAGTAAAACTCGCATACAGAGGAGTTTAAGCCACCACATGGTCAGCATGGCCTGCTCCGACCTCCTCATCTTGACCCTAGGACTTCCCATTGAATTGTACAGCATCATCTGGTACCCATACCCCTGGCCAATCGGAAATGTTGGCTGCAAAGGTTTCTATTTGCTCTGGGAGATATGCAGCTACGCATCCATATTCAATGTCTTGACATTTAGTTTTGAGCGCTATCTGGCCATCTGCCATCCAATGCAGATGAAAGTCATGGCACCGTCAAGGACCAAGAAGCTAATTGGGTTGGTTTGGGCAATGGCTACCATTGCAGGGCTGCCTGTTGCTTTTGCAATTGGTGTTGAAGACGCCTGGAAGCCTTTCAGGTCTGGAGGGGAGACCAGACCACCCCTCTACATCTGCACTAATGTTTCTGGAAGGAAGGTTATCTTCGAGCTGATTATTTACATCTCCTTCTCTCTCTACATTCTGGTTCTCCTGCTGGTGGCTTTTACCTGTAGACAGATGATTAAAACCCTCCTCAAAGCCCGACCTGTGTCTATTGCACTTAAAAGGGCAAACTGCACAGGGAAGGTGCTGCCAAAGTTTAAAGAGATAAGAAGGCAAAATGTGGTGATGTTGGGTGAGTATTACATCGAGGAATTTGCAATCCGTGTTTGGAAATCTTGGGGTGTTTCGCGAGGTGAGTAGGAAGAGAGAGCAGAAGATTGTAAGAAAAGTGAAGAGAGTCAATGAAGTAGACTTGCAGGAAAATAATTTGATTAGTCCCTTGGAAATTTGAGCCGATCAGACGAAATCAATTGTGGCAATTGGTTTAACAACAACAACTTGCATTTATATAGTGCCTTTATTATAGTAAAATGTTTCAAGGCACTTCACAGGAGCATTATCAGACACACTTTGATAGTGAGCCACATAAGGAGATATTAGGACAGATGGCCAAAGGCTTTTTTAAAAATTCATTTCATGGGATGTGGGTATCTCTAAATTGCACTTGAGAAGGTGGTGGTGAGCCGACTTCTTGAACTGCTGCAGTCCCTCTGGTGCTTGGTCAAAAGGGTAGGTTTTAACAAGTGCTTAAAGTAGGAGAGAGAGGTAGAGAGATTTAGGAAGGGAATTGCAGAACTCAGGCAGCTGAAGGTATGTCCGCCAGTGGTAGAATGATTAAAATTGGGGATGCTCAAGAGGCAGAATTGGAGAAGTTCCGAGATCTCGGAGGATTGTAGGGCTGGAGGAGAGAGTGAATTTTAAACTTTAGGCTTTGGTGGGCTGGGAGCCAATGTAGGTCAGTGAGCACAGGGGTGATGGGTGATGGGAGGAGAGAGAGGTAGAGAGGTTTAGGGAGGATATTCCAGAGCTTAGATCTTAGGCAACTGAAGGCACGGCCTCCAATGGTAATTGTTTATGCACAAGAGGCCAGAATTGGCCAGAGTTCCAGGGAAGTTGTAACCTTTCAGGATGTTTTCAACGTGCGATAAAGTCTCAAAACTTTTTAATATATTACAGGAGATCTCCTGTAGCACTGATCATGTGAATCAGAGGGTAATTTAAAGCGTGACGACTAAAATGTGATGGTTAAAGTGTAGCAGCACTCACCTTATGTAAACATCATATTCACAGAAGTCAAGGAAATCGGTACTATGTATGACTTTTAATAACAGTTGCTAGCACACTCACCTGAGTCAGAAGGCTGTGGGTTCATGAGCACAACAACTAGGCTGACACTCCCACTGCAGAACTGAGGAGTGCTACACTGTCATATCCCATCTTTCAGATGAGATATTAAACTGAGGCCCTGTCTGCCCTTTCAGGTGGACATAAAGGATCCTGTAGCACTATTTCAAAGAAGAGCAGGGCCAATATTTATCCCTCAACCAACATCACTAAAACAGATTATCTGGTCATTTCTATCATTGCTTTTTGTGGGACCTTGTCATGCAAATTGACTACATTACTACTCTTCAAAAGTGCTTTGTTGGCTGTAAAGCACTTTGGAACATCCTGAGGACGTGAAAGGCACTATGTAAATATATGTTCCTTTTTCATAACTAGTCAAGCCCCTTTGGCATTGCTTAGATTAGGTAACAGTCTGAGAGACGTTACAGGACCACCTCTAGATAAAAGAATATCAAGAATTCCCATCACTTTTTGAGGTAATAGCATCATCTTCTGGAGAAACTACAATTTGCAGGTTTTACCAATACTGTGCTACCTATTGATTAGAGTTTACTAGTACTGTGATAGCATGAAGAAGGATGTTTTTATATGGCTGCATATAGTGACAGCACTATTCTTGGCCGTAATGGGGATGATTGGTTAATTTCCCACGTCAGTCACACCCAGGGACTGCACCGCTGTAAGTGACTGGGATTGATTTTCTGCATGTAATTTGTATTATGTAATTAGCCTCCACTCACTGCATTTTGCTGGAAAAATAATCCAGCTTTTATTGGGAGACTGTCCTGTAGTTGCATCATGAGTTCTGTTTGATGTTGTTTGTTGTTTAAATAGACTCTGTTTGCTGATTAACCAGACTCTGTTGAGCAAATGGGCTGTAAAACATACTGTTTGCTGTAAGTCCCATCCCACCTCCATCTGATTGGCTAACACAGTGGTGTCAAAACTCTGGTTTTATATACACTAGTTGATCTCCCATGGTGTTACACAAAGGGAGTGTAGTGTTCAGGTTAAATGGAATTAGAGGGTGGGAATTAGTTGGACCAGGGCATATGGATGTAATTAAACCACCATTTTAAAGTTATACTTGGTAGAGATTGGTCTAGTGCCAGAAACCAGCAAGGTGTGAAAGTGCCCCTGGAATCCGTGCCTGAAGGCTTCAATCTTAGTCTTACGAAACACTTGGCCTCTAGCTTCCTCTATATAAAATAGGCAGGCTGCTGACACCAAGTGGACGTCCTGACGCAGCTCACTAGTTGGGGCATTTGCAACGTCAGCCATGCATCGTCGCTGACCACTGGGAGGTGTAGGTGAGGTACAGGATGACTGTGTCTTCAACCTTCCCTCCATTCCTGTGGGAAAACATCTGGTCTTCCCTCGTCACCTCTCTAGGGAATTCTCAAGACATGGAACTCACTGGGTGAGGGTTCAGGTGCCAAAGATATTGTCCGTCCAACACATTGGGACAGCCCATCAGAGCACCAAACATCTGCACCACTGTGCTGTTCTTTGGTTTGTATCCCCACAAGAAAGACAATTTCATCAAGTAGAGTCACTTAGATTTGGCGACACTATCCTGTTACAACATATTGCTTTTCTATACAGGGTGTATCGTTGCAGTCTTGGCCATTTGTTGGCTTCCATTCCAGGCGAGGCGTATAATGACAGCTGTGCAATCCAAAACCCAGTGGACAGAATATTACTACAGATCCTATCTGGCCATGCAACCCGTTACCAACACTTTCTATTATCTCAGCTCAGCAATCAACCCTTTTCTCTACAACGTGACCTCCAAGCAGTTCCGCAAGGTGTTTGTGCAAGTACTGAGAGGCTGTTGTCGGTCCAGCTCAATCCCGTCAGAGCGTGAGAGAAATTCGCAATTGCATCTGAAACAAGAGTCCGCCTCATTGAATGGGAGGCCATCCTTATCCAAGATTGAAGGAGCTGAGAGTGAAAGAGGGGAATCTTCTCACTGATTAATCCCACTTTTGTGCTTATGTGAGGTAAAGATGTTCCAGCGTTTTCAAAATATATAAAGGTTTTGGACTTTTAAGGGCGTCATGTGGCCAGATCAAGCCAAGGGCTCCACTGCTGCCATTTTATAGTAACCAAATTTTAATGCTAAGAATTAAGCTTTAATACTGGTTGCACCACCTGACTGGATTCGTGCCTTACAGAAGGCAAGATTTCAGCTATTTAAGGGATGGATGGATCATTAGTTAAGGGGAGGTGCAGTGCTACAGAGCAATGGGAGCATAGGGAAGAAATTCCACTTTGCACAGCTCCTGACCTGAGCCATGTCATCATCAGGCACAGGCTGAGTCTATGCAGTCTCCTGGTGAAGTTCCTAAACTATTATGATGGGATTTAAATCCATAACCTGAAGGTTTCGAGGCCAGTTTGTAAAATCAGCCTGATAATATTCAAGTTCCTGAATTCAGAAAAAAAATAATTTGTGTGATGTTGGCGTCGCTGGCAAAGCCTGCATTTATTGTCTTCCCCGATTGCCCGTGAGAAGTTGGTGGTCTTGAACCGCTGCAGTCCACATGGTGTAGGTACATCCACAGTGCTGTTTGGGAGGGACTTCCGAAGTTTATATCCAGCGATGATGAATGAACAGCCGATATATGTTCAAGTTGGAATGATGCTCCTGTCCCTCTCCTGGAATGATGTGGAACTTGAAGGAGAACTTGCAGATAGTGGTGTTCCCATGTGCCTGCTGCCCTTGTCCTTTTAGGTGGTAGAGTTGTAGGTTTGGGTAAGTAAGGATATCTGTTAATTTAGTTCCTTCCTATTCCAGGTTGGTGAGATCAAGAGGATAAGATAGTGACCCACTCCCAGGTTCCTGAGCTTTACTAGGTACAGGTGGACTGATTGCTTTGATGTTCCATCCTTTGCCTGGTCTTCATTCTCTGACCCGAATGCTGTGCCCAATATCTTGTGCCTACAAAATGTTCTTATTGCTTCAAAATGGCTACAGTTGCCAAGGGCCTAATCCAGCAAAATTTACCAAAAAAGTGTGTTTTCCCATGCCCCCGCACCTCCCTATAGCTCAGTAGCTAAAAGCTCCATCTCCTGTGGTACTGTATATAGTGATCGGAAGGTCACAGGAGCAATAACCAATCTGCAATAAGCTATCTGATCTTTGTGTCAGCTGTGGCTTAGTGGGTGGCACTCCTGCCTCTAAATCAGAAAGTCATAAGGTCAAGTCCCACTTCAGAGATTTAAGTATAGAATTGAGGCTGACACTTCCAGCTCAGTACTGAGGGAGTGCTGCATTGTTGGAGGTGCTGTCCTTCAGATGAGACTTTAGACTGAGACCCTGCCTGCCCTCTCAGGTGGACGTAAAATATCCCATGGCACGATTCGAAGAAGAGCAGAGATGTTCTCCCTGGTGTCCTGGCTAATATTTATCCCTCAACCAACATCACTGAGAAAAAAGATATCTGATCATTATCTCATAGCTGTGTGTGGGAGCTTTCTGTGTACAAATTGGCTGCTGCATTTCCTACATTACAACAGTGACTACATCTGTTAAGTGCTTTGGGATGTTGTGGAGGGTGTTGGAGAAATGCAAGTTCTTTCTTTCTCAACCTACAGGTCACAGAACAAGTAGCCAGATTTTTTGCTCCTGATTTACTATCTCTGATTCCTGCTCGAAGATCTGAACATCTTGGGCTGAATTTTATTGGGGCGCCAGTGGCCTCGCTTCAGCTGTCTGGGGGAGCCCCGGACAGATTATATGGCAATCTAGCAGCTAATGAGCTGGTGTCTGGGCTTCCGCCTCTTTTAGGATTGAGATCCCACCTCCAAGAGTTACTGGCCAATCGAAGGGCCAGCAGCGCCACTGGGAGCAGTGGCCACTGCTGGGACTGCACTCAGCCAGGAATAGCAGCATGGATGCCGTCTTTGGAAGGAGGTAAGTGGTGTCGGGGTTCCCGGGGCCAGTCAGGCAGACTCTGGTGAGGTGGGAGCGAGGGCGGAGGGCGGGGGGTGGTTGGTGAGGGCGGGGGTATGTTGCCACGGGGGCAGCCAGTACCGCTGGGGGGGGCCCTCTGTGGGCCAGCCACAAGGTGTCTGATTAGGAGCGCCCCACATGAGCCCACAGGCAGGCCACTAGCATTCCAGAGGCAGTCTCCCCATGCGCCAAAGGGCCCACCTGCTGCTGGTAAAATGCCAGTGGTGGTGGGAAGAGGCCCTTAATTGGCCACTTAAGTGGCATAATTGACCTCTGGGCAGGAAGGCCTTCCTCCACCTTCATGACCACTGGCAAAATACCATGGTGACGAGAAAGCAATGGGCACTCCACCCACTCCCTCCCTCCAGATTTTTTGGCCCCTCCCTCTCACCTCCTGCTCCAGCAGGCCGCATAAAATTCAGCCCTTTGTGTGCAAAGAGAACGTGGCTTGTCTGTTGTCTTATAGGGCCAAACATCCTGCTGACCCCCACCATATCGATTACTGGATGGCCACTTGGGAGAAGGGAGAAAGTCTATCTGGCGTCCATGTAACTCTATCCCATAGAGACTCTGCAGCTTCAGGAAGTTGCAAGAAAAATTGGTCATGTACTTGATTAACGACTACAGCAGCTGGTTTTAATGTCTGCACTATTTTCACATTGAATGGTTCCTGAGCAACGATTCATCAGCTGCAATTCCCGATTGTGAGTTTCAAACAAATCTCTAAATATTGCCAGGAACCAGCAGGTAAAAGACTATATATCCAAGCAGTCTCGCAAACTCCTCATTAGTATATGAGGAAGAGTAGAGGTGTTTAATGGCAGTGAGTTATCTGGTTGTCCATCTGTTGATCAGTTTTTCTTGACTCATTAGCTAATCTCTGGGAGATCTGTGCACAGGAACAGGAAGAATAAAGAGGCTGAGTGTTTAGTGAAGCTGCTGTGACTTCAGATCATGCCAATGTGTAGTTTCCCTTACCTTAAACTGGAAAACATGTCTTGCCTGATGGCCCAGCACATTTATCCATCAAGTATCTACCCCATACATAACAGCAGCAACTTGTATTTATATAGCGTCTTTAGTAAAACATCCCAATGTAATTTTAAGGGTCAATTATCAGACAAAATGTGATATATAAAGAGATATTAAGACAGATGATCAAAAGCTTGGTCAAAGAGGTGGGTTTTAAAGAGCATCTTAAAGGAGAAGGAGAGAGGAGAGGAGAAGTTTAGAGAGGGAATTTCAGAGCTTTGTGCCCAGGCAGTTGAAGGCATGGCCGCCAATGATGTAGAGATTAAAATCAGGGAAGCTCAAGAGTCCAGAATTAGAGGAGTGCAAATGTGTCTTGGAGGGCTATGGGGCTGGAGGAAATTAGAGAGATGGTGGTGAGAACATGGAGGGATTTGCAAACAAGGATGAGAATTTTAAAATTGAGGCATTGCTTAACCAGGAGCCAATGTCGGTCAGCGAGCACAGGGGTGGTGGGTGAACGGGACTTAGTGCAAGTTAGGACACAGGCAGCAGGGTTTTGCATGATGTCAAGTTTATGGAGGGTAGAATGGAGGTGGCTGGCCAAGAGTGCGTTGGAATTGTCAAGTCTAGAGGTAATAGAGGCATGGTTTGGGTGGATGTAATAGTTCCTAGGGCTCTATTTCAATAACAACAATTGATTCTAACCAACATTCCTCCCTCGACTAGCAACACTCAAAACACAGCATCTTGCAAAATAAATGTTTCCAGGATGTCGGTGCAGTGTAAAAAGCAATTCACTGTAAAGTACTCTGAAGCACCTTGAAGCAATGTAATTATCATACTGCAATTAGCATGGCTTTTAACTCAATGGTGGGAAGTTTATTAGCAAATATTTGTCATCTTAGTCACTGTTGACTCTGTGAAGAAGAAAATTGCATTATTGTCACAATAAAATATTTCCAAGGTCTGCTCATGGTGTTCTTATCTGAGAGGTAATGAAGGCCTGCATTGTCATGGCAATTTACAAGAGCATGTCAGACTTTCTGAAACAAAAATGCTGTAAACACTCTGAGTCAGGCGGGATCTGTGGAGAAAGGTAAGTATTAATATTTCAAGCAGAGCCCTTCATTTCAGCCCACCTGATTGCTCCTATTGAGTACTTACCTATTAACATCAGTAGTTAGAAGTAGTACAGCTCATTGATCCTATTCAGTACAAAAGAAAGACTTGCACTTATACAGCATCTTTGAAACCTCAGGGAATCCCAAAGCACTTTACAGCCAATGAAGTACTTTTGAAGTGTAGTCATAGAATCATTTACGGCATAGAAGGAGACCATTCAGCCCATCGAGTCCATGCCAGCTCTCCACGGAGCAATCCAGTTAGTCCCACCCCCCTGCTCATCACTGTTGAAATGTGGCAGCCAATTTGCGCACAGCAAGCTCCCACAAGCAGCAATGTGATAATGACCAGGTAATTTTTTTTAGCAATGTTGGTTGAGGGATAAATATTCCCCTGCTCTTCAGGGTGGCACAGTGGCGCAGTGGTTAGCACTGCAGCCTCACAGCTCCAGCGACCCGGGTTCAATACTGGGTACTGCCTGTGTGGAGTTTGCAAGTTCTCCCTGTGTCTGCGTGGGTTTCCTCCGGGTGCTCCGGTTTCCTCCCACATGCCAAAGACTTGCAGGTTGATAGGTTAATTGGCCATTATAAATTGCCCCTAGTATAGGTAGGTGGTAGGGAAATATAGGGACAGGTGGGGATGTGGTAGGAATATGGGATTAGTGTAGGATTAGTATAAATGGGTGGTTGATGGTCGGCACAGACTCGGTGGGCCGAAGGGCCTGTTTCAGTGCTGTATCTCTAAAACTAAAAAAACTAAAACATAATGCCATGGGAGCTTTTGCATCCATGTCAGAGGGCAGATGGGATCTTGGGATAATGTTTCATTCAAAAGACAGCTGTTTTAAAGGATTTTAAGGATGATTTATAATGGCATTTTAACCATGAGAGTTTTTTTTATGTCCAATGTAACTTTCAGTGAAATAGAACCCACTATCACTGCAGTGTTAAACATGCACTATTCCAGCATTTGGTTCAGAGTAAGTGATTTGATTATGGGAGCCCATCTTTGTCACTGTTTACGTTGGAGCATAAGAAACCAGTTCTCCGAAAACAGGAGAGCCCGCTGTGAAAATTCTCAGTAATCACAAGCTGGCTTGCCTTTCAGGACCAATACTAAGTTTGAGGTTGAAGTCCTCTCGTGTAACACATTCCGTTCTACACAAAGCACACTTTCCAATAACCTGCTTATTATATTTTGTAAAAAAGTACCATTATTTTCCTGCAGTTTTCTTTCTTTGCAACATTCAGGGCTGTTCACAGTACAACTGCACCACAAGCAGTTTGGGAAGGTGGAACGATGCTATTTGATTAATTGTTTTCACTTTTTTCTATGTTAGAACAGTAGAACCCCTCATTACTCAGTATTACATGGAATTTTACAGCACAGAAGCAGGGCATTTGGTGTTTATTCTTCACATGAGTCTCCTTACACCTTACTTCATCCAACCCTATCAACATATCCTTCTATTCCTTTCTTATGTACTTACCTGGCTTACCCTTAAATGCATCAATGATATTCACTTCAACTACTCCATTTAGTAGTGAGTTCCACATTCCCACCACTCTCTGGCTAAAGCAGTTTCTTCTGAATTGCATATTGGATTTCTTAGACTATCTTCTATTTTTGGGCTCTAGTTTTGAATTCCCCAATAATTGGAAACATCTTCCTGATCTCTACCCTATCAGAATTTTAAAAATATCTATCTGGTCATTCCTCAGCCTTCTCTTTTCTAGAATAAAGAGCCCCAGCGTATTCAGTCTTTCCTGATAGTAATTCTTTGGCCTCCTTGTCTCGATAGACAATGGGTAAGCGCTTGGAGGTGGTCAGTGGTGTGTGGAGCAGTGCCTGGAGTGGCTATAAAGGCCAATTCTAGAGTGACAGACTCTTCCACAGGTGCTGCAGAGAAAATTGGTTGTCGGGGCTGTTACACAGTTGGCTCTCTCCTTGCGCTTCTGTCTTTTTCCTGCCAACTGCTAAGTCTCTTCGACTCGCCACGCTTTAGCCCCGCCTTTATGGCTGCCCGCCAGCTCTGGCGATCGCTGGCAACTGACTCCCACGACTTGTGATCAATGTCACAGGACTTCATGTCGGTTTTGCAGACGTCTTTAAAGCGGAGCCATGGACGGCCGGTGGGTCTGGTACCAGTGACGAGCTCGCTGTACAATGTGTCCTTGTGGATCCAAGTAATTACCCCTCAGTAATGTGCCATCTTTGTAAATAACTTTTACATTTTCTCTAATGCCTCTATATCCTTTCAGTAATATGGAGTCAAGAACTGTGCACAGTTCTATTTATTTCTAGATATTAAAGCTATCAAGGGATATGGGAATAGTGCGGGAAAATGGCATTGAGGTAGAAGATCAGCCATGACTTAGTTGAATGGTGGAGAGGGCTCGAGGGGCCGAATGGTCTTTTCCTGCTCCTATTCCTATGTTCCTATTTTCCAGTATGGTCCAACCAAGGTTTGATTCAAGTTTAACAGAACATTTATTTTCTTAATTTCAGGGACGTGGGCATCGCTGGCTAGACCAGCATTTATTGCCTATCCCTAATTGCCTTGAAAAGGTGGTGGTGAGCTGCCTTCTTGAACCACTGCAGTCCGTGTGCTGTTAGGTAGGGACTTCCAAAATTTTGACCCAGTGATGATGAGGGAACAGCAGTATATTTCCACATCAGGATTGTGCATGATCTGGTGGGTGGTGGTGTTCCCATGCACCTGCTCCCTTGTTCTACTAGGTGTGGAGGTTACGGGTTTGGAAGGGACTGTCAGAGAACCCTTGGCAAGTTGCTGCAGTGCATCTTGTAGATGGTGCATACTGTAGCCACGGTGTGCCTGTGGTGGAGCAAGTGAAGGTTTAAGGTGGTGGATGGGGGGCCAATCAAGTTTTATAGGACAGTAACACAGAAAGATGGAATTCCAGTGAGCAATTCAGGTTTATGCCAGCAATTGCCCACATGGTAAGTCCACAATCTCAACCAAGCAAACGTTAGGAACTTCTGCAAAGGAGCCTAGGGAATATCATCGGGACAGTCACTAGAAGGTCATTCCCATCAGTCCTAGTGTTCTTATCAAAGTCACAAATGACATCCTGTGGGAGTGTGACAAAGGTAAACTTTCCCTCTTCATCCTTCTCGATCTGTCTGCAGCCTTTGACATGGTTGACCACACCATCCTCCTCCAACGCCTCTCTACTGTCGTCCAGCTGGGTGGGACTGCTCTCACCTGGTTCCATTCTTGTCTATCTAACCAGGTGCAGCTAGAACACAGGACTACATGAATGCTAAACAGCGTAAGCAGCACATGATAGAGCTAAGCGATCTCACAACCAATGGATCAGATCAGTGCTCTGCAGTCCTGCCACATCCAGTCATGAATGGTGGTGGACAATTAAACAACTGACCGGAGGAGGAGGCTCCACAAACATTCCCATCCTCAAAGAAGGGGGAATCCAGCATGTCAGTGATAAAGACAAGGCTGAAACATCTTCAACAAGAAGTGCTGAGTGGATGATCCATCTCAACCTCCTCCTGAGATCTCGAACATCACAGATGCCAGTCTTCAGCCAATTTGATTCACTCCATGTGATATCATGAAATGGCTGAGGGCATTGGCTAGAGTAAAGGCTATGGCTCCTGACAATATCCCGGCAGTAGTATAGAAGCCTTGTGCTCCAGAACTATTCGTGCTCCTAGCCAAGTTGTTCCAGTACAGCTGCAACACTGGCATCTACCCTGCAATGTGGAAAATTGCCCAGGTATGTCCTGTACACAAAAATTAGGACAAATCCAACCCGGCCAATTACTGCACCATTAGTCTAATCTCGATCATCAAAGTGACGGAGGGTGTTCATCGACAGTGCTATCAAGCAGCACGTACTCAGCAACAACCTACTCACCGATACTCAGTTTAGGTTCCGCCGGGGCTACTCAGCTCCAGACCTCATTACAGCCTTGGTCCAAACAAGAACAAAAGAGTTGAATTCAAGAGGTGAGGTGAGAGTGACTGCCCTTGACATCAAGGAGCCCTAGCAAAATTGAAGTCAATGGGAATCAGGAGGAAAACTCTCCACTGATGGAGTCATACCTAGCACAAAGGAAGATGGTTGTGGCTGTTGGAGCCAATCATCTTAGCCCCAGGACATCCTGGATGCAGGAGTTCCTCAGTGCAGGTCCTAGGCCCAACCATCTTCAGTTGTTTCATCAATGACCTTCCCTCCATCATAAAGTCAGAAGTAGGGATGTTCGCTGATAATTGCAGAGTGTTATTTGTAACTTCTCAGATACTGAAGCAGTCTGTGTCCACATGCAAGACCCGGACAACATTCAGGCTTGGGCTGACAAGTGGCAAGTAAAATTTGCGCTAGGCAATGACCATCTCCAACAACAGAGAATCTAAACATCTTCCCTTGGCACTCAATGGCATTATCATCGCTGAATCCCCCACTATCAACAACCTGGGAGTCACCATTGACCAGAAACTTAACTGGACCAGCCATATAAATACTGTGGCTACAAGAGCAGGTCAGAGGCTGGGAATTCTGCAGCGAGTAACTCACCTCCTGACTCCCCAAAGCCTGTCCACCATCTACAAGGCACAAGTCAGGAGTGTGATGAAATATTCTCCACTTGTCTGGATGGGTGCAACCCCCAACAACACTCAAGAAGCTTGACACCATCTAAGACAAAGCAGCCCACTTAATCAGCATCCCATCCACCACCTTAAACATTCACTCCCTCCATCACTGGCTCACAGTGGCAGCAGTGTGTACCATCTACAAGATGCACTGCAGCAACTCACCAATGCTCCTTCGACAGCACCGTCCAAACCCACGACCTCCACCACCTAGAAGGACAAGGGCAGCAGACACATGGGAACATCATCACCTGCAAGTTCCGCTCCAAGCCACGCACCATCCTGACTTGGAACTACATCGCTGTTCCTTCAGTGTCGCTGGGTCAAAAACCTGAAATTCCCTCCCTAACAGCACTGTTGGTGTACCTACACCAGAGGGACTGCAGCGGTTCAAGAAGGCGGCTCACCACCACCTTAAGGGCAATTAGGAATGGGTAAGAAATGCTGGCTTTGCCAGCGATGCCCACATCCCATGAAAGAATAAAAAAATTGTAGTCAGAGTACTACTTGCAATGGCTTCTCTTCCTGCTCCCACACTGTTACTTCTGGTGTCCCCCAAAGATCTATCCTTGGCCCCCTCCTATTTCTCATCTACATGGTGCCCCTCAGTGACATCATCGAAAGCACATTGTTAGTTTTCACATGTAAGCTGATGACATTCAACTCAACCTCACCACCTCTTCTCTCGACTCCTCCACAGTTGCTAAATTATCAGACTGCTTATCAAACACCAAGTACTGGATAGGTAGAATTTTCCTCCAATTAAATATTGGGAAGACCAAAGCCATTGTTTTCAGTCCCTGCTTCAAACTCTGTTCCCGAGATACCGACTCCATCCTTCTACCTGGCAACAGTCTAAGATTAAGCCAGTCTGTTCACAACTTTCAGGTCACATTTGATCTTGTGATGAGTTTCTGACCTCATACTCATGCCATCACTAAGACCGTCCATTTCCACCTCCGTAACATCGCCCAACTTCACCCAGTCTCAGCTAATCTGTTGCTGA
This sequence comes from Heterodontus francisci, assembly GCF_036365525.1. Classification (NCBI taxonomy): domain Eukaryota; kingdom Metazoa; phylum Chordata; class Chondrichthyes; order Heterodontiformes; family Heterodontidae; genus Heterodontus; species Heterodontus francisci. The sequence goes on from NC_090403.1 coordinate 53,238,971, forward strand.
AAACCTCATTCATTTCTTCATTACCTCTAGACTTGACTATTCCAACACATTCCTGGCTGATCTTCCACATTCTACTCTCTGTAAACATGAGGTCATCCAAAACGGTGCTACCCATGTCTTAACTCGCCCTAAATTCTATTCCCCCTATCACCCCTGTGCTCGCTGACCTACATTGGTTCCCAGGGAGGCAATGCTTTGATTTTAAAATTCTCATCCTTGTTTTCAAATCCCTCCATGGCCTCACCCCTCCCTATCTCTGGAATCTCCTCTAGCCTTCAATTGCCAAGACCCCAAGTTCTGGAATACCTTTCGTACGCCTCTCCGCCTCTCTTTCCTCCTTTAAGACACTGACACCTACTTCTTTGACCAAGCTTTTGGTCATCTGGCCTAATATCTCTTTATGTGCCTCGGTGTCATACTTTGTTTTATGATGCTCCTGTGAAGCGCCTCGGGACTTTTTATTACGTGAAAGACGCTAGATAAATAAAAATTGGTGTTGTTGTAGTGATCAGCTATATTACAGTAAAAGCACATGGCTGGGAGCAGGCAGGAGAAAAGAAAGAAAATAGTAACAGAAGGAAAGATCTGCATTTATATAGCGCCATTTAGAACATCACAAAACACTTTACAGACAATGAAGTACTTTTGAATTGAAGTCAATGCAGGGAAATACAGCAGCCAATTTGTGCATAGCAAGGTTCCATGAAAAGCAAGGAGATAAAGGACCAGATAATCTATTTTTTAGTGATGTTTGTTGAGGGATAAATATCAGCCCGGACACCGTGAAGAACACTCCTGTATTTCTTCAAAATAGTCATAGAGTCATAGAGAGATACAGCACTGAAACAGGCCCTTCGACCCACCGAGTTGGTGCCGACCAACAACCATCCATTTATACTCATCCTACAATAATCCCATATTCCCTACCACATCCCCACCTTCCCTCAATTCTCCTACCACCTACCTATACTAGGGGCAATAGTGCTGTGGGTTCATTTACGTCCACCTGAGAGGGCAGATGGGGCCCCGGTTTCACGTCTCATCTGAAAGACAGCACTTCTGTCAGTCAGTGCTGCACTGGAATGTCAGCCTAGGTTACGTGTTCGAGTCTCCTGAAGTGGAACTTGAGCCTGGGAGGTAGGAGAGCTACCCACTGCCCCAGCTGACACCTTCGATTAGTTACATTCACCTTTCCCCCTGAAATGAATCATCTTGCTAGTGTACATTATCCTGAAATGCTGGATGCTGCAGAAATTGGGGGCAATTTTAACATCAACAACGGGTTGGTTTGCAACGAATAGGAAGTTAAAATTTTTTAAATTTCAAACTTGAACCCAACTTGCCTTGAGCCTGGCTGTTTCTGGTCTAAATGGAGATGGGACAAGGGGTGAACAGCCAATACTCTTTCAGGAGGTGGGTTGGTCATTGAAACCTTTTTAAGAGGTTGCGCGCCTCCATTCTAACAAGCTTTCTATTTTTAACTCAAGTCGGCCAGGTGTCCTGAGCCTCTTGAAACCTGGCGTGTTAAACAAGATGAAAAGGGTTGGATCCATGAGGTAAATGCCTTTACAGCATTTATTGTGGGCCATGAGGAGCAGGCCCAACAAACTACCCTATAAACTGCCCACACTATCTGTCAGATCCCCTACCTCCACTATCTCCCCTTGACCACCTCTCCCCGCAATCTCTTCCCTTCTCTCCCAACACCACGAGACCTACCTGCTCCTCCATTACATCCTTACGCTGCATCTCCCGGCCAACAGGCTGCCAGTTCGTTAATCAAACAATATGTTGGACAGGAAAGCTGGAGAAAAATTCTGAAACATGTTACATAGTTAAAAAGTGCAGGGTTTGAAGAAGGGTCACTGACCTGAAACGTTAACTCTGCTTCTCTCTCTACAGATGCTGCCAGACCTGCTGAGTATTTCCAGCATTTCTTGTTTTTATTTCAGATTTCCAGCATCCGCAGTATTTTGCTTTTATTAAAAAGTACAGGATGTTGGGAGAACCCGGTACCTCCAGTTTTCTGTCTATAACTCTATTCTCCACCCAGCTACTGAATGTGAGCCTTGGTAAATATCGGGGGTCATTGATCCAGTGCCTCACTGGTGAAAATACCTATCATCGTTAAACACTTTTACACTGTCTGTTGTAGAGTCTCTGAGAACCACAAGGTGGCACATAAGTAGTTTCAATAATCCGCAGAGTGACGAACGAAAGTGAAAGCTAAATTCCTTCATACGTTTCGAGCTGAGGAAAAAATGGAGGGAGACGCAGGTAGACATTAATAAACTTGTGGCATGGCAAATGAATTTCAATTATAGATAAGTGTGAGGTGGTATATTTTGGTAGTAAGAACAAAGAGGCCACATACTCCGTGGGAAATAAATAGGATGGAGAAGCGAAATGATCATGGGGTACAGATACACAAATCATTAAAAGTAGTGATGCAGATTAATAAAGCCAGAAAAATACTAAAGCACTGTGGTTAATTTCTAGACAGATAGAATTGAAAAGCATAGAAGTTATGTTAAACCTATACAGAACCTCAGTTAACAGTACCATGCACAGTTCTGGTCTTCACATCGTGAAAACAGGAGAGACAGGAAATGGTGCAAAAAAGATTAACAGATATGATACCAGAACTGAGAGGTTATACCTATTAAGAAAGATAGACTGGTGTTATTTCTATAGCAAAGAGAAGGCTGAGGGGTGACCTCATGGGGGTCTTTGAGATTGAGAAAGGGCTGACAGAGATGTTTTCACTTGTGAGGGTCATCAAAACTAGCAGCCAAAAATATAGGATAGTCACTCATAAATCAAATAGTGAATTCAGGAGAAACCTCTGTAGAGTAGTAAGAATGCAAAACTCACTACCACGAAGAGAAGTTGAGGCGAAAAGTATAGATTTATTTAAGGGGAAGCTAGACATACACATGAGGGAGAAAGAAGACTATGTCGATAATATGAGATGAAGTAGGGTGGGAGGAGACTTGTGTGGAGCATAAACACTAGCATGGACCAGGTGGGCCAAATGGCCTGTTTCTCTGCTGTAAATTGAATGTAATATTTTCTATTATTCACACAGGGAAGAGATGTAGAAATGGAGTTTGAGACGTATGAATAGTTTCTGGTCTGGGTCCCGCACTGAATGGCTCGAAACAAGGGTCTCATCAACATAAGGGTTGGTTGCACCTGCACAGGCAGCTTGCCTGAGAAACAAGGTCAAAGTCAGGCTGCCTGCCTCAGCCACAGTGGCCCTCAGCCGCATCTGGAGAGGGAGGGATTGGAGTGGGTTACAGGGTCTGAGTGGGGGTGATGGACGGAGACCAGATCCTGATTCCTATGGATCACACCACCTCCCCTTGGGATCACAAGATGGGTTTTTGAATTACCTGGAGATGGTGGTTGTGCGGAGCCTGAGTGGGGCACAACTGACCTTGCTCATCACCGACAAATTCCTCAATTAAAAAGTACAGGATGTTGGGAGAACCCGGTACCTCCAGTTTTCTGTCTATAACTCTATTCTCCACCCAGCTACTGAATGTGAGTCTTGGTAAATATCGGGGGTCATTGATCCAGTGCCTCACTGGTGAAAATACCTATCATCGTTAAACACTTTTACACTGTCTGTTGTAGAGTCTCTGAGAGCCACAAGGTGGCACATAAGTAGTTTCAATAATCCGCAGTGACGAACGAAAGTAAAAGCTAAATTCCTTCATACGTTTCGAACTGAGACGTATGAATAGTTTCTGGTCTGGGTCCCGCACTGAATGGCTCGAAACAAGGGTCTCATCAACATAAGGGTTGGTTGCACCTGCACAGGCATTAGGCCACTAATGTGTATATTTCAGGATGACCACTTGCTCTAGATATCTGATCAGGAAGCCGAAACAAGGAACTCCCCAAATTTAACAGTGGAACCAATGCTTGTGGGGGCATGGGGAGGATTTCATCGACTCCAACCATTGATCGATCAGTTAAAATTAGATCAGGTGATCTTTTCCAACTCGCGCTGAGAGAAGGCTTCACAGCTACCATAAGAAGAGGAGGAGGCCATTCAGCCCCTCGAACCTGTTCCACTATTCAATTAAAATATGGCTGATCTGTATCTTAACTCCATCTATCCGCCTTGGTTCTGTAACATTTAGTACATTTCCTAACAAAATCTATCAATTTCAGCTTCAAAGTTTTGAAATGACACCCAGTCTCAGTAGCTTTCTGGGGGGAGAGAGTTCCATATTTCCACTGTGCTTTGATGTCCTCTCGTCCCTAGGCTGGTGCCTATCCTTCACAACTAAGCCCAGACAGTGATTATTAACAGATCATTCAACCATAGTGGGGCATCTCACTGAGCCTGGCTCTGTCCTCACATGATGGGCACTTTCCCACAGTAATCAGGAGGCAGGAAACCTTGCTGTTATTTACCCTACAAGGAAAGGGAATTCTCGAGAATGAAGTTATAGATGATGAGGATCGTGCTCAAGCTGGCGAGAGGCAGCTGAGGAGGACAGGAAATAGATCTTCACATTACATAGTGGAAACCTGCACCCAGTAACAGAGAAGAACAGCCCGTGAGGTCACTCTTCTGGAACAAAAGAAATGTACGAAACACCTTTATTTACTGAGTTATTAGTTTTCTGCTTTCAGCAACAAAACTAAAGGAAAGCAGTAGATTGCACTGGATAATGCACTGTTATCGTTACTGATCTCAATCTGCTTCTGGCTAGAGTTTCTACTAACTGGAGAGTCTAGAACTCAGTCTTAGGATAAGGGGTCGGCCATTTAGGACTGAGATGAGGAGAAATGTCTTCACTCAGAGGGTTGTGAATCTTTGGAACTCTTTACTGCAGAGAGCTGTGGGTGCTCAGTCATTGAGTATATTCGAGACTGAGATCAATAGATTTTTGGATACTAAGGGAATCAAGAGATATATGGACAGGAAAGTGGAGTGGAGGCCAAAGGCCAGCTGTGATCTTATGGAATGTTGGCGCAGGCTCGAGGGGCCGAATGGCCTGCTCCTGCTCCTTAGTGTTCTTATTCGAGTAATATAGAGGCCCACAAAACCAACAGTATCATAGATCTGTCAAATTGTGGGTCTATAGTTTTCCGCCTCCCCCAAACCCCTCTGCCTGACAAATGTAGGAGCTAAACATGGGAAACAGCCGTGCATGACTGTATTCCTCTACAGGGGCGGCACAGTGGCGCAGTGGTTAGCACCGCAGCCTCACAGCTCCGGCGACCCGGGTTCAATTCTGGGTACTGCCTGTGTGGAGTTTGCAAGTTCTCCCTGTGTCTGCGTGGGTTTCCTCCGGGTGCTCCGGTTTCCTCCCACATGCCAAAGACTTGCTGGTTGATAGGTTAATTGGCCATTAGCAATTGCCCCTAGTATAGGTAGGTGGTAGGGGAATATAGAGACAGGTGGGGATGTGGTAGGAATATGGAATTAGTGTAGGATTAGTATAAATGGGTGGTTGATGGTCGGCACAGACTCGGTGGGCCGAAGGGCCTGTTTCAGTGCTGTATCTCTAAACTAAACTAAACTAAGTTGGATCTTAATATTACACAATTGGAGCTCAACATGCTCAGGAGACCTGCATCCAGTAAGAGAGAAGAGCAGCTTAGCTGCGAGGTCACTCTCCTGACACAGGAGGAAAGTATAAAAGCATCTTTATTTACAGAGTTATTATTTTCACCCCTTTCAGGTCCTGCACTGATCTCTCAGCCTCCGCGGGCAGCTGTTCAGCCAATTCACACACCTGTGTCCAAGTTACTCTTGTGTTGCATGCCACAAGGCCCTGGAAAGATTATCCATTACTGTCCCACCTCCTTTCCCGTGTGAAAGTCTGTTCCTTGTTGCTTGCCAACATATCATCTCCGCAAAGATCAGGAAAATCTCAGGTACAAACCTGTGTTCTTTCTTTCCATGGAAGAAAAGACCTGCATTTCTATAGCGTCTTTCATGACCTCAGGACGTCCCAAAGCACTTTATAGCCAATTAAGTACTTTTGAAGTGTAACCACTGTTGTTATGTCAGAAACATGGCAGCCAATTTGCACACAGCAAGCTCCCACAAACAGCAATGTGATAATGACCAGATAATCTGTTTTAGTAATGTTGGTTGAGGGATAAATATTAGCCGGGACACCAGGGAGAACTCCCCTAAAATAATGGCTGTAGAATTTTTTACATCCAACTGAGAGGGCAGAGCGTAGGCTTGAGTGTAACATCTAAAAGATGGCACCTCCTGACAGTGCAGCACTCCCTCTGGACTGCACTGCAGTGTCAGCTTGACTCAGAGGTAAGTGTGCTCCAGACTGAGCCAGGGCAGCTGTCAGAAATACAAGTTTCCTGCTTTAAATTCTGCCCTTTTCTCAAATCTCTTTATTTCTTTTACTTTATTTTGCTACTACAATCAAACTCCTCATCGAGGTATAAGTAGTTTTCCAACTATTCAGGATTAGAATTGGATCAAGATTTCTTACATAGGATTACATAGGATATAAGGCAGAGAAACAGCCCATTCAGACCAACCAGTCCACGCCAGCGTTTCTGCTCCACTTGAGCCTCATCCTATTTTTCCTCATCCAAATCGATCATCATAATCCTCTATTCCTTTCTCTCTCATATGTTTGTCTAGCTTCCCCTTAAATGAATCAATACTATTTGCTTCAACCACACCCTGTGGTAGCAAGTTCCACATTCTCACCACTCTCTGGATAACAAGTTTCTTCTGAATTCCTTATTGGATTTCTTGATGACTATCTTATATTGATGGCCTCCAGTTATGATCTTCCCCACAAGAGGAAACATTCTCTCTGTCTCCACTCTATCAAAACCTTTCTTAATTTTTAAGACATCTATTAGGTCACCCCTCAGACTTCTTTTTTCAAGAGAAAAGAGACCCAGCCTGTCAATCCTTTCCTGATATGTATACCCACACATTACTGGTATCATCCTTGTAAATCTTCTCTGTACCCTTTCTAGTGCCTATATGGCGGCCAGAACTGCATACAGTACTCTTAAGTCTGGTCTAACCAAGGTTCGATACAGGTTTAGCATAACCTCCTTACTTTTCAATTCTATCTCTCTAGAAATAAAGCCTTGTGCTTGGTTTGCTTTTTTAAATGGCCTTGCCAACCTGTGATGGAACTTTTAGTGATTGGTGTATGTAAGATCCCAAACACAAATAGCCAAGTTGTTGATTTTTTTGTCCCCTTAGCCCATGCGATCATTCATTCAGTAATTTGGTCGAAACAAACTTGAACAGAAAACTTTTATCAAAACACATTTTTACACAAATTGATTCGATCTATTAAATCCAACAATTGTATTTGCCAGTGATAATAGTGTATTTATTAATGAAGTGATCATTGTTGCCATGGTTAATTGATTCATGAGTAAATGCACAGCTCTCTGTAATCCTGAGGCTTGCAAATCAGGAAGGTCTCCAGTTTAATTGCTCGTCTGTGTTGCATTAGCTAATGTTGACATGTGCAATGATATGAGTCACAATTCAAGAACAAGGCCCTCTTCATCCACAACCTCATTCTGGAGAATTCTTCTCATCTCTGTGGCTCAAAAATGACAACCCAATTCTGTGGCTTAGTGGGGTCAGACGGTTGTGGGTTCAAGTCCCACGCCAGAGATTTGAGCACATAATCCAGTCTGGCACTTCAGTGCAGTACCAAGAGAGTGTTACACTATCAGAGGTGTGCTGACTTTCGGATGATTTGTTAAATCAAGGCCTTGTCTGTCTTCTCAGGTGGGCGTAAAAGATACCATAGCAATTAAAAAAGGGAGAGTTCTCGCGTTTGTCCTGGTCGATATTTATCCTCAGCCCACATCAATAAAAAAGCAATAAAAATAGAAAGTGCTGGAAATACCCGGCAGGTCTGGCAGCATCTGTGGAGAGAGAAACAGAGTTAACGTTTCAGGTCTGTGACCTTTCATCAGCCCTAATTGGCTACCTTATTTCCTACATTGAAAGTTCGTCTTTGGCTTCAAAGCCCTTTGACATGTCCTGGGGTCATGAAATAAGCTATTTAAATACTGGTCTTTATATTGTCTGACTGAGAAAAAGACTTGAGAAGACCGTTCACTGTCTGTTTAATATTCCACTACACCCATCACCCAATTTGCTTCAGTGGAAATGTATGGCGAAAGGGCAGGGGAGTAGGAATAAATGAACAGTTCTTTCAGAGAGCAAACAGAGGTTGGGGGCCAAATGGCCTTCTTCCTTTCTGTAAAATTCTACAATTGCTTTTCACCTCCAGTCATCAACCCTCCCTCACAATAATTTACTAACACTTCAAATCACTATAGTAACCAGACTGGTTCCAGGCTGCTGGCTTACTATTGAGAAGTAATGCAGTGTACAGCCTTGGGAGTTAACCTCTTTTATGCCGAATCTAGCATTACAGAAATAGTATAAGTCAAAAGAACCCATCACAGGTAAAAGAAAATGTCCACGTTTCTGCCACATAAGACTTAGTAAGTGTTCACTCGTCCAGGTTTTAATGGCCTTACTAAGTCACTAGATATAGATGGGCCAGTAAGTTTTTATATAATATAGAGGCTCATCTCACTACTGGTAGCCTCCTTGAGGTGCTTGGTTTTGGTAGAACTAAAAATCAGCCATACAAGCTCAGGCAGCAGAGGGTGAGAGCAGCCTGCAAATTTCTTTTCAGGGGCAAAATATAATGGTGGAGAAGCTAGGTGCAGGGAAGAGGGATATGTAGGAGAAAGAGGACGAGGAAGTGATGATAGAGAGTTTGTCAGTGATGGAGTTTTATGTGTGACGACAAGGCCAAGTGATAGTCCTTCTCTCTGGCCCATGCATATCTAATGGATTAATATGGATACTAAAAGCTGGATGAGCAAACACTTCCTAAGTCTTATATGTCACAAATGTGAAAAAATGTTTTTTTTTAACCTCTGATGGATTTTTTTTTAACTTACACTATTTCTGCAATGCTCAATTCAGCATATAAAAGGTTAACTCCCAAGGCTGTACTCTGCATTACTTCTCAATAGTAAGGCAGCAGCCTGGAACCAGTCTGGTTACTATAGTGATCTGAAGTGTTAATAAGTTATTCTGAGGGAGGGTGGATATGTATAATCTTAAACATCTGGTGCTTTTGTGAGAAGATGACTCCTTGTGACAATTGATGCTCTTGAAATTGTTCTACTCCATTTACACAGTAGGGGGCTTAGCTGGGCAGAGACTTGGCAAGCCTCCCGGTTCCAAATCAAAGGGTAGGCTCACACCTTAGGGTAGTATCTTTGATTGACAGCCCTGATCTTCAAGACATAAGGGACTGGGGCACATAAAATAGCCCCGTCTCTCAGTCACAGAGCGTTTTGTGATTTCAGGGAAAGGGTGGCTGCATTTTAAAATCTGAACCAATTCAATTCAAAGGGCTAGGCTAAAGAAGTTAATGTTTGGAGAGAAAACAAATTGTGCATTTATTGTATTTTATAAGCCCGAGGAGTATAGGGAAGGATATTATTCTCAAGGTGAAACTGGATACTGCTCATTCATGCATTTTATGTAAACAGACCAGTTACTGGTCTGAAACTGTGCCTTGCTCTGATCTACCCTTCATAAATAGAGAAGAATTCATTTGGCGGCATGTGACATGTCTCAGTGGCAGGTATCGGTTCTTTGTTATGATCCCTGGGTCACAATAGCATTTAAACAAACATTGGGCTCAAAAAAGATGCGCTCCAAATTACTTAGAATTTACAGTACTCAATTAGACCTGTCACAGACTTGTGTTATTTTTTTCTCCTCAGATTAAAAACTGTATGTGTGCCTTTAAGACTGTTAAAAAAAAGTGCACCTTTAAGGGAGAGATTCTAGAAATCTGGAGATACAGTCACATTTTGGTTACCCTGAGCAACAGCAGTCGAGAGAGGTCACGTGGGATGATGTGTCCATTTGACTGTGTGTGGAGCTGGCAGGGACTGGTCTGAGCCAGTTAGTTCTGAGAGACTTTTCCAGCGAGGTGATCTGAAGAAAGGAGCAGTTTTATTCTCTCTCAAGAAAAAAATCTACAAAGCTAGAAGCCAAGTTAATTCCCTGAGTAAGGAAGAAAAGCTTTTCTTTTTCAACAAATTATCTGTATTGCTGTGCTCATCGTTGAAAGAATTGTTTAATGCTACTGCCGCCAAACTGGTTGAATGCTTATCAGGAACAGAGTATTTTCATCAAATCCAGATGATGACTTCAAGTGAATTTTGATTATCTTCACATCAGAAGACCTCATTCATCAGGAACATAAAATACAAAAAAATGAATTATTTATTTTATTCTTAACAGACAGCTAATTTTTTTTAAAACTCTACCTCTAAAGCCGGACCACCGTTATTTTTGAATGTATGTGTGTGAATGTGAGAGTTAGATTAAATTAAGAAGTTATAAGGTTTTTAGACATAGATTTATCTTAATAGTGTTTAAGATTTAGTTTTTTTAAATAAATTGTTCGCTTTTTGTTGTCGTCTAAAGATACCTGGTTTGATCTGCTTCATTCTGGGGATACTAGAGTGTTTAATTTGGCTATTTTTCCGAGTTGGTAAATGGTTACTAATATGCTGCTACCTGTGGAGTGACGGGACTGAATTAACAGTGCATTGCTCCTGCTGCGGTCTAACAGGCCATTCAGCCCATCAGTTTATGCTCAACGCGAGCTTCCTCTCACTCAATTTGCTTCATCTCACCCTGTCAACAAATCCTTCATTTCTTTCTCCCTCCTGTATTTATCCAGCCTCCTCTTAAATGCATCTATGCTATTTACCTCAACCACTCCATGTGGTAGCGAGTTCCACATTCTCACCACTCTGTGGGTAAAGTTGTTTCTCCTGAATTCCCTATTGGATTTATCAGTGACTATCTCACATTTATGGCCCTTAGATTTGGACTCCGTTGTAAGTGGAAACATCGTGGAGAATGTCAAGTCCAATTACGAGTGTGACTGGTGATGCTGAACTCAAGAAAACAGCTCCTGTAAAATCCTGTTATTGTTCAGCCTCGTGTAACTAAACATCAATTGTCCCCTCTAAAACGTTGGGAGTGGCCGTTCGAGGGGCAGGGGCTGAGGGTTGCTACATGGCGGAGTTGTGTCTGTTATCAGAATTAACCTGCCAACTAACAATGGACATGCATCACCACCCGCAAGAAGAGCTATTTATCTGTTGCTTCTTTCCGTGTCTGGTTTCCTGTGTTGAGGCAAATTATTCCACAGACTTCACACCTGGTGGTGCTCTTCAGTCAATTCTTTAAGTTTCACTTTGCGACCATACTCTCCTCCCCTGGAACCTAAAGATTTTGGTTTCCCTGGAAGCTGCTCAGAAGGTCATGGGAATGACAGCGATGGATTGCAAGTTGGCATTGTTTGTAGTCGGAACTACAGCAGTATCTGATCGTCTTCCAACTTCTTGAGTAATGAAAGCATCTCGACAACTGCTTTTGCAATCTACTTGAACAGAAATAACAAGTTATACAATTGTAACGTAATAAAACACTTCAAAGCGCTTCATAGGCGCATTATGAAACAAAATATGACACTGAGCCACATAAGGAGACAGTAGGTCAGATGACTAAAAGCTTGGTCAAAGAGGTAGTATTTAAGGAGTATCTTAAAGGAGGAAAGTGAGGTAGAGAGGTGGAGAGGTGTAAGGAGGGAATTCCAGAAATTAGTGCCTAGATGTTGTACATTTCCCACGGCACCTTCCCATGCAATCGCAAGAGGTGTAATACCTGCACTTCTCCCTCCTCTCTCCTCACTATCCAAGGCCCCAAACACTCCTTTCAGGTGAAGCAGCGATTTACTTGTATTTCTTTCAATTTAGTATACTGTATTCTCTGCTCACAATGTGGTCTCCTCTACATTGGGGAGACCAAACGCAGATTGGGTGACCGCTTTGCGGAACACCTCTGCTCAGTCCAAAAGCAGGACCCCGAGCTTCCGGTTGCTGGCCATTTCAACACTCCCCCCTGCTCTCATGCTCACATCTCTGACCTGGGCTTTCTGCAGTGTTCCAGTGAACATCAACACAAGCTCGAGGAACAGCATCTCATTTACCGATTAGACACGCCACAGCCTGCCGGACTGAACATTGAGTTCAAAGATTTCAGAGCATGATGGGCCCTCCCTTTTTTATTTTCAGTTATTTTTTTCTTTTTTCTTTTTCTTTTCTTTTATTTTAGTTTGTTTCATCATTCATTTTTTCTTACCATGTGCCTCTTCACTGTTTTTTTCATGTTTGTGCTTTGGGCCAGGGCCGTTTATTTTTCTGTCAATTAACACCCTCTCTGCACTAACACTTTGTCTTTCACCACACCATTAACATACCATTTGCCTTTGCACCATGACCTTCTGGTTGGTTGTTCTCTGTGACCTTGTCCTATCAACACCTTGCCTTTTTTTATCTCTTGCTCCAACCCGCTTTGCAACCCCAACTTGCAATTATATAGCACCTTTAATGTTGTAAAACATCCCAGGATGCTTCACAGGAGCGTTATCAGACCAAATTTAACACTGAGCCACATAAGGAGATATTAGGACAGGCGACCAAAAGCTTAGTCAAAAAATTGGGTTTTAAGGAACGTTTGAAGGGTGGTGAAGCAGAGGGGTTTAGTGAGGGAATTCCAGAGTTTAGGAAGATTATGCATACAGTGCATGGGAAATGTGCAGAGCTTTATTCCCCATCCCCAAAATTTGTAACCTCTTGAGAACCAAGTGGAGGATGCTGCTCAAGTGTTTAAAATGCTCAGAAGATACAAAGGCTACCTTAGATGTTTTTAACCAGTTTCACATTGTGCTGGAGTTTTACTATAAAGGGTATATTCCCCCCAGCACCCCATTGCTAACCCCTGCAACTCCCAAGGGAACTCCTGCACATCTGAAGGTAGAACAGGACCTGACTCTGGAGGAACGCATTCACTGTTTATCTTGATGCTCACTGAGAATGTCGGTATATTGATCCAACATAATCTTTAATATTTCACTCTACCAGTAACAGAGTGAAAAGGGGAACCATCCATCCCAGGTTTGAAAGTTCCAATTGCCCCCATCATCCACAGGATTTGTGGAGAGAGTTCCAGATTTCGATTTACCTTTGTGTGGAAAAGTGCTTCCTGATTTTGCTCCTGAACGGCCGAGCTCTAATTTTAAAATGATGTTTCTTGTTTTGGTTTCCCCCACTAAAGGAAATAGTTTCTCTGCATCGAGCCTACTGAATCCTTTTAACATTTCCAACACCTTGATCAAATTACAGCACGATCTTCTAAACTCAGGGGAATACAAGCCAAGTTTATGCACCCTGTCCTCATAATTTAACCCTCTAAGCCCCAGTGTAGTGAATAAATCTTGACCATCTTAAGAAAATAATTGATCGCTAGTTATGCTGATCAGATGCTCAGAAGGTGGTGGCTCAGCATCAATCGACTCAGAAATGGTCATTTCATCAGCGCTGAAGTGTTAAACATACAGCAACAACTTGCAGTTATATAGCACCTTTAACAATATAAAATGTACCAAGCTGCTTCACAGGAGCACTATCAAAATTTGGCACCAAGCCATGTAAGGAGATATCAGGACAGGCGATCAAAGAGGTAGGCGCTAAGGAGCATCTGAAAGGGGGAGAGTGAGGTGGAGAGGTTGAAGGAAGGAATTCCAGAGCTGAGGGCCCAGGCAGCTTAAGGCACAGCTGCCAATGGTGGAGCAATTAAAATCAGAGATGCACAAGAGGCCAGAATTGGAGGAGTGCAGATATCTCGGAAGGTAATAGGACTAGAGGAGGTTATAGAGATAGGGAGGGGCAAGACCGTGGAGGGACTTGAAAACAAGGACGAGAATTTAAAAATCATAATGGAAGAGGATGGCAGTGCATCTCCCCAGCTGTGGAATGCTGCGTCAAACATGGAGGTGACAAGAAGGGGGAAAGAAGGAATAAAAAATGATGTCTGTCTGCAGCAAACATAATGGTAAATTTTTCTGTGTTAATCAGGCAGATGGAGAAACTGGTTGTGCCTTGGTAAACACAGAGTTAACAAGAACCCTGTTATGTTACTTTGACCCGTAGGTCAGATGAGATCATTGATCAGTTGACCATGAATGAAATTTCTCAGTAAACAAATTTTAAACAATCCTGATTAGATTAAAAAGATGCTGACTCCTCTTGAAATCGGGTAACAGGAATTCTTGAGGCTACCCAGTCAATGTTAATCAGCTGTACTGCAGGACGTCCAACGGATAGATCAATTCTCCCCTCTGCTTAGTGTTTTGCTGCAGCAAATAATCATGTAAATAATGCCCAGCTGAGGTGGCATTTCGAGTGGAAACTGCCACCTTGGTCAAATTAACTTTTTCATAACAATCAGCACCTTGCAATCGCTTTTGGCAGGGAGACTATAGAAAGCCCACAGATGTTATAGAATCATAGAATGATACAGAAGCAAGCCATTCAGTCCATCGTGTCTGTGCTGGCTCCTTGAAAGAGCCATCTATTTAGTCCAATATACCTGCCCATTTCTCATAGCCCTGCAATTTTTTTGCCTTCAAATATTCATCCAGTTCCCTTTTGAACATTACGACTGAATCTACTTCCACCAGCCCTTCAGGCAGTGCATTCCAGATCATAACTCACTACAGGAAAAAACTCTTCTCATCTCTTGTTCTTTTGCCAATTATCTTAAATCTGTGTCCTCTGGCTAACAACCCTCCTGCCAGTGGAAACAGTTTCTCCTTATTTACTCCATCATGATTTTGAACTCCTCTTAACCTTCTCTGCTCCCAGGAGAACACTCCAGCTTCTCTCATCTCTCCACAGAAATGAAGCCCCTCATTGTTTGCAAATTTGTATCCCTTGTTGCTTATAACTTCCTGATTTTATTAAGAAAAGTTCTCTTTGGAAGACTCCCTCACTCAAGTAAGTATCCATGGAGAGATATCCTCACTAAAAGTAGTCCTGATGAGGTAATACATTGTGATGTGCACTGATGGAAAGGCTTTCTCTTTCACATGGGTCATGATGGGTAAAATTGGAACTGCTGGGCTGAATTACTCATTAATTGGCATTCTGATAGAGAGGTCCACTCTCCTTAAATGTAGCACTGACTGGGGAAAATACTTCTCCAACACTGGATTTTCCTTGCAATGGATGAAAAGTTTTCTTCTTTGATATATGTAAAGGCCCCAAATTAAAATTGGGTTGGTGGCCATATTGCTGGTTCTGAATAAGTGAATTTATTTATCGCCAATGACTAGAAATCAACCAATCAGGAAATGTCTGTTATATATCACAAGATCATTTTTCTCAAGTGAATATTGTCAGGACAAAATGTTCAGGAGGCCTCGAGCCTTGGACCTGCTGGGTGTGCAGTGTCATAGCGATGCTCTGTTTACACTGACACATGAATGAACAGACAGACTTCCCTTGACTGTTAAATGACCTTCTTGTTTGAATTCAATGCCCTGTATGGAAACACTATGTAAGGATATCAATTGAAGTGTTTGTGGTTGGGGATTTTAACATAATTCTAGCTTTAAAATTTAGTTGTTGAAAATACTTTTAACATATAAATTTTACTTTATGTTCTGCTCTTTGAGATTCTAATTAAGATAAATGTACCTCTATTTAGTAAATTTAAGGAGCATATTATTAAATTACAAAGCTATCAATTTAGACAGAAATACATCTGAACGTGATCAGCAATTAAACTGCTGATACTTATCAATACCCTACTATGACGTTGATATGTAACATATCTGCTTTCTTTAGCAATGTTCATCTGAACAATGTTTTTAATTTAACAAAACTAAAGTTCAGTAATCAAAGTAGTTATAACTGCAACTGAGAGAGTCAATGGGGGCGGGGGGGTGGTGGTGGGGGGGTTCAAGTCACAGTATGTATACCTTGTTTTCAAATCCCAGCATGGCCTCACTCCCATCTCTGCAGTCTCCTCCATCCCCACAACCCTCATCTAATTCTGGCCTCTTGAGCATCCCCAATCTTAACTGCCCCACCATTGGAGGCCGTGCCTTCAGCTGCCCGACCCCTTAACTCCGGAATTCCCTCACTAAACCTTTCGGACTCTCTATTTTTCTATTCGCCTTTAAGACACTCCTTAATATCTAACTTTTTGACTGAGCTTTTGGTTACTTATCTAATATCTCCTAGAGCTAGAGCTCTTCGGGAGGGTTTAAACTAGTTTGGCAGGGGGATGGGAACCGGAGCTACGGATCAGTGGCTGGGGTAGCTGTTGAACAGGCAGATACCGAGTGCAGAGAGTCTGTGAGGAAGGTTAGACAGTTGACAGGGCAAAGTTGCAGCTAGTATGATGGGTTGAAATGTGTCTATTTTAATGCAAGAAGTGCCAGGAATAAGGGTGATGAACTTAGAGCATGGATCAGTACTTGGAGCTACGATGTTGTGGCCATTACGGAGACGTGGATATCACAGGGGCAGGAATGGATGTTGGATGTTCCGGGGTTTAGATATTTCGAAAGGAATAGGGAGGGAGGTAAAAGCGGTGGGGGAGTGGCATTGTTAATCAGGGATAGTATCACAGCTGCAGAAAGGGAGGTCGTCGAGGAGGGTTTGTCTACTGAGTCATTATGGATGGAAGTCAGAAACAGGAAAGGAGCAGTCACTTTGTTGGGAGTTTTCTATAAACCCCCCAATAGCAACAGAGACATGGAGGAACAGATTGGGAGGCAGATTTTGGAAAGATGCAGAAGTAACAGGGTTGTTGTCATGGGTGACTTCAACTTCCCTAATATTGATTGGAACCTCCTTAGTGCAAATAGTTTGGATGGAGCAGTTTTTGTCAGGTGTGTCCAGGAAGGTTTCCTGACTCAATATGTAGATAGGCCGAGGGGAGGCTATGTGTGGACTTGGTGCTTGGCAACGAACCAGGCCAGGTGGCAGATCTCTCGGTGGGAGAGCATTTCGGTGATAGTGATCACAACTCCCTGACCTTTACTATAGTCATGGAGAGGGACAGGAGTAGACGGGATGGGAAAATATTTAATTGGGGGAGGGGGAATTACAATGCTATTAGGCAGGAACTGGGGAGCATTAATTGGGAACAGATGTTCTCAGGGAAATGCACGACAGAAATGTAGATGTTGTTTAGGGAGCACTTGCTGCGACTGCTGGATAAGTTTGTCCCGATGAGGCAAGGAAGGGATGGTAGGGTGAAGGAACCTTGGATGACAAGAGATGTGGAACAGCTAGTCAAGAGGAAGAAGGAAGCTTACTTAAGGTTGAGGAAGCAAGGATCAGACAGGGCTCTAGAGGGTTACAAGGTAGCCAGGAAGGAACTGAAGAATGGACTTAGGAGAGCTAGAAGGGGACATGAAAAAGTCTTGGCGGGTAGGATTAAGGAAAATCCCAAGGCATTCTACACTTATGTGAGGAACAAGAGCATGGCCAGAGTGAGGGTAGGGCCGATAAGGGATAGTGGAGGGAACTTGTGCCTGGAGTCGGAGGAGGTAGGGGAGGTCCTAAATGAATACTTTGCTTCAGTATTCACTAGTGAGAGGGACCTGGTCGTTTGTGAGGACAGCGTGGAACAGGCTGATATGCTCGAACAGGTTGAGGTTAAGAGGGAGGATGTGCTGGGCATTTTGAATGATATGAGGACAGATAAGTCCCCGGGGCCAGACGGGACATACCCAAGGATATTACGGGAAGTGAGGGAAGAGATTGCTGCGCTTTTGGCGATGATCTTTGCGTCCTCACTGTCCACTGGAGTAGTACCGGATGATTGGAGGGTGGCAAATGTTATTCCCTTGTTCAAGAAAGGGAATAGGGATAACCCTGGGAATTATAGACCAGTCAGTCTGACTTCGGTAGTGGGCAAATTATTGGAGAGGATTCTGAGAGACAGGATTTATGATTATTTGGAAAAGTATAGTTTGATTAGAAACAGTCAGCATGGCTTTGTAAGGGCAGGTCATGCCTCACAAGCCTTATTGAATTCTTTGAAGATGTGACAAAACACATTGATGAAGGAAGAGCAGTGGATGTGGTGTAAATGGATTTTAGCAAGGCGTTTGATAAGGTTCCCCATGGTAGGCTCATTCAGAAAGTAAGGAGGCATGGGATACAGGGAAAGTTGGCTGTCTGGATACAAAATTGGCTGGCCCATAGAAGACAGAGGGTGGTAGTAGATGGAAAGTATTAAGCATGGAGCTCGGTGACCAGTGGTGTTCCGCAGGGATCTGTTCTGGGACCTCTGCTCTTTGTGATTTTTATAAATGACTTGGATGAGGAAGTGGAAGGCTGGGTTAGCAAGTTTGCCGATGACACGAAGATTGCTGGAGTTGTGGATAGTGTGGAAGGCTGTTGTAGGTTGCAACGGGACATTGACAGGATGCAGAGCTGGGCTGAGAAGTGGCAGATGGAGTTCAACCTGGAAAAGTGTGAAGTGATTCATTTTGGAAGGTCGAATTTGAATGCAGAATACAGGCTTAAAGACAGGATTCTTGGTAGTGTGGAGGAACAGAGGGATCTTGGGGTCCATGTCCATAGATCGCTCAAAGTTGCCACCCAAGTTGATAGGGTTGTTAAGAAGGCATATGGTGTGTTGGCTTTCATTAACAGGGGGATTGAGTTTAAGAGCCGCGAGGTTATGCTGCAGCTCTATAAGGCCCTGGTTCGACCACACTTGGAATATTGTGTTCAGTTCTGGTCACCTCATTTATAGGAAGGATGTGGAAGCTTTAGAGAGGGTGCAGAGGAGATTTACCAGGATTCTGCCTGGACTGGAGGGCATGTCTTACGAAGAAAGATTGAGGGAGCTAGGGCTTTTCTCATTGGAGCGAAGAAGGATGAGAGGTGACTTGATAGAGGGGTACAAGATGATGAGAGGCATAGATAGAGTGGATAGCCAGAGATTTTTTCCCAGGGTGGAAAGGGCTATCACCAGGGGGCATAATTTTAAGGTGATTGGAGGAAGGTTTCGGGGAGATGTCAGAGGTAGGTTCTTTACACAGAGAGTGGTGGGTGCGTGGAATGCGCTGCCAGCGGTGGTAGTAGAAGCAGATACATTAGGGGCATTTAAGCGACTCTTGGATAGGTACATGGATGATAGTAGAATGAAGGGTAGGTAGGTAGTTTTATCTTAGAGTAGGTTAAAGGTTCGACACAACATCATGGGTCGAAGGGCCTGTACTGTGCTGTACTGTTCTATGTTCTATGGTCTACCTTGGTGTCAAATCCTGTTTTATAACACCCCATAAAGCACCATCGGACATTTTTCTATGTTAAAGGTTCTATATAAGTACAAATTGTTGTGTATTTATAGTTATCTGAAATATTTCTTATAACGTAAGATTTATAAAGTCAGTGCTCAGAGCATGTTTTCCTGCATAGCCCTCGCCCGTTTCCTCAACCTCGCCATTGGTTGCAGAACCTTCAGCCCCCTTAGCCCTGCATTCTAGAACTCCCTTCTTACACTCTTCCACCTTGGCTACTTCACCTTAAGAGTCAGCTCAGATCCTGTCTTTCTTACTGTGCTTTCGCCCATCTCCCCAAACTTTTATACTTGTTCATTTTTACTGTGAAACTCCTTCGGATGTCTTGTGTATTAAAGGCATCATATAAATGTCAAGTTGTTGTTGTAGTATCTGGCATGTTGATAACATTCACAAAAGTAAACTACAAGTGCCTTTTTACTTTCTTGTAACTGTTACTTGTTACTCCCTCCCCTTCCCCAATCTAGAGTACAGCTCCAAGGGTCTAAGACTCCTTCCCATTTGTTTACCTTTTGTACCTTCCATAATTTGCCTGAGGGTTCTCCTGCTTAGCCACTGTAACATCGATGCATGTCCCAGACAAATGGTGTAACTTAAACTCAACTGACTGGTGAATGACCAAGGAAACTCCTGCCACTTGTTTCTAAGGTGACTGACGGCAACTTGAGAGGAATTAATTTGGAGGTGCTCATGGGCTGTAAGAGGGGGGAATCGAAATCAGACCCAAGATGGGGATTCTGAAGGATCAAGTGAAAGATGAAGAAAGAAAAATAGAGACATTTTTGTTTAAGGACCAACCCAGAGAAAATGAGATATTCAAAAGCAAAATACTGTGGATGCTGCAAATCTGGAACAAACAAAGAAAATGCTGGAAATACTCAGCAGGTCAGGCAGCATCTGTGGAGAAACAGAGTTAACATTTCAGGATGATGACCTTTCATCAGAACTGGGAAAAGTTAGAGATGTAATAGATTTTAAGCAAATACAGAGTCAATGAAAGGGATGAGGGTGGGAAAAAGAACAGAATGGAAGATCTGTGATCGGATGGAAGGCAGGAGTAATTAAATGACAAAAGGGCTGATGATACAAGGCAAAAGGCAGTGGTAATGGGACAGGAAAAGAAACAATAAATTGTGTCTAGAGAAGGTGTAAATGACAGAATCACGAACAGCTGCCATCCAGAAACAAAAAAACAAAACTGGGGAAGAAAAAGGAAACAAAATGGGGGCAGAAGTTACGATTTAAAATTGACTGGTGGGATTGAGGTTCACAAGGAGGAGGTGTTAGCAATTTTGGAAAGTGTGAAAATAGATAAGTCCCCTGGGCCAGATGGGATTTATCCTAGGATTCTCTGGGAAGCCAGGGAGGAGATTGCAGAGCCTTTGTCCTTGATTTTTATGTCGTCATTGTCGACAGGAATAGTGCCGGAAGACTGGAGGATAGCAAATGTTGTCCCCTTGTTCAAGAAGGGGAGTAAAGACAGCCCTGGTAATTATAGACCTGTGAGCCTTACTTCGGTTGTGGGTAAAATGTTGGAAAAGGTTATAAGAGATTTATAATCATCTTGAAAAGAATAAGTTCATTAGAGATAGTCAGCACGGTTTTGTGAAGGGTAGGTCGTGCCTCACAAACCTTATTGAGTTTTTTGACAAGATGACCAAACAGGTGGATGACGATAAAGCCCTGGATGTGGTGTATATGGATTTCAGTAAGGCGTTTGATAAAGTTCCCCACAGTAGGCTATTGCAGAAAATACAGAAGTATGGGATTGAAGGTGAATTAGTGCTTTGGATCAGAAATTGGCTAGCTGAAAGAAGACAGAGGGTGGTGGTTGATGGTAAATGTTCATCCTGGAGTATATTTTCTAGTGGTGTACCGCAAGGATCTGTTTTGGGGCCACTGCTGTTTGTCATTTTTATAAATGACCTGGATGAGGGTGTAGAAGGGTGGGTTAGTAAATTTGCGGATGACACGAAGGTCGGTGGAGTTGTGGATAGTGCCGAAGGATGTTGTAGGTTACAGAGGGACATAGATAGGCTGCAGAGCTGGGCTGAGAGATGGCAAATGGAGTTTAATGCGAAAAAGTGTGAGGTGATTCACTTCGGAAGGAGTAACAGGATTGCAGAATACTGGGCTAATGGGAAGATTCTTGGTAGTGTAGATGAGCAGAGAGATCTTGGTGTCCAGGTACATAAATCCCTGAAAGTTGCCACCCAGGTTAATAGAGCTGTTAAGAAGGCATATGGTGTGTTAGCTTTTATTAGTAGGGGGATCGAGTTTTGGAGCCACGAGGTCATGCTGCAGCTGTACAGAACTCTGGTGCGGCCGCACCTGGAGTATTGCGTGCAGTTCTGGTCACCGCATGATAGGAAGGATGTGGAAGCTTTGGAAAGGGTGCAGAGGAGATTTACTAGGATGTTGCCTGGTATGGAGGGAAGGTCTTACGAGGAAAGGCTGAGGGACTTGAGGTTGTTTTCGTTAGAGAGAAGGAGGAGGAGAGGTGACTTAATAGAGACATATAAGATAATCAGAGGGTTGGACAGGGTGGATAGTGAGAGCCTTTTTCCTCGGATGGTGATGGCAAACACGAGGGGACATAGCTTTAAATTGAGGGGTGATAGATATAGGACAGATGTCAGAGGTAGTTTCTTTACACAGAGAGTAGTAGGGGCGTGGAACGCCCTGCCTGCAACAGTAGTAGACTCGCCAACTTTAAGGGCATTTAAGTGGTCATTGGATAGACATATGGATGAAAATGGAATAGTGTAGGTCAGATGGTTTCACAGGTCGGCGCAACATCGAGGGCTGAAGGGCCTGTACTGCGCTGTAATGTTCTATGTTCTATGTTCTATGTTGAACTCAATGTTGAGTCCGGAAGGCTGTAAAGTGCCTAATCGCAATATGAGGTGCTGTTCTTTGAGCTTACATTGAGCTTCTTTGGAACACTGCAGAAGACCGAAGACAGTCAGCAAGGTGGAGTCAGGGAGAAAGATGGAGATTATAATGAGGGCGACTGGAAGCTCGGGGTCATACTTGTAGACTGAATGTTCTGCAAAGTGGTCACGCAATCTGCATTTGGTCTCACCAATGTAGAGGAGACTGCATCATGGGCAGGTGAACAGAAAGTGAGATATTAATGGGAGAAGGACTAAGTGTGCTGAGAAAAAGAGAATTAGAGCTGGAGAGTCTGTGGGGTTGATAAACTGACAAATCAGTAGTATTTACTGAGAAACTGATTCAAAAGAGTACTGAAATATATCAATTAAAAGAGTAGACAAAAATGGTTTACCAGCCTCTAATTTAGTTGCATGGAAGATGATGTCTGAGCTGATAGGTTTCCAATTAATTTATTACAATTACCAACATTTTTCAATGGCTGATGTTCCACATATAGATTGTAATTTAGATAATGTTGAATGTAATCCTTTTTGATTTTACAATGGTGTGCAGTATGCAATGTGACTTTATTGCAGGAGTTAGCAATAATGCTAAATTCTTTCATTAAAAAAAATAAATTCACACTGGAGAACAAATGAGTGAGTTTGTATGAGGGGCAGATAACCCTTGATGCTGTCAGTGGGAGTAGGTTAATAAGAGAGGTTTGGCCACAGCTCCCAAATCTGTCAGTGATTATATTTCAACAATAATTACCAGTTATGCTGATCCTGTCCTTCCTTTAGAGTCATTCTTCATGAGAGAAAACAACATCATTTTCTTTTACACAAACACAGAAAGTTGTATCTGTTTCTTAACATTGAATTTTTAACAAGGTTTTCAGTGTTAGTAACAAGCCTGGGAGAAGATTTTTCTCATCCTCCACTTCCACCCATTCTGAGTAAGCTAAAATGAATGTAACACCAGAATAAAAGTCTCGATGTTTTTGCTCATCAATTTAGTTCCATTTCACCGAGGGCAAAATAAAGCAATGGGGATCCTAACATAGAAATCCCATTTAACAGGTGATATCCATTGGTCAGTTCCCATCTCTCATTGCATTGTCTGACTGCACTGCATGAAAACAGTTAAACGGGCTTGTCAGTTTTCCAAGAATCGAAAGTGTGAAATAAATGAGAAGTATCTACTGTCTGAAAATTCACACGGTCCTTCCTGGCTACTGGTGCTGATGGAAAGACTCCCTATTAGATCATGGGAATTAAGATCTCTTTCCTGTTGCTATGGTGCAACTGTACTGTCACAGTGCACTGCAGCAACTCAACTCACCCATTAGTGAGGAGGTTCTTTTGAACCTGAGCAACTCATTGCATTTGAACTGAAGACAAATCCTTTTGCTTTTACTGATTATAATTGAACCGACTGGTTAGCCGTGGCTCAGGGGATAGCACTCCTGCCCATGAGTCAGAAGATTGTGGGATCGCGCCAGAGACTTGAGTACAAAAATCTAGACTGACACTCCAGGGTAGCACTGAGGGAGTGCTGTACCGTTGGAGGTGCCGTCTTTCAGATGAGATGTTAAACCAAGGGCCCGTCTGCCCTCTCAGGTGGACATAAAAAAATCCCATAGCACTATTCCTGAGAAGAGTCAGGGGGAGGTGAGGAGAGTTCTCTTCAATGTCCTGGCCAATATTTATCCCTCAATCAACATCACTAAAACAGATTATTTTGTCATTATCACATTGCTATTTGTGGGAGCTTGCTTTGCACAAACTATCTGCCACATTTCCGACATTACAACAGTGAATACACTTAAAAAGTACTTTAATTGGCTGTAAAACACTTTGGGACATCCTGAGGTCATGAAAGGTGCTGTGGAAATGCATGTTTTTCTTTTTGTGTTATGTTATTAACAGTAGATTATTGGTGGAGGGAGTGGGAAAGCTTTAAACATTCTCATACTGGAAAATGACATACACTAAAACCAGCTGAAGAAGATTGTCATTATGCCCAATTAATGGATCAATGGACCAATTGGGAAATCTGTCTCCATTTAATAACATAGTTTGGACGTGTTATTTCACAGTTTTCCTCCTGCTTGGGGTTTAAACTGTGACTGAGCTGCTTGTGTTGTTCTTAGTTAAGTTTTGATTTGCTCTAACCCACCACTTTATTTGTGTTTTCTTCTTTTCCTTTAATTTTCTCTCCTGACCCTGCCTCTCCTGAAAGTCATGGTCCATGGCTTCATGGTGGTCATTGTTTGACTATTTGATCGCAGGGACTGTCACCGCTGAGCATATCCAACATCTGTATATGGGTCACTAGAAAAAATCTGCTGGTGGGAATACCAACTGATTTTTTCATTCTTCTTGCCTGGGAACACTAAAGCCAATTTCACTGCCATGCATGCTGAGATCATCCAGCACCCAGTCTGTACAGCACATGACACACCAAATTATCCATTTGTTCACAGAGCACACAGAAAAGGCCTCAATTTCTACTTTTTAGGTGCTACCGCCACCTCTGTTGCTATTACTTTGCAAAATTTGCTCTGTAGCCAACTTCTAAGAGGAAGTTCACATCATACCACTCTAACACTTTTAGGAGTGTGATGGAATACTCTCCAGTTGTCTGGATGGGTGCAGCTGCAACAATGCTCAAGAAGATCAACAACATCCAGGACAATGCCAACTGCTTGATTGGCACCCCATCCACTACCTTAAACACTCACTCGCTCCATCACTGGCTCACTGTGGCTGCAGTGAGTACTGTCTACAAATGCAAGTCACCAAGGCTTCTTCAGCAGCACCTCCTAAACCTGCAACCTCTGCCACTCAGAAGGACAGAGCAGCAGGCGCATGGGAACATTGCCACATCCAATTTTCCCCTGCAAGCCACACACCATCCTGACTTGAACGTGTATCACCATTCCTACACTGTCTTTGGATCAAAGTTATGGAGCACCCTACCTAACAGCATGGTGGCAGCACCTTCACCGCATGTTCTGCAGCTGTTCAAAAAAAAGGCCCATTGCCACCTTCTCAATCGGCAACGAAAGATGGGCGATAAAGACTGGCTTTGCCAGTGATCCCCACATCCCAAAATGTTTTTTAAATTTGTAATTTCTTCCCTTTCTTTTAGAGAGACACAGCACTGAAACAGGTCCTTTGGCCCACTGAGTCTGTGCCAACCAACAACACCCATTTATACTAATCCTACATTAATCCCATATTCCCTACCACATCCCCACAATTCTCCTACCACCTACCTACGCTAGGGGCAATTTACCATGGCCAATTTACCTCTCTTTGGCTGTGGGAGGAAACCGGAGCACCCGGCAGAAACCCACATGGTCACAGAACTTGCAAACTCTGCACAGGCAGTACCCAGAACTGAATGCGGGGTGCTGGAGCTGTGAGACTGCAGTGCTAACCACTGCACCACTGTGCCGCCCTTTTCATGAGATATTTTCATGAGATATTAACTCATGTTGGGGTACTGTCACTAGCAGCCCTCTCCAAATGACCGTTCTTCATGTGTGAGCCTTTACAGTGAGTGTTAACAGTCTATTTGACTTTGGAGGCATCGTAGTTAAGCTTGATTCTTTTCCCTACTGATGTCCATGTGTGAGTCAGATGTCACTGGAGAGTGATCAGTAGTGAGGACCCTGTCTGACTTTCATTTTCTCTCCCCTTTATCCCAGGGAACCAAAGGCAACTATAACACTCCAGAAACAATCATCCTGACTCAACACAGACTGTGAATCAATACCAGGATTCTTCTGGGCTGTGTGGCTCAGTACCAAACCACGTAGTGCATTGACACTGAACAACAAGGGACCCTGAATAACACAGCTTATTTGAAGATGCTGGAACCTTGCCTTCAAAGCTGCGGCAGCTGTAAAATTTAACTAGAAATAAAACAAAATTGAAGGCTTTTATTGTCACTGTGGTCTATGGTTTCATTGTCATAATAATCTCAACCTTTGGACAGATTACCATCTTCCTCAAGATCAACAATCTTGTAAAAACAGTGTCGCAACAAAAACCTTGGGAAAATATCAGTAAATAATAAATGAAGAAAATGCAAAATTGCTCCATGTGTACTGACCCAAATTCTCCGATGATTTGCCTTTATTCACTAGTCCTCACATATTTAGTTTGCAGTACTCCGGTTAAATACAAAGGAAGTTTTTGGCTCCAGTACCAATGATAGAAACATGTTTCCTTTGTGCTAAGACTCCATACCCACATTTTCTTCTTCATCCAATTTAGTGTTGTTAGTTTTCAAGGTAGCAGTAGAAAAGCATCACAGATTAAAACAACACTGATCTGTCAGCTAATTGAGCCTTCATTAGATGGTTTCGATAGTTCCGAAGCTGAGCTTCACAGCACTGCCTGTTTTATAATTCTGCTGACCTCATCTTTTTCACCTGCAAACATTTCAGTATCTTTCTGATTTATTTCTTCAAAGCAGCTATTAACAGTACTGGAATCTGCTGGCATTGAAACAAAACTTCCTTGTATAATTAAACCTCATCATACCATTGCCGTTTTTCTGTTTAATTCTTTGGGGACTGCACCTTCAGCTGCCTGGGACCTAAACTCAGTGACTCAGGTCTCGCCAATGCTATCCATGCTTTAGTAACTTACCTAAGATAACTTTCTTCAGATTGTGTTTTAAAGACAGTCCCAGACCCTTGCCATGACTTAGTGCCTTCAGGGCAGGAAGGGAGAAAAGTGGGGTAAAAGGTGAATTTTGCAACTGTGGACTGTTTGACAAATGCAGACAGGCAAAAGGGCTCAGAAACTGCCTTAGTTTATTTGCTTAAACTGGAAAATATTCCAATGAGAAGTGAAAGGGAGGAAGTAAGAGGAAATGTATTAAATGGAGAATTGCAGCAAAGGTAATGGAACATAAAATTAAGGGATGTGTGGCCACATGGAAAGAGAAATGTTTTGACAATAGAAACCAAGGAATGGGGCAAATGGAGACATGTGATGAATGCCACAGGCGTCTGTGTGGGGATCACTCCTATATAATATACATACATGATCTGGACTTTGGATGTGAGGGAATAGTATTGTAATTTGATGATAACATGACAAATTGTGACAAGAATTGTGAAAGACTGCAGAAGGGCCAAAGCTAGCAGTATGGGCAGATAGGTGGCAAATGCAATTTAATGTAGAAAAATATGAAGTAATGCTTTTTAAAAGCAGGAATATGGAAAGTAAATTGTGCTTAAATTGTAAGATAATAAATGAGGTAAATGAGCATAAAGACCTTGGTGTGCAGATACACAGGTCATTAAAGGTAGTTAAAGATATTACGACCAAGGTGGGAGCAATGCACTGTCAATTCAGTCCCATCACTCCACAGGTCCTAGCATATTATTAAAGTTTTCCCACTCAACTGGAAAACTACCAAATTAAACACTCTAGTAACCCCCAGAATAAAACAGACCAAACCAGGTACCTTTAGACAACAACAAATTAACTATTTATTAAAACTAAATCTTAAACGCTGTTAAGATAAACCTATGTCTAAAGTCCTTAAACTTCTTATGTTAACCTAACTCCCCCATTCACACACATACACTCAGAAATCAATGGTTAACTGTTTTTTTTCAAATGATGTTTTAAAAAATTAGCTGTTTCTTAAGAATAAATAAATAACTGGGATGTTACTCTTTGTGGGTTACGTTCCTGATGGGTGAGGTATCCTAGTGTAAAAATAATCAAATGCCACTCAAAGTCTCCACATGGATTTGATGAAACAGTCTCTTAGTAGATCGGCATTCGGCTGCAGCAGGCATCACACAGTCCTTTTAACGATGAGCACAGCAATAGGTCTACTTGAATTTTAAAAATTTGGCAGTCTCTCAGTTGTAACTTTACTCTGAATTCCAGCAAACACAATCAGTCAAGAGAGATTCAATCTTGAAGCAAAGACTCTTAGATTGGCAGTAAAGAACAAGGAATTTTGCAATGAACATGGCCTGTAGCTCATTGTAGAATTTCTTCTGAGAGAAATAGACAGCTCTTTCTTTCAGTAAGCATGCTTTGCTGGTGTCTCTCTAAACTGGTTTTAGCTGGTTTTTCCACACTGTTAAATTGCAACATTATACCATGTGACCTCCTCACTCTCCTGCTGTTG
This sequence comes from Heterodontus francisci, assembly GCF_036365525.1. NCBI lineage: Eukaryota > Metazoa > Chordata > Chondrichthyes > Heterodontiformes > Heterodontidae > Heterodontus > Heterodontus francisci. Next base: position 53,267,290 of record NC_090403.1, read on the forward strand.
CCCAGGCAACAGGTGCAGCTGGCACACTGTGCCTCTTAGACTTTAAAGGCACACTGTTTTTAAACGGAGTCTTAAAGGCCCACTGTTTTAATCTGAGGAGAAAATAAATACAGTTCCATGACAATATAAAGAGGCAAGCAGAATCCTTACTTCTGTAACTAATACTGCAGAGTTTGTTAAAGATCTTAGGTATATCATAATTGGTGTATTGTGTAAATTTTGTGTACCCCATTATTGGAAGGATGGAAAAGCAATGGAAAAGCTGTAGCACGGATTCATTAGGATGTCACCAGGTAAGTAGCATTGCAGTTATAAGACTTGAGAGGTTAGGGCTTTTTTAGTTAGAGCCAATAGAGGTCATCAAAATTATGGAAAGTTATGATTCTGTAAGTAATGATCGATTGGTTAGCAAGATGGAAAGGAGGGTACATAAATCTAAAGTAATCACAACAAGAAATAAAGAGAAGGTTAAAAAAAACTTTACAGAAAATGGTTAGAATGGAGGTGGTATACTCATTTATAAGACTGCAGAGGGAACAAGTTCAAAATAAGAAGACTTTTTAATATTCCTGTTTAAACAGTGATCACTAAGGGTTTTTTGTGTAGGGTTGAAAGAGTTACTGAGTGACACAGTGGGAGAGAGACGATTTAATATGCATAGTCACTGCTGAATCATCCGGAGGTTAATAATTGCATGTGTACACCACACCAGCTTGCTAATCTTTTTTAAGGCAGTACCAAGTAATGTCATCAACATTCATTGTTTCAGTAAAAATATTCCAAAACATGGATGAAATTTGGACAGAGAAAATGTTTGTGCCATTCATTTCCAATGAAAGGTCATCGATCTGAAACATTAACTGTTTCTCTTTCCACAGATACTTACCAGACTTGCTGAGTATTTTCACCATTTTCTGTTTTTATTTCAGACTACTGTCATCCACTGTATTTTGATTTTGTATTTGTGCCAATCATCAAACTAATTGGTATTTTAATGAGTTCTTGCAAGGCATTGATTTTAAATCTTGCAGTGTGTAATTTTAAATTAAGTATTTGCATGCTAATATTTGCAGTGTCAAGGCCTTAAGGATTTTTATGAGCAGGGCAAAGTGATTTGCCCAACAAATACGTCACTATTCTTGTCAATGTCACTTATTCACTCCTCAATCAGTTCAGTCTGGAGAAGTGGAACAAACGACCTTGCCAATCCATTTGTTTTGTCCAGTTCAACAAAGAAGACTGAGGGCTGACCTGATAGAGGTCTTTATGGTTATAAAAGAGTTTGATAGGGTAGTCATAAAGAAGATGTTTCCACTTGTGGAGGAGATAACACTCGGGGCCATAAATATAAAGTATCCACTAAAAAAGCCAAAAAGGAATTCAGGAGAAACTTGTTTACACAGACAGTAGTTAGAATGGTGAACTCACAGCTACAAGGAGTATTTGAGGCGAATTATGTAGTATACGTGCATATAAGGAGAAGTGAGATCAACTCAAGGGAGAAAGGAACAGAAGGATTTGTAGAGATGAAACAGGGTGGAAGGAGGCTCGATGTGGAGCATAAAGATCAGAAAAGGCCAGTCGGGCTCAACGGCCTGCATCTATGTTGTATATTCTGTGTAATAACCTTCCCTGGGAACTTACTCCCTGATTCTGTTACCCTTTGGGTGGGTTACACTCTAATTTCTTTTTGACAGACTAACGGAAGAGAAAGGAAGGGAAACAAAGCAGAGTCAAATTTAATTATTGAAGTGAACATTAGAAATGGGTAACCCAATGACCTTTTCACACATGCATTATTATTTGTACAGTTGCATGGATGCAGAGGTGCCAAGTCTACAATCTTATCCTGCTCTATATCTCTTTAGCTTCCTTTCAGAAGATGGGATACTTTACTGTTCTGAGCAATCTTCATTTTCAGTAAAATCAAAATAGTGACCCTGACAGTGAAACTCCTCCAATTATGACCGAAAAAATTGTGCGTTGTAACATTATTGTCCTATCTCTGGAGGTGCGTCCTTGCATGTTCTACCCAATTCCACCACTGTTACAGATTTGAGACAAAATGCTACGACGATAACTACAACCAATAATGGTTGTTGTTGATCTTAGTTAGAAGAAAATCCACTTCCAATCACATCAGAACATTTACCTCAAAGAGTTCATCCTTCAGGACAGTTGCAACATGACCATTTGCAAATGTCGATCATTCATTCACTACTTTTTCGTAATAAAAGACAGAAATTCTTTTTGTTTTGTTTCTCCTAATGTCCTCTCTTGAAGGTACTGATTTTTGTTTGGATGTCACTCAACAGGTAATGGTCTGGTTCCTTATCTAAATAGCCATTCTGCATGTATCAGTCCAGAATGTGAGTTTTAGTGTACTAGTTTGTGGTGGGCATCACCTCTCTACCTCTCTCCCCCTTAAGACGCTTGTTAAAAAAAATATCTCTTTGACCAAATTTTAGGGCATGTGTCTGAATATCTCCTTATGTGTCTCAGTGTCAAATTTTGCTTGATAACACTCCTGTGACGCACCTCAGGACATTTTACTACGTTCAAAGTGATATATAAATGCAAGTTGTTGTTGTAATTTAGGATTGTGATTGATTTGCATCACGAAGACAGTGGCACTTTAACAGCTGCGAATTGCACAAACCTTTGGGATCCCAGCAAAATGATATCGGGATGACTAATTGTATTACATCGTGCATTCAACATTCCTGGTACAGGAGGTTCAGATGTCAGCACTTCTCTATATTTCAGAGTGTAAATGATTTTTGTTTCATTATTTACTGTAAATGAGGTCACTCTCTGTTGCTTCTGTTATATAGAAATAAATGTTTAAAGTCTCTCACAGTTCCCTTGGCTATCAGCTGACCTACAACCTTGTGACTCTTTTAGAAAAAGTCAAAATAGATTTCTGCCTTTTTGTCTCAAGCCTGATTTGGGCCAAAAAAACTATCTGAATGTAGCACTCGGGGGAGGAGATGGGAGAGAATTGTGAGCACACACCACCAGAGATTATAGAAATATGCCAGGCCATTTTTTTTTATGTTGTCTTAAAGTGGCACTGTTTAATGTGAAACTTTTGAGCAAACATTTTGTTTTTTTAGATGCTTGACATGAACACAAAAAACATTAAAAGGTGTGTTTGTAGGAGCTTTAACAAAATTAAACAGCCTCAGTTGCTTCACTTTGGGTTACCAAACCATTGAAAATGCATTCGGTGTGTTGTGTTTATTTCTAAAGGAATAGAGTGCAGAAGCAGAGAACTTATGTAGAGAATTTTAGTTAGAATACTGTTCTCAGTTCTGGTCTCCATCTTACAAAAGAGGCACTGGAGAAGGTGCAAGTCTTCTAGGATGATACTAGAACTGAAAGATTATAATTAATCGGGCAGACTGAACAGCCTGGGACTCTTTTCTAAAGAAGGCTGAGAGGTGACCTGATAGAGGTCCTTAAAGTTATAAAGGGTTTTAATAAGTGTAGATGTAGCAGGGCACTTAGAAAAATTCAAGGTGATCAGGCAGAGTCAACATGATTTAGTGAAAGGGAAATCGTGTTTAACCAATTTTTTTTTTATTCGTTCATGGGATGTGACTGCCACTGGCCAGGACAGCATTTATTGCCCATCCCTAATGCCCTTGAGAAGATAATGGTGAGCTGCCTTCTTGAACCGCTGCAGTCCATGTGGGGTAGATACACCCACGGTGCAGTGCGGAAGGGAGTTCAAGGATTTTGACCCAGCTACAGTGAAGAAATGGTGATATAGTTCCAAGGCAGGATGGTGTGTGGCTTGGAGGGGAACATGCTGGTGTTGGTGTTCCCATGCATCTACTGCCCTTGTCCTTCTAGGTGGTAGAGGTTGTGGGATTGGAAGGTGCTGTCGAAGGAGCTTTAGTGAGTTGCTGCAGTACATCTTGTAGATGGTACACACTGCTGCCACTGTACATCGGTGGTGGAGGGAGTGAATGTTTGTGGATGGGGTGCCAATCAAGTGGGCTGCTTTGTCCTGGATGGCGTTGAGCTTCTTGAGTGTTGTTGGAGTTACACCCATCCAAGCAAGTGGAAAGTATTCCATCACATTCTTGACTTGTGCCTTGTAGATGGTGGACAGGCTTTGGGGAGTCAGGACGTGAGTTACTCGCCGCAGGATTCCCTTCCTCTGACCTACTTGGGTAGCCACGGTATTTATATGGCTACTCCAGTTCAGTTTCTGGTCAATGGTAACCCCCCAGGATGTTTTTAGTGGGGGATTCAGCAATCGTAATACCATTGAATGTCAAGGGGAGATGGTTAGATTCTCTCTTATTTGAGATAGTCATTGCCTGGCACTTGTGTGGCACAAATATTACTTGCCCAAGCCTGGATATTGTCCAGGTCTTGCTGCATTTCTACACAGACTGCTTCAGTATCTGAGGAGTCGTGAATGGTGCTGAACATTGTGCAATCATCAGCGAACATCCCCACTTCTGACCTTATGATTGAAGGAAGATCATTGATGAAGTAGCTGAATATGGTTGGGCCTGGGATACTATCCTGAGGAACTCCTGCAGTGATGTTCTGGAGCTGGGATGATTAACCTCCAACAACTACAACCATCTTCCTTTGTGCTAGGTATGACTCCAACCAGTGAAGAGTTTTCCCCCCCCAATTCCCATTGACTTCAGTTTTGCTAGGGCTCCTTGATGCCATACTTGGTCAAATGCTGCTTTGATGTCAAGGGCAGTCACTCTCACCTCACCTCTTGAGTTCAGCTCTTTTGTCCATGTTTGAACCAAGGCTGTAATGAGGTCAGGAGCTGAGTGGCCCTGGTGGAATCCAAACTGAGCATCACTGAGCAGGTTGTTGCTAAGCTAGTGCCACTTGATAGCACTGTCAACGATAGCTTCCATCACTTTACTGATGATCGGGAGTAGACTGATGGGGCGGTAATTGGCTGGGTTGGACTTGTCCTGCTTTTTGTTTACAGGACAAACCTGGGCAATTTTCCACATTTGCCGGGTAGATGCCAGTGTTGTAGCTGTACTGGAATAGCTTGGCTAGGGGTGCGGCAAGTTCTGGAGCATATATCTTCAGTACTATTGCTGGAATATTGTCAGAGCCTATAGCCTTTGCAGTATCCAGTTCACTCAGTTGTTTCTTGATATCACATGGAGTGAATCAAATTGGCTGAAGACTGGCATCTGTGATCAATTTATTGGAATTCTTTGAGGACATAACATGTGCTGTGGATGAAGGGGAACCAGTGGATGTACTTAGGTTTCTGGAAGGCATTTGATAAGGTGCCACATCAAAGATTACTGCGAAAAATAAAAGCTCATGGTGCAGGGGGTAACATATTGGCATGGATAAAAGATTGGCTAGCTAACAGGAAACAGAGAATAGGCATAAATGGGTCATTTTCTGGTTGGCAAGATGTAATGAGTGGTGTACCACAGGGATCTGTGCTGGGGCCTCAACTTTTCACAATTTATATAAATGACTTGGAGAAAGAACCGAAGGTATGTTTGCTAAATTTGCTGATGACACAAAGATAGGTAGGAAAGTAAGTTGTGAAGAGGACATAAGGAGGCTACAAAGGGATATAGATAGGTTAAGTGAGTGGGCAAGGATCTGGCAAATTGTGTATAATGTGGGAAAATGTGAAATTATCCATTTTGGCAAGAAGAATAAAAAAGAAGCATATTATCTAAATGATGAGAGATTGCAAAACTCTGAGATGCAGAGGGATCTGGGTGTCCTAGTGCATGAATTGCATAAGGTTAGTATGCAGGTACAGCATGTAATCAGAAAAGCTAATAGAATGTTATCGTTTATTGCGAGGGGAATTGAATACAAAAGTAGAGAGGTTATGCTTCAGTTATATAGGGCATTGGTGAGACCACATCTAGAGTACTGTGTACAGTATTGGTCGCCTTATTTAAGAAAGGATGTAAATGTGCTGGAAGCAGTTCAGAGAAGGTTTACTAGACTAATACCTATAATGGGCGGGTTGTCTTATGAGGAAAGATTGGATAGGCTAGGCTTGTACCCACAGGAGTTCAGAAGAGTAAAAGGCAACTTGATTGAAACATACAAGATCCTGAGGGGTCTTGACAGGGTGGATGTGGAAAGGATGTTTTCTCTTGTGGGAGAATCTAGAACTAGGGGGTCACTGTTTAAAAATAAGGGGTTGGCCATTTAGGACAGAGATGAGGAGAAATATTTTCTCAGAGGGTCGTGAGTCTTTGGAACTCTCTTCCACAAAAGGCGGTGGAAGCAGAGTCTTTGAATATTTTTAAGGCAGAGGTAGATAGATTCTTGATAAGCAAGGGGGTGAAAGGTTATCGGGGACATAGGCAGGAATGTGGAGTAATTAGTTCAGCCATGAACTTACTGAATGGCAGAACAGGCTCGAGGGGCCGAGTGGCTTACTCCTGCTCCGAATCCCTATGTTCGTATATAGAGAAGATGTTTCCACTTCTGTGGAGTCCAAAACTAGGGGCCATAAATATAAGATTGACACCAATAAATCCAATAGGAAATTCAGGAGATATTTCTTTATTCAGAGACATGAGAAAGTGGAACTTGTTACATGTAGTAAAAATGGACCAAGCATTTCACAGGAGTGTTATTGAACAAGATTTGACATAAAGAGATATTAGGATAGATGCCCAAAAACCTGATCAAAGAGGTAGTTTCTCAGCAGTGATTGAAAGAAGAATGAGGTGGAGAGGTTCAGGGAGGGAATTCCAGAGCTTAGGCCCTAGGTAGAACAATGAAAATCTGGGATGCGGAACAGATCAGAATTGGAAGAATGTTGTGATCCTGGAAGGTTGTAGGGCTGGAGGAGGATGCAGGGAAAGGGAGGGGAGAAGCCATAGAGGGATCTGAACACAAAGATAAGAATTTTAAAATTGAGGCATTGCCAGACCTAAGCTAAGGTAAGTCAGCAAGCACAAGGGTGTTGGCTGAATGAGACTTGGTGTGAGTTAGGATACTGGCAGCAGGGTTTTGGATGAGCTCAGGTTTTTGGAAAGTGGAACATTGGAGATCAGCCAGGAGAGCATTGGAACAGATGAGTCGGGACATTAAAAACATGAAGGTTTCAGCAGCAGGCAAGCTGAGACAGGGACCAGGACAGGCGATGTATTAGAAAGATTTATAATCATTATACTTTTTTTAAAAATGTTAAAATGGTGCTTTGGTTCTTTCATCTCAAAGGTGGCTAGTTGGCTTTGTTCCCGTAGGTTAAATAGTTAGGTTTAAGTGATAATATAAGTACCAAGTCCTATATTTATCAGATATTAAAACAATGGGACCCATTCAATTTAGGGACAAAAACTGGTAAACTGAACTTTCAACTTTGTGAATATTAGACTCCAATGTGATTTTGTTGTGGTTGCATGCTAAAACTTGCTAACTGAAATGTAGGAAAGTGGGTGTGTATGCAGCCTAAAGATACAAGAGGTGTTAGAGGACTAGGTAAAGGATGATTTCAGAACTTGGAACTCAAAGTTTTGAAGAAAGAGACAGAGCTGAACTTATTTTCCCATTGAAGAAATAACTTACAGGGAACATGATTTGTGTCTATAAAATGCTGAGATGCATCAATAATGTAGATGTTCACAAACTATTTAGCTTGCTGTATGGCTAGGGTGGGGCATAGACTTGTTTCACGCGATTGCATAAAATGGACAACAGCAAATCGGCAAGTTGACTTTTTCTGTTGACGTGACTGGAAAAGAAAACCATGTTCAGTGAAAAATGAACTTCCAATTTGTTATTGCCCATTTCAGGCAATCTCCCAAGACAAATTTATGTCCCAGTTTCTCTCGATACCGCAACAGATAACTTTTTATTTATATTTCAGTTAAATTTTATTCTTTGGGCTAAATAATTGTGGTGGGTAATGTTAATTTCAGTTTAACTTTATTGCATTTTAAGTTTATTCCACCTCCCCATCCAGTCTTGGCCTACCTACCTGCCCCATGTCTCTTCACCTTCACCCTGCTTGGGTCTCCTCAGATAGTAAATACACTCAGCAAAGAGCAAACTATTTGTCCTGAATTGTGGGGACAGAACTGGAACATACATATTTAAATTACAAATCTCAAGCAAGATGAAATTTGGAAGAAATATTTTCCCCTAGAGAGTGTGGGATAAACCCCCAGAAAGGTTTGATGCTTTGTTGACTGACTCCAAATATTTACAAACATACAAAACTGATGGGCAGAAAACAACCAACTGATCTATCAAGCAGTTCTGAAGAAGGGTCATTGACCTGAAACGTTAACTCTGCTTCTCTCTCCACAGATGCTGCCAAACCTGCTGAGTATTTCCAGCATTTCTTGTTTTTATTTCAGATTTCCAGCATCTGCAGTATTTTGCTTTTATGATCTATCAAGCTTGCCTGTCCTTTTGGTTGGCAATATATTCTGGTGTTTTAGGGTAGGTATAGGCTGAGATGCTCAGATACTCAGGATTGTTCCTATGTTGTATGGGATCACAGTGTTGACCTGTTGACAATGTTTAGCCTGTGTTCAGTAGTAGAGCTATGGGGTCAGATGGAATAGGATGAATATTGTGGAGTGTTGTTTGATTCTTCTTCAGATTTAGGGAGCATTTATACAGAAATTTCCCTCAAGAGATTATATAAATGAGGCACGATGCAAGGTACTGCTGATTGTGCTCGGTCTGTGGATAAAATACGCTTTTTTTTTCTTTATTTGTTCACGGATGTGAGTATCACGGTCAAGGGCAGCATTTAATGCCCACCCCTAATTGCCCTTGATGGACTGTATGCATTTTTTTATTGCATGCTTTAATATGTTCTTAAAGTTTGTACAGAGGAAATTGCTGCTTTTCCTGTTACTGCAGGGCTGCTTGCAAAGTAGGAAGTTCAATGGATATTAGGAGTTTATATTGCTTTATTAAGGATCAAGTAATTGATTGTTAGAGACTGACAGTTTGATGAGAAGGAAGTAGTGACAAATCAGAGGGGTCAATTTGAAGTCTACCTGCTTGGGTGGGCATTTAAACAATGAGCAGGGTACTTACATAAGAATATAAGAAATAGGAGCAGGAGTAGGCCAACAGGCCCCTTGAGCCATTCAATAAGATCATGGTTGATCTGATTGTGGCTTTAACTCCACTTTCCTGCCTGCCTCCCATAATCCTTGACTCACTTGTCAATCAAAAGTCTGTCTAACTCAGCCTTGAATATACTGAATGACCCAGACTCCGCTGCTGTCTGGGGAAGAGAATTCCAAACACTAACAACCCTCTGAGAGAAGAAATTCCTCCTCATCTCTGTCTTAAATGGGAGACCCCTCAATTTGAAACTGCGTCCCCTAGTTCTAAATTCCCCCCAGGGGAAACATCCTCTCAGCATCTATCCTGTCTAGCCCCCTCAGAATCTTATATGTTTCTATAAGATCACCTCTCAGTCTTCTAAACTCCATTGAGTATAGGACCAACCTGCTCAACCTTTCCAAAGACAAATCCTTCATCCCAGGAATCAGCCTCGTGAACCTTCTCTGAACTGCTTCCAATGTAAGTATGTCCCTTCTTAAATAAGACCAAAATTGTACTCTAGGTGCGCTCTCACTGATGCCCTGTACAGTTGTAGGAAGACTTCCATACTTTTATACTCAAGCCCCTTGCAATCAAGGCCAACATTCCATTTGCCTTCCTAATTAGCGCTTGTCAAGAGGAAGAAGAAGGATGAGACATGAAGGCTCAGTTAGGGCGCTTGAGAGTTACAAGCTAGCCAGGAAGGATCTAAAGGGAGAGCTAAGAAGAGCAAGGAGAGGACACGAGAAGTCATTGGCGGATAGGATCAAGGAAAACCCTAAGGCTTTCTATAGGTATATCAGGAATAAAAGAATGACGAGAGTTAGATTAGGGCCAATCAAGGATAGTAGAGGGAAGTTGTGTGTGGAATCAGAGGAGATAGGGGAAGCGTTAAATGAATATTTTTCGTCAGTATTTACAGTAGAGAAAGAAAATGTTGTCGAGGAGAATACTGAGATTCAGACTACTAGGCTAGATGGGATTGAGGTTCACAAGGAGGAGGTGTTAGCAATTTTGGAAAGTGTGAAAATAGATAGGTCCCCTGGGCCAGGTGGGATTTATCCTAGGATTCTCTGGGAAGCCAGGGAGGAGATTGCAGAGCCTTTGTCCTTGATCTTCATGTCGTCATTGTCGACAGGAATAGTGCCGGAAGACTGAAGGATCGCAAATGTTGTCCCCTTGTTCAAGAAGGGGAGTAGAGACAGCCCTGGTAATTATAGACCTGTGAGCCTTACTTCTGTTGTGGGTAAAATGTTGGAAAAGGTTATAAGAGATAGGATTTATAACCATCTTGAAAAGAATAAGTTCATTAGCGATAGTCAGCACGGTTTTGTGAAGAGTAGGTCATGCCTCACAAACCTTATTGAGTTTTTCGAGAAGGTGACCAAACAGGTGGATGAGGGTAAAGCAGTGGATGTGGTGTATATGGATTTCAGTAAGGCGTTTGATAAGGTTCCCCACGGTAGGCTATTGCAGAAAATACGGAAGTATGGGGTTGAAGGTGATTTAGTGCTTTGGATCAGAAATTGGCTAGGTGAAAGAAGACAGAGGGTGGTGGTTGATGGCAAATGTTCATCCTGGAGTTTAGTTACTAGTGGTGTACCGCAAGGATCAGTTTTGGGGCCACTGCTGTTTGTCATTTTTATAAATGACCTGGATGAGGGTGTAGAAGGGTGGGTTAGTAAATTTGCGGATGACACGAAGGTCGGTGGAGTTGTGGATAGTGCCGAAGGATGTTGTAGGGTACAGAGGGACATAGATAGGCTGCAGAGCTGGGCTGAGAGATGGCAAATGGAGTTTAATGTGGAAAAGTGTGAGGTGATTCACTTTGGAAGGAGTAACAGGAATGCAGAGTACTGGGCTAATGGGAAGATTCTTGGTAGTGTAGATGAGCAGAGGGATCTTGGTGTCCAGGTACATAAATCCCTGAAAGTTGCTACCCAGGTTAATAGGGCTGTTAAGAAGGCATATGGTGTGTTAGCTTTTATTAGTAGGGGGATCGCGTTTCGGAGCCACGAGGTCATGCTGCAGCTGTACAAAACTCTGATGAGGCCGCACCTGGAGTATTGCGTGCAGTTCTGGTCACCGCATTATAGGAAGGATGTGGAAACTTTAGAAAGGGTGCAGAGGAGATTTACTAGGATGTTGCCTGGTATGGAGGGAATGTCTTACGAGGAAAGGCTGAGGGACTTGAGGTTGTTTTCGTTGGAGAGAAGGAGGAGGAGAGGTGACTTAATAGAGACATATAAGATAATCAGAGGGTTAGATAGGGTGGATAGTGAGAGTCTTTTTCCTCGGATGGTGATGGCAAACACGAGGGGACATAGCTTTAAGTTGAGGGGTGATAGATATAGGACAGATGTGAGAGGTAGTTTCTTTACTCAGAGAGTAGTAGGGGCGTGGAACGCCCTGCCTGCAACAGTAGTAGACTCGCCAACTTTAAGGGCATTTAAGTGGTCATTGGATAGACATATGGATGAAAATGGAATAGTGTAGGTCAGATGGTTTCACAGGTCGGCGCAACATCGAGGGCCGAAGGGCCTGTACTGCGCTGTAATGTTCTAATGTACTAATTGCTTACTTCCTCAGGCCTCAATACTTTCCCGCCATTTCCGATTTTAATCTGCAGGCAGATGCAGTGCCCACATAGAGCAGGTAGGGGCCTTGTGAATTGATACAAATCGGGGTCCCATTACGTTAACAGGGAGGTGAGGGAGCTGCCATGGGTGTTCTGCCAGGCTGAAGCTTGTCTGCAGCAGGTCTTTGGCCCAAAGAAGCCCTTCCAAGCTAAGTGTGGAACCAGGAGCAGGATGGCTCTTCTAGGATTGTGGCACTCCCTTACCTCAGACAACCCTACCTCTCTCTTCCCCTTTCAAGAGGCCCCTCCCAAATGTTCCCTCCCCCACTATGTCACTTACCTACATATTGGTGGGCTGCCAAGTGCCACCTGATCTTTTGCTGTCAGCAGCCACTCTGCTTCCTCTTTTTACACTGAGCTTGAAGTAGATCGGCAACATTCTGCTTGTGGGGATAGTCCAAAATTAGGGGTCATCATTATAAGATAGCCACTAATAAATCCATTGAGGAATTCAGGAGAAATGCCATTATCCAGTGAGTGGTAAGAATGTGAAACTTGCTACCACATGGAGTGGTTGAGGTGAACATTATAGATGCATTTAAGGGAAAGCTCGATAAACAAATGAAGGAGAAAGGAATAGAAGGATATGCAGTGAGGATGAGATGAAGTGAGTGGGAGGAGACTTGTGTGGAGCTAAACACCAGCATAGAACCGTTGGGCTGAATGGCCTGTTTCTGAGAATAAAATTCTAAGTAATTCTATGTAAATGAGGTCCAGAAGTTAAAGTACTCAACCTCCTTCTTCCCGAAATCTGCACGAGATTAAAATCAACCCCCAGGTTCTATAAAATAAACAGTCAACTCCACTTGAAATCGCCGAATTCTCTGCATTGATTCAAAGAAGTGCTTCAAAGCTCTCTAATCAAATAAAATGCCTGTTTTGTTTGTGACACTGACCTGAAACTGATCACCCACTTCTCAGAAAAAGGATTCTGGTTTTCAGACTATTTCAAGCAGCTGAACTCAAGCGCATAACTTTATAAAGTGTGCATAGAGGGGTCAGTCAGCCAAATGCTTTCTCGAATGGGCTGGTACTGGATTGTGCTAAGCATAAGTGGTAGGATATGGATTCTTCCCTTTGACTCTCCACAATTTTCCCTCAATGTTTCTCCCCTCCTGAAGGTGCTTGTTGGTGATGGTTCAAGGCTGTTGACAATACCCTGGTAACTCACTCAAATGGTCAATCTTCAGGTATGAGCTTTGATAGCAAGCTATTTGATTCTGGAGGGAATCAAAACCGAGCTGCATCCTGCTCTCATCAGATGTTCACAACAACTTTCCAGTGGCAATCACTGGAAGCTAGCTGATTATTTCCCCTCGCTACTGCTGAGGCCCGTTATAGCAATATCTTTGCTTGTCCTCTTCCCCTTCACGGCCTTTGCTTGAATAACTTGTCAATCAGCTTTTCTGTATCCCTGATAATCTTGGTGACTCAGTCAATCACCTTGACCTGTTCCAATCCTATCTCTTCCATTGTATCTGTCTCTTCATTGTTGGGTATTTTTGACCATTATCTCATAATTATCTTTTGCACAATACTCAGCAGCAAATCACCCTCTGTAAATCAGTCCCATGTTGTTCACATTGGAGAACCCATTTTAAAAATGCATTTTACTGGTGAGCAGTCTTGTCCACTGGGAAATGATGAATGGCAAATTGTTGGCAGCAAGGCTCTCAGGAAACAGCACACATCTGTAAGGTCAGCCCTCATATGTCAGCCTAAGGCCTAGGCCCAACCATATTCAGCTGCTTCATCAATGACCTTCATTCAATCATAAGGTCAGAAGTGGGGATGTTATCTGATGATTGCACAATGTTCAACATCATTTGCGACTCCACTGAAGCAGTCCGTGCAGAAATGCAGCAAGACCTGGACAATATCCAGGCTTGGGCTGATAAGTGGCAAGTAACATTCATGCCACACAAGTGCCAGGCAATGACCATCTCCAACAAGAGAGAATCTAACCATCTCCTCGACATTCAATGGCATTACCATCGCTGAATCCCCCACTATCAACATCCTGGGTGTTACCAAAGACCAGAAACTGAACTGGAGTAGCCATATAAATACTGTGGCTACAACAGCAGGTCAGAGGCAAGGAATCCTGCGGCGAGTAACTCACGTCCTGACTCCCCAAAGCCTGTCCACCATCTCCAAGGCACAAGTCAGGAGTGTGATGGAATACTCTCCACTTGCCTGGATGGGTGCAGCTCCAATAACACTCAAGAAGCTCGACACCATCCAGAACAAAGCAGCCCACTTGATCGGCATCCCATCCACAAACATTCACTCCCTCCATCACCGACGTACAGTGGCAGCAGTGTGTACCATCTACAAGATGCACCGCAGCAACGCACCAAGGCTCCTTAGACAGTACTTTCCAAACCCGCGACCTCTACCATCTAGAAGGATAAGGGCAGCAGATGCATGGGAACACCATCACCTGCAAGTTCCCCTCCAAGTCACACACCACCTTGACTTGGAACTATATCGCCGTTCCTTCACAGTCGCTGGGTCAAAATCCTGGAACTCCCTTCCTAACAGCACAGTGGGTGTACCTGCACCTCAATGACTGCAGCGGTTCAGGAAGGCAGCTCACCATTATCTTCTCAAGGGCAATTAGGGATGGGCAATAAATGCTGACCTAGCCAGCGACGCCCACATCCCATGAACGAATAAAGAAAAAGCAAACTACGATGATCTTCAAGAATTCTTTTGCTGCCTTTACCTGGCCCAACTGCTGTATTCAACCTTTACTGACCTTTCTCTACGTGGCACTGAAGCACAGCTGGCATTGGCAGGAAAGATTTCGTACCTCATTCTGCCCATTCTGTTACACCTGCTATTACATGCTAACAAATTATGCACCTCATTCTTTAAATCTTGAAACAATCTGCCTAATCAGTCTGAAGCATAGACAGCCAACTTTATATCTTCTCATAACTTCTGTAAAACAACTATAAGAACTGTCAAATGCAATTTTATGGAAAAGTATCTTCTTGCAGCAGCTCATTCTGGACCCTTCCCTTGCAACAATTGTAAATCAGCCTTTCCATTACTCTTCCATCTTAATGTAACTCTCTTATACAGAAAGATGATCTCATAGCTCGTTTTTCTCCTCCTAGTCTAATCATAATGATTGCAGTAAAGAACCTCCCTTTTTTGCTCTATTCCATTCAACTATTATGATTGATATCAAATTCTTTCCATATCAGGTCTGATTTCTGGACTCCAGTATTACTGACAGTTATCCCTCCCAAGAGCGAATAGGGTGTTGTGGTGCGCGCATAGGACAACTGATTATAAGAGGAGACATACTATTTTGTCCCAGTCAAAAACTTGGTCGGGCCTCACTTGGAATACTGTGTCCAGTTTTGGTTTCCTCACATGGTACATGATACTGAGGCTTTGTAAAGGGTGCAGAGGAGAACCACTGGGCTAATTCCTAGTAGAAAGCATCTTAGTTATCAAGGTAGAATGAAAAAAATCAGACTCTACCCTTCAGAGAAGTGCAGACTTAGCAGAGATTGAGGTTTCTAAGATGATGAAGGGAATGGATTGTGATTCAGTCGACAGTTTGTTCCAGTTAAATAGGTTAGGGGGGGACCAGGGGTCACAATTTTAAGTTGTAGAAGGCTAGGTCTAAGTTAGATGTCAGGAGGTGGTTCTTTTTCCATAGAATAGTCAAACTCTGCAACAGGCTGCGTCTCATGCCATGGTTTGATTAAATCTCTCAAGTGAGAGCTGGGCCTATTTCTGGCTGAGGTAGACATCACCTCTTACAAAAGGTCAGTCCCGCAGGGAACTCAGGACCAGAGTGATCTTCTGGACTAGTTTTGATCGGCTAGCTGGGTTAGAGAGGAATTTCTCTGATTTTCTTCCCAAATAGGCCTGGGTTTTTATCTGGTTTTGAGTCAGTCCTAGGAGATAACATGGTTTTGGGGGGAGGTGAGGGGGGGTGTTGTGTGGTGGGGGGAGGGGGGGGGGGAGGGGCGGTGAGAGACAGTGGATATATTGTAATACACAAGCTATTACAATTGTGCGTGACAGGCTGGATGGACCTGTTTGTATATGTGTATTTTCAGATTGTTTGCTTCTGAACCTAGCCCTGTAGTATGCAATACCTTTGATCTCACTGTTAATCCATCTTGTTTTCTCTACGAAATTACAACAGCTTGTATTTCCATAGCACCTTTAACAGAGTAAAACTTCCCAAGGCATTTCACAGGAGTTATCAGACAAAATATGATGCCGAGCCACATAAGGAGATATTAGGACAGGTGATCTAAAGCTTTGTCAAAGAGGTAGGTTTTAAGGAGCATCTTAAAGGAGGAAAGTGAGGTAGAGAGGTTTAGGAAGGTAATTCCAGAGCTTAGGGCCTAGGCAGCTGAAGGTATGACTGCTAATGGTGAAACAATTAAAATCAGGGATGCTCAAGAGGCCGGAATTGAAGGAGTGCAGATACCTCAGAGGGTTGTGGGGCTGGAGGAGATTACAGAAGAGCAATCTAGCCAGGTTCACTCCCACTCTCTTTCCACATATTTCTGCAGCCTTATCTCCCAAGTATTTATCCAATTTCCTTTTGAAGGCTACTATTGAAGATATATAGACAGGGTAGATGCAGGTAAGATGTTTCCCCTGGCTAGTCTAGAATCAGGGGACACAATTTCAAAATAAGGGGGAAGCCACTTAGGACCAAGATCAGAAGAAATTTCTTTACTCAGAGGGTTGTGAATCTTTGGAATTCTCTACCCCAGAGGGCTGTGGAAGCTCAGTCACTGAGTATGTTTAAAGCAGAGATTGACAGATTTCTAAATACCAATGACATAAAGGTTATGGTGATAGTGTGGGGAAAAGGCATTGAAGTGGATGATCAGCCATGATCGTATTGAAAGGCAGAACAGGCTTGATGGGCTGAATGGCCTACTCCTGCTCCTCTTATATCCAACACCCTGTCAGGCAGTGCATTCCAAATCGTAACTACTTATTGCGTAAAAAAAGCTTTGCCTCATGTCACTTCTGGTTCTTTTGCCAATCACCTTAAATCCGTGCTCTCTGGTTATCAACTTTTCAGCCAACAAAAATAGTTTCTCTTTATTTACTCTACCTAACCTTTCATGCTTTTAAGCGGCACTATCAAATTTCCTCTTACCCTTCTGCTGCTCTTTGGAGAACAACACCATCTTCTCCAGACTATTCAATAGCTGTAAACCCTCATCCCTGGAATCATCCCAGTAAATCTCTTCTGCACCCTCTCCAAAGCCTTCATGTCTTTCCGAAAGTGTGATGTCCAGAATTGGACTTTACCTAAATCACTAAACCTATTTTAAATATATTGTTTTGTCTAGGAAAACTGGCACCTCAGCATGTTAGTTTTCCTTGCTTAATACTACTTTTAGCTCTCATTCACAAGGTCCTGTGTTTGTATCTAACACCAGGACTTGAGGACATGATTCAGACTAACATTCCAGTACAAAACTAGGACAATGCTTTATTGTGGAAGATGCCATCCTTTGACTGAGACATTAAGATTAGGTTCCATTTACTTGTTCAGGTAGATGTTAACTATCCCATGGCATTATTCAAAACAGTTCAGAGTTATCCAAGTGTCCTTGCCAAAATTTCTCTTTCAACAAGCACCACTAAAAACAAGTTAACCAGCAATTTATCTCTCTACTGTTTGCTGGATGTTGCTTGTCGAATGCCTGCTGTATTTCACCCTCAGAACAGCAGTCAGTGCACTCCAGAAGTAATTTGTTGTGTGAAGCTTTGTGATGTGTCGAATGTGCATTAAGGTGTTATATAAATGCAAGTATATATTTTTTGGCATCACAAGTAATCAACTGAGAACATTAGGAACAAAATAATTTACAATCATCTACTAACCATGTGAATAATTAATGAAAGGAAACATGTATTTGCATTGGTGAGTAAAGGCCACTCTGAATAACTCCATATAGATAAGGAATATATTGGAACTAAAACAAAAAGTGCTGGAAATACTCAGCAGGTCTGGCAGCATCTGTGGAGAGAGAAGCAAAGAATATATTGGAATACTGGGTGTATTTTTACATGCTGTTACGACAATCAAATTCTGAACAAGACATTAAGTAGTTTGCTAAAAAATATTATGCTTGGATCAGGATTTTAATTGGATCACGGTTTCTTGTAAGCTCCCAAAGACAAACAGCCAATCTGCTGATCTTTCTCCCTTAGTCCATGTAATCATTCATTCAATAGCTTAGATCATTAAAAACATAATTACACATGAACTGATTATCTTTCTAAAATCTGCTGGTGTTTCAAGGTAGCATTTGATAAGAGTATATTTATTAATGACCTGAGCAGGATAACTGATTCTCCAATGTCCCAGGCGGTAAATATGTTGCACAAGGCAATAAAGAACAGTAAGATCCAGGTTTGAAAGTTAGTTCGTTCTGGCTTAGCCGAGAAAGAGTTGGAGTTACATTAACTGGCCTCAGAGCTCATGGGTTAAGGAGGGGTAAAATATTTAGCATGAGTTCCTGCTCACTTTCGGGAGTCAATGACTCCTGTTGGTAAATACGTGTTGGAGAAGTGGAGGGAAGGTGATAAGGACAAGATCGGACCAGTGGTAATGCTCTTTGTGGGCAAGGTGCTACAATGCAGCCAGCATCTGTGGAACCATGCCTTCCAAGAGTCAGCATTTACAAGAGAGGAAGGAAGAAAATTGGAAGATTGGAAGGGCGGCACAGTGGCGCAGTGGTTAGCACCGCAGCCTCACAGCTCCAGGGACCCCGGTTCGATTCCAGGTACTGCCTGTGTGGAGTTTGCAAGTTCTCCCTGTGTCTGCGTGGGTTTTCTCCGGGTGCTCCGGTTTCCTCCCACAATCCAAAAAAGACTTGCAGGTTGATAGGTAAATTGGCCATTATAAATTGTCAGTAGTGTAGGTAGGTGGTAGGGAAATATAGGGACAGGTGGGGATGTTTGGTAGCAATATGGGATTAGTGTAGGATTAGTATAAATGGGTGGTTGATGTTCGGCACAGACTCGGTGGGCCGAAGGGCCTGTTTCAGTGCTGTATCTCTAAACTAAACTAAAGCTCTATGGCTGAAAAGGTAAATGTGTTACTACTGGAGAAAAAATTGAAAAGGGTGTTAAAACGATTAAAGGGACAGATGACGTAGATCTAAGAAGGACATTAATTTAAACTCTAATCTAGTAAGATTATTTTTCTTTTTGAAAACAGATGTGTGAAAGACTGTCAGCAAAGGCAGTTAATAATCTCTCTTTATAAACTCATTTGAAAATAAGCTGGATAAAGAATTGGTAAACATCAGGATTGAAAGTTGAAAGGATAATGGTAGACACTGCTGATCAAACATTCTAAGTCAGAGTGGTCAACCTTTTAAAGCTCATAACCAAAGAAAGAAATTGTGATAAAGAGCCACAAGTTTTCAATACAGTACATACTGGAACACTCACTGATAAACTCACTGTAACTAAAGTACACTATGCAAGAAATTTTGAAACCAAGCCCATCAATGTAACTTCTGACTCACTTTGTTCCAACTATTTGCTTGAAATCTAGATTGTACTCCCATATTCCTGTTTCATTCCTTTCATTGCTCCTCTCTTCCAGAATGTTATTTGTTTCATCAAAATGCCTCACTCGATCTTTCAAATTCCTTATTTTCCTTGGATTAAGGAAGGTAAGATTAGCCAGAATTCTTGGCTAATCCAGCAAATGCCTGTATATTGATGTTGGGTGAGGACAAATTTGGTTGCAATACCCTGCTGACACTCGGGGCTGAATTTTCACTAAAGAGGCACAAAACAGGAGCTAGGTTTGTTTTTGGATCAGAAATCTGCCTTTGGTGGGAAACTGATTAAAGTTCAGATTTTCACAAGGCTGAGCCCTAAATTGGTATGTTGATGGGTTTCCTGTCCACTTAGAGTCATTGGGAACGGAGTTGTGTCATTTATACACCCCACGGCAACCATCACTGAGGGTGCTGGTTGTCCTGAGAGAATAATGGTTTGTGCCAAAGCCTTCTACAGCACCAGAGGGAAGCGAGATGTCACAGAGGAGCCAGAGGCCTGGCACCTGGGGCAGGCAGCCCCTCACTTCATCGATACCGACCTGGATCTAATGCTGGAGGCCATGAGGGAGAGGATGGATGTTCTCTTCCTGGAGGCTGGCGGGAGGAGGTCACCTCGTCATGCAGCAGGGATACCTCTCTGTTCAGCGTCATCTCCCTCCTCCTCCTCTTTGTCTTTCTCTCTCACCTCCTGCTCTTCCCCCAATGAGCTGTCTGCTTCCAGGGTGTCATTGTCCTCAAGGTGTACACCTTTCTGGACAGCCATGTAATGTTTAGTTTGGTTTAGAGATACAGCACTGAAACAGGCCCTTCAGCCCACCGAGTCTGTGCCGACCATCAACCACCCATTTATACTAATCCTACACTAATTCCATATTCCTACCACATCCCCACCTGTCCCTATATTTTCCCTACCACCTACCTATACTAGGGGCAATTGCTAATGGCCAATTTACCTATCAACCTGCAAGTCTTTGGCATGTGGGAGGAAACCGGAGCACCCGGAGGAAACCCACGCAGACACAGGGAGAACTTGCAAACTCCACACAGGCAGTACCCAGAATTGAACCCGGGTCGCTGGAGCTGTGAGGCTGCAGTGCTAACCACTGCGCCGCCCCAAAAAATGGAGCGTAACAGACCACCACAATGATCGGGACCCTTACAGGAGGGTATTGGAGGGCACCACCCAATTGGTCTAGGCACCGGAATTGCAAGTTCAGAAACCCAATGGTTTGCTCAGTGGTTGTCCTACTAAGCAAGTGGCATTGGTTGTGTTACCTTTGTGCTGCTGTCTGGGGCTCCTGCTGAGGGGCCAGTAGCTATCTCCAAAGAATATCCCTTGTCCCCTGGGATCCATCCTGGGATTTTGGGGTTGGAGTGAAGATTTGAGGCAGCCAGGACTGGTGGAGGATGAAGGAGTTATGGCAGCTGCCAGGAAAGCAAGTACACACATGGAGGAAGCTCGTTGTGGTCACAGACTAGTTGAACACTGAGGGAGTGGAAGCCCTTCTTGTTGATGGATCTCACAGGCTGGTTGCCTTGATGGCCACAAGGGTGCAATTGATGATGCCCTGCACCTGGGGGA
Source organism: Heterodontus francisci (assembly GCF_036365525.1). Classification (NCBI taxonomy): domain Eukaryota; kingdom Metazoa; phylum Chordata; class Chondrichthyes; order Heterodontiformes; family Heterodontidae; genus Heterodontus; species Heterodontus francisci. The sequence goes on from NC_090403.1 coordinate 53,288,153, forward strand.
ATCCAGCAATGGGAGGCGAAACTTAATGCCCTCTGTCCCGGTAAGGCCGTGTCTGTTGTGAAATGAATGTGCTGTCCAACTCTGGCAAAGAGGGCATCAGTGACCAGCGAGATGCAGTTGTGTGCAGCTATTTTTGAGGTGCCTCTAAGGTCCGCAGCTGATCCTTAGAAGGAGCCAGAAGCAGAAGCGAAGAAGTTCAAGGCTACAGTGACTTTGATGGCCACTGGCAGGGCATGGCAACAAGTGCTGCAAGGTCTTTGGTGATGAGGGCACAGAAAGTCTGTGACCATCTGCCTGGAGAGTTGCATTCTCCTGCACTGGGTCTTTGTCAACTCCAGTTCCATCTTCGACGGTGGATCCTGTGTTGAGGGTTTGGCCTCCTTTGTCTTCCTGTCCCTCTTTTTTCTCCTGTGCCCTCCTGATGTCCAGGATTCTTCTCTTCTTGTGGAGGGAGTTGCCCCTCATCGCCACCGGGCCCATAATCTAAGAGCCGTGCCCCCACTGCCAGCTGGAGCCTTCCTTCTGGGCAGGTGGCTGTTCAATTGTCCTTGGCAGCCTTGCCCCCTGCTCTTTTGCCCCTGCGATGCCAGGTTGTGCTGATCCCATTTAAATCCCAGGTGCTGAGTGCCCACTCTCCCTGCCAACTGTGCAATGCCAAGGGTACCCCTTTACCAAGTGGTGATGCCTGGGGCAGCCACGGCTGGCTCCCCACTTTGTACCTGCCTCCCTTCAGATGATCTGCTCCTAAGGTGCGGGTAACCTGTCTGACCCTTTAAAAGTTAGAACTTCAATGGAAATGAGAGAAGAATTTTTCATGCAAGAAAGTTGACTTGCAAAACAAGTTGCCACTGAGCATAAAATATAATGTATCAATAGATTAATTCCATTTGAATACAACAGATTGCTGGTTTTAGAACGTACATTGATGTATAAGATTCGAGCAGGGGCAGGATGACAGAACGTGGCATATTATATTTAACTGAGAATGATTCAATCAGTAATATGATGATAGAAATAAAGCTAAGAGGAGATAGTTTTTTTTGAAAATTAAGAGTTTTGATAGAGAGATTAGAGAAAGCAAGTCTTTTTTTCCCTTTAGAAATCTATCAAGGTCATTTGGTCATGAGGCTTCTGTTGATCACTACCAGAGCCTCTAAAAATCTGCATTTTTCCTTGTTGTTAAAAGTAATAGAAAGCAAACCAGGCTCGTCGGCTGGGGGCAGAGGGTCTAATTTCAAGACCTGTATTCAACTGTAAGAAGCCTCTATACTATAAATGGTATCACAAAATCAGAACTGCAGCCTTTTAACTCTTGTCAGCTGTGGTAGCACTCTCACCTCACAGTCAGAAGGTTCAAACTTCTCTCATGGGACTTGAGCATGCGATCCAGACTGATACTCCCAGTGCATTATTTTCAGATAAGATATTAAACCGAGGCCCTGTCTGCCCTCTCTGATGGAGTTAAAAGATTCCACGACATTATTCGAAGAACAGGGGGAGTTGTCCGGGTATCCTGAACATTTACACCGTTTCCCTACGATACAATAGTACTGCATTTCAAAAAGTACTTAATTGGTTGTGAAATGCTTCTGGGTGTCTTGAGGACATGAAAGATGCTACAGAAATTCAAGTTATGCTTTTATTTCTTAGTTCAGTTGTGTCATAGTCAAATGAGGTATGAATACGTTCATGAACAGCACTGGTGATAAATGTGGCTGATTCCCCAAAAACCTCCATCAATGAGGATGTTAAGAAAGATTGGCATTTTGCACTTGCCTAACAGACCTTGCTTACATAATGTCATGTGGTTGCATTACAACCAAGAGCTAGTAAATTAGCTGCTATTCCTGGTCTACAGTCAATGAATAGTGCCACAGTAACAAAGGGCAGCTGCGAAGTGCAATAAGTCATCTCTTAACATGTGGCATGCTCATTTTGTAGTGCTGTGCGTGATTTGAGAAAGAGGCTTTAAGTAGCCTGGGCTATCTCAATAGCATCTGAAATACCAGCCGACGTGGGGTGGATGGCCCAGAGGCGTTAAGAATGAGAGGTGGTATATTTAGGTCAAAACCTGTCATTTTATTTGTCTTAACTGTCTCCTGTCAATTTCAGTGTGACTTGGAATTGCCATGTATTCCCCAAAATCAGTCAGGATATAAGCAGTGCAGGGGTGCGATTACGGCTTAAAATGTTATCGTAAAAGCATAAAAATTGTAATAAGCAAGGCTTTCATATTACAGGAGAAAAAAAAGCAGTGAAAATTGATTTTTTTTTAAACAAAAAGTTTTGGGTATCTGGCTTATACATTTTACAAATTTCCAAACTAGACTATCTGGAATGAAACTGGGCAATGTTACCACCAGCTTGATGATTTCAGGAATTAGTGACCGAAAACAGCAACACAAATGTTGAGAGTCTAGGCATGCCAACACAACATGGGTGTAAGGTCAGCCCAGAAGTTTTGCACATGACAATTCTATACATTTCAGGACAGGTGGACAGGATATTCATGGTTGTAATGCTGCATTCAGCTTAACGAAATATGTTTTTGCCAGCAAGAGAGAGCAGCTGGGGTGTAATTTTCACATCATGTGTAAGCAATATCATAATTTTTATTTTTTCTACAGAACAACGTTGTCTTTTCTTCCCGTATCCCCTGACTCATTCTACAGTATATTTCTGTGGATGCCTTCAATTCTTTGATGTCTCTCACAAATTGCGTGTGGGTTTTCACAGTACATACAGGTGGGTTATTCAACAATGGGGAGCCCACTTCTGTACTCACCAACACCCACATGTGCACTCAATCTGCAATCAGGTATGCAAACTCTGGCTAGATTTTTTTTCTTCCCTAATCTAAGGTACTTCAGCCAACTGAAGTGCCTCGACTGTTGCCCTGATTGAGATCAGTTAACTTGGCACAGAATGGAGATTGAACTAGGGGTCTTTTCAGTTTGTAGGTGCAGCTTATGCAGTAGGCCAGAATGGCATGTTTTAATACAAAATATCATTTGCAGAGCAGAATGACAGTGAACGGCTTTCAAAAGGTTCTTTGCTTTCTTTCTGTAAGAGCATTTCAGGAGTGAGGCAATCAGTTGGAGGTGGAAAACTAGCGCAAAATATAAAAAGAGATAGCAAAAGCTTCTGTAAATATATAAAAGGGAAGAGAGTAGCTAAAGTGAATGTTGGTCCCTTGGAGGATGAGACTGGGGAGTTAATGGTGGGGAACACAGAAATGGCAGAGTCACTAAATCAGTATTTTGCCTCAGTTTTCACAGTGGAGGACACTAGTACCATCCTAATAGTAACAGATAATGCAGAGATTATAGAAAGGGAGGAACTTAGAACAATCATCATCACTAGGGAAAAAGAACTGAGCAAACTATTGGGATTGAAGGCAGACAAGTCCCCAGGGCCTGACGGCTTACATCCTAGGGTCTTAAAGGAAGTGGCAGCGGAGATAGTGGATCCAATGGTTATAATATTCCAAAATTCCCTGGATGCGGGAAAGATTCCAGTGGATTGGAAAAATGCTAATATAACACCCTTATTCAAAAAAGGAGGGAGGCAGAAAGTAGGAAACTATAGACCAGTTAGTTTAACATCTGTCGTTGGGAAATTGTTAGAATCCATTATTAAGGAAGTAATAACAGGACATTTAGAAAGTCAAAATGCAATCCATCAGAGTCAGCATGGTTTTATGGAGGCTAAATCGTGTTTGACAAATTTGCTAGAGTTATTCGAAGATGTAACAAGTGGATAATGGGGATCCTGTAGATGTAGTTTATCTGCACTTCCAGAAGGCATTTGATAAGGTGCCGCACAAAAGGTTAGGGGCAATTTATCAGCTTGGATAGAGGATTGGCTAACCAATAGAAAACAGAGTCAGGCTAAATGGGTCCTTTTCTGGTTGGCAAGATGTAACTCGTGGGGTGCCACAGGGTTCGGTCCTTGGGCCCCAACTATTTACAATCTATATTAATTACTTAGATGCAGGGAAAGAAGGTACTCTAGCCAAATTTGCAGATGTCACTAAAATAGGTGGGATAGTAAGTTGCAATAACGAAATAAGAAATTTACAAATGGATATGGATAGGTTAGGTGAACGGACCAAAATTTGGCAGATGGAGTTTAACATGGATAAGTGTGAGGTTATCCATTTTGGTCGGAAGAATAGAAAGGCAAATTATTATCTAAATGGAGAGAAACTTCAGAGTGCTTCGGTGCAGAGGGATCTGGGTGTCCTTGTGCATGAATCACAGAAAACTAGTTTGCAGGTGCAGCAAGGAAGGCAAATGGAATTTTGGCATTTATTGCTAAAGGAATAGAGTATAAAAGTAGGGAAGTGTTGCTGCAACTGTACAAGGCATTAGTGAGACCGCACCTGGAGTACTGCGTACAGTTTTGGTCCCCTTACTTGAGGAGGGATGTAGTTGCATTGGAGGTAGTTCAGAGGAGGTTCAATAGATTGATTCCAGGAATGAGGGGTTTGCCTTATGAAAAGAGATTGAGCAATTTAGGCCTTTACTCTCTGGAGTTTAGAAGAATGAGAGGAGATCTAATTGAGGTATATAAGATGATTAAGGTGATTGACAAAGTAGACACAGAGAGGATGTTTCCTCTGGTGGGGCAATCTAGAACAAGAGGGCATAGTTTTAGGATAAGGAGTAGCAGATTTAAAACAGGGATGAGGAGAAATTACTTCTCTCAAAGGATTGTGAGTCTGTGGAATTCACTACTCCAGAGTGCGGTGGATGTTGGGATATTGAGTAAATTTGAGGAGGTGATAGACAGATTTTTAATTAGTAAAGGGTTGAAGGGTTATGGAGAACAGGCAGGAAAGTGGAGTTGAGGCCGAGCTGAGATCAACCATAATCGTATTGAATGGTGGAGCAGGCTCGAGGGGCTGAATTGCCTACTCCTGCTCCTAGTTCTTATGTTCTATAAGTTACCTATCTGACAACAACTTGCAGTACTGAGGGAATACTACACTTTTGAAGGTACCATCTTTCAGATGAGATGTTAAACTGAGTGGAATGGGGTGGGGGTGGGGGTGGGGGTGGGGGTGGGGCAAGGCAAGTTGTGATGGAAGTTGAAATCACCGATAAGAAGTTATTCAGTATGGAGGGTGAGGGAACGAGGATATGAGAAACTCAGGTGGGCAGATGAGGGGTTAAAACAAGGTATGGTGCTCAAAGCAGAAGATGCCAGAGTAGGAAGACAGACCAATGAGAGATCAGATAAGGGCCACACTGCCACCATGGCAGTTTGGGCAGGCTTCAGTAAAGGGAGCGTCGCATCATTCGGGAGCCAAATTTCTATTAAGTCCATAATGACATCATCCACATAGGTGATAAAGGGCTTGTTTGCAAACAGACAGACATTCTAAATGGAGATGCAGTGAATAGTGAAGGTTGTTGATCAGCTGACAGAGTCCATGGGATCAGCAGTGGTAAGGGTGAGTGGGCTGGGAAAGCTTTTGATATTAGCCGCAGCGGGTGCCCTGGGCAGGAAGGTCCACGAAAAAGAGGATAAGGCATTTGAAAGTTACAGCCTTTAAGGAGTCAGTAGTGAGTGCCTCGAAGGGCCCTTTGAGTAATGCAGAGAGAAGCTGTGGGTTTATCCAGGAGGGCTACATAAATCTCAGAGTTATGGAATCACAGAATTGATAGTGCAGAAGGAGGCCATTCAGCCCATCATGTCTGCACCAGCTCTCCGAATGAGCAATTCACCTGGTCCCACTCCCCCACCTACTCCCCGTCACCCTGCACATTTTTCCTTTTCATATAACAGTCTAATTCCCTTTTGAATGCTTCAATTGAACCTGCCACCATCTCATCCTCAGGCAGCGCATTCCAGACCCTAACCACTCGCTGCGTGAAAAAGTTTTTCCTGTCACTTCTGCTTCTTTTACTAATTACTTTAAATCTGTGCCCTCTTGTTCTCGATCCTCACGAGGGGGAACAGTTTTTCTCCATCTACTCTGTCCAGACCCCTCATGATTTTGAATATCTCTATCAAGTCACCTCTCAGCCTTCTCTTCTGCAAGGAAAACAGTCCGAACTTCTCCAAACTGTCTTCACAACTGAAGTTCCTCATCCCTGGAACCATTCCTGTGAGTCTTTTCTGCACTCTCTCTAATGCCTTCACATCTTTCCTAAAGTGCAGCGTTCAGAACTGGATGCAATACTCCAGCTGAGGCTGAACTAGTGTCTTATATACATTTAACATAACCTCCTTGTTCTTCTAGTCCTCATTAATAAAGCCCAGGATGCTGTATGCTTTATGAACTGCTCTCTCAACCTGTCTGACACCTTCAATGACTTATGCACATATACACCTAGGTCCCTCTGCTCCTGCACCCCCTTTAGAATTGTGCCCTTTACATTTCCTCTCCATGTTCTTCATACCAAAATGAATCAAGATTACATTTCTCTGCATTGAACTTCATCTGCCACCTGTCTGCCCATTCCACCAACTTGTCTATGTCCTTTTGGAGTTCTACACTATCCTCCTCACAGTTCACAATGCTTCCAAGTGAGGAATTCCTTACCATCTTCACCTTCATTCTTCAGACAACCTACAGTACTCACATAACTAGCATTTTGAATTCAGCCTTTTGCTCTCACACATTTCAACCTGAGCGCTGCCTTAAGCTGCTCAGCCTTTCATATATAGTTTAAAAGCAAAGGCAACAATCCAGCCTAACTCCTACAATCACTCAACACGCCTCTGCAAAGGTCACCATGCCCCTCTCGCCCAGTCACGCGCCCAATTGTGAACGCGCATGCGGCCCCGCCCACTGTCTGCACAGATGACGGGCACCCCCGCCGTGGCGTAACGACGTTTATATACGTAATATCACGCGTCATGTTGCGGATGCTCGTGCCGACACACACGTCCGCCGCCGCGCCCGGTGGGGGGGGGGGCGGGGGCGCGCACGCACACTGACGCAGGTACGCCAGAGCGGCATGGGGGGGCGCGCGCGCGCACGGACGGGAGGGGGCGGTCAGTTTGTCAGCTTCATTGATGTTGCTCGGCGGCGCGACCGCGGTCCTCGTTTTCCGCCGCCTGCTCACCGCCTCCAGCTGCTGGAGAGGCCGCGTCCCTCGCATCCTCGGAGCCAGACCCCCGACACGCGCAATCGGTAACCGGGACGGCGTCAGGAGGCTCCTCGGCACCAGTGCTCGCAGCCCAGACAAAATGCCGGCAAAGAGACCCTTCGAGCGGCTCCCCACCGACGTGACCCCGGAGAACTACTCGCTGTGCCTGAAGCCCGACCTCATCGACTTCACTTTCGAAGGGAAGCTGGAGGCCTCGGTGGAGGTAAGCAGTCTGCACAAGAGAGAGACAGATAAAAACAGCATTCCGCAATTTAGCCCCAGGCTCACGGGGTCGGGATCGACGTTAAAGGCCGCAAATTTACCTCAAAATAAAATCCCCCGGGGGCGCAGGTTTGCAGGCAGTCGGGGCGCAGGCCTTCACCTGGATGTGTGGTGGGGAGTGGTGTTTTTAATCTTAATTATTATCTGTGTAACTCTGCAAAATTAAGGTGGGGGAAGAAATTTATGTCGTTTTAAACCTTGATTCTTTACTATTTTTAATTTTAAGAGGGGGAGGAGGCTGGAGTTTTTTTTAACAAAAAATAAAATAAAGAACCTCAGTTTAAGCAGAAGCACTGGATATAATTTTTGCAGCAGGATGTTACTTCTTTCCCCTGCGCCCACAATATCATCTTGCAATAAAATATAAGACAAGAAATTTGCAGGAATGAACGTTGTGTAAAATGTAAGCCAAGGGGGGAGGAGGGGAGGAAACACACACATTTTGAGAGGAATGTTGAATCTGTCGCTCAATGCCCTCCCGTAACCAGGGCGCAGGCGCCGGTTTCGAGCTGTTGCCATTGGCAGCAGCAATTTTGAGTTTATTTTTTTATATATATTTCTAAAACCTTTATCATTTTTACCTTTTTCTATAAATGTTCTTGTGTTTAGTGATGGCCGTTTAAAAAAAAAAGTACCAAGATGCTTAGACCAAGACACAAATTACTTTTGGTGTTAATGGTTTATATATAATGTCATAAAACCTTTTCAAATACACTTTGTTTTTGCTTGTAAAATATCAGCTAACGTATTTCCTTGTTCACAAAACATTGGATTACAGCCAATGTCTATAGAAAAAAAAATTAATGTACACTAGGTAGTTGGTGAATTTTAACTCATGATTGCTCTTTCATTGATGATGTCTTACAGTTTTGTTTGGGTTGGCTTTTTGTAACTTTGTTAACTGCAAATCCAGCTATTTATCTGAATCCAGGTTGTGTTCTAATTGAAGTGTTCAAAAAATGTGTGTTTAGGGTGCCTGTGTCTTGAGTTTAATTGAGGTTGACAATAGTTAGGCATTATCAATACTTTGGTCCACTAATTCCCTCTGTCACTTGGTATTTTTTGCTTGTAAAATTGTTATTGTTAATTGGCTTTTTATTTTGCCAATTACACGTCTGAGACAATTTAAAGCATACTTGCCAGTCTAAATTTTTTGGGGAGTTGTATGTCCCATGCACATTTGCAGAGAGGGCACTGTGGCCTCCTTTTAAATTTTTGAGAGCCTATTGACTGTTTTCAATTTGCGACCTACCATTTATGTTTGATTGTGAAACTATTCTAATAGGTGTTTTATATAACTATTAATAGATATAGAAAAGTTTTGAAAGTACTCATCGATCTGCATGTTTCAGAGGTAATATATCCCTACCCTTTGTGCAGAAAATCGCTATTGCCTTAAATACTTTTTTTTTTAAACAATACAGGTATGAACAAAGTTACTCCACAAGGAATTGTCATTTTATTTTATTGTGCTTTGATATTTTGTCCCAAATGCACGTGTATCCATTTAGGGCCAGTGTGCTCTCAAAATTGTGATAATACTTCTCCAGAGACTGCACTAACCACCTGTCTAGAACAGGCAGTAAGTAGGCTGAGATTGGTCTGGGTTTATTAACCGTCTGATGGATAAGTATAGCGTGGGAGCATTTTTGCAATTTGAATATTAGGGATTAATGCAATATTAAAATCAAGGATCAGAATTAAAGGGATAATTTTATTTACCATATAAATTATTAACATTTCAGGAGGGGCAATATTTTTTTCTCAATACATTGAATTTTGTCTTTGACTATGTAAATATAAGCAAATAACCACACTGAGGAACCTTATGGGAAGGTAACCAAGTACATCTATTGCAGCAGAAATAGGTTGAAATAGAAAGAATGAACAGGCATGTTAGTTTTCCTTTGCTGTATCCAATTATTTGAACTTTTCTTTATTCCTTTGTACAGTTAGGCCCCATACATGCATTTAGAGCAGTGAGACAAGAGTGATTTTAATGCTCAGTTTCCTGTGGAATTTTATAAATTGACAGAAAAAAGTTATTCTGTCAAATGCGTAATGTGGATGAGTCCACTGCTGGCTCACCTAGGACATGCAGTGGGAGAAAAAAACGTTATGGTTTCTGATGTCAACTGGAGACTGTACACACCCATTGAAATCAGGGCTTGATTGTCATGCACTCTAATGTTAAATCTGCAGATGTGCTTTGTCTAGACTCATGTATGAAGAATAGATACTTTGAGTTATCAGCAGGTTGCCAGTACTATTTCTAGTCTTGTTTCCCTGAGACAGTTTTCTTCAAGTTCTCCCTCCCTGCTTCTGTATTTGAATATGATTGGTAGCCGGAACTTCACTGCAAAAACAGAAGTCCTGTTTTCAAAAGCTGTTCCACAGATGCAACTTAACTGTTTTGTTTATTTGAAGATTCTTATTTGCACCTCTTTAAGATTGTTCTCCTTGGCAACAGAGAAGGTTGAGGAAATTTGATCGGTGTTCAAAATCATAAATGGTTTTGACAGAGTAAATTTAAAAATTGTTTCAGGTGGCAGAAGTATTGGTTAACAGGGGACACAGACTTAAGGTGATTGGCTAAAGAACTAGAGGTGAGTTGTTGTAATGTGGAATGCGCTGCCTGAAAGGGGTGGTAGAAGCAGATTCAATAGTAACATTCAAAGGGGAATTGGATAAATACTTGAAGGGAGAAAATTCATAAGGATATGGGAATGTGCAGGGGCGTGGGACTAATTGAATAGCTCTTTCAAAAATTGGCACAGGCACATTTGGCCAAATAGCCGCCACCTGTGCTAAATCATTCTGTGATGCTGTGTAGAATGAAACATGGTGGAAAATTTCACATTTGTTATGACTAATTGTAGTTCAGAATTAGCAGAAAATACTTCATAGCCAATTCGTGGGTATGTGGTTAGCACCGCAGCCTCACAGCTCCAGGGACCCGGGTTCGATTCTGGGTACTGCCTGTGTGGAGTTTGCAAGTTCTCCCTGTGTCTGCGTGGGTTTTCTCCGGGTGCTCCGGTTTCCTCCCACAAGCCAAAAGACTTGCAGGTTGGTAGGTAAATTGGCCATTCTAAATTGTCACTAGTATAGGTAGGTGGTAGGGAAATATAGGGACAGGTGGGGATGTTTGGTAGGAATATGGGATTAGTGTAGGATTGGTATAAAAATGGGTGGTTGATGGTCGGCACAGACTCGGTGGGCCGAAGGGCCTGTTTCAGTGCTGTACATCTAATCTAAAGTAATGGAATTCTGAACCACAGCAGAAAAATCTGGCAATATTTAACGGGTCAGTCAGCATCCTGGAGAGAACAGACAAGTTCACCTTTTTGGACCTTTCAGAACTGAAAAATAAGACAGCAGGCAAGTGTATTAATCATAAATGGGGGGATTTGGTAGAAGACTTCATAGTTAGAAAAAGTGGATTTTATAGAGGTCGCTTTTTATTACAATCAGGAAAAGGGAATTTGAACTAATTGTTCAGGCAGAGCATCACGGGGTGCATTGCAGAAAGATGAGATCTTTTCCGTGGAGCTTGTATTGAGTTTCATTGGAACATTGTATGAGGTCAATGGCTGAGGTCAGTCTGGGAATGTGGAGCGATTCTCTCTTGTGGCACGAATGTTACTTGCCACTTATCAGTCCAAGCATGGATGTTGCCTAGGTCTTGCTGCATTTTTACACAGACTGCTTCAGTATCTGGAGGAGTCACGAATGCTTTGGGGTGGGGGGTGCGGGGGAGCTTAAAGTATTATAAGCTCCATGACATCACTGCAGGAGTTCCACAGGGTAGTGTCCTAGGCTCAACCATCTTCAGCTGCTTCATCAATGACCTTCCTTCAAATGTAAGGTCAAATGTAAGGTCAGAAGTGGGGATGTTCGCTGATGATTGCTGATGTTCAGCACCATTCGTGACTCCTCCAGATACTGAAGCAGTCTGTGTAAAAATGCAGCAAGACCTGGGCAACATCCATGCTTGGGCTGATAAGTGGCAAGTAACATTCGTGCCACACAAGTGCCACAAGAGAGAATCTAACCATCTCCCCATGACATTCAGTGGCATTACCATCGCAGAATGCCCCATTATCAACATCCTGGGGGGTTACCAAAGACCAGAAACTGATCTGGACCAGCCATATAAATACTGTGGCTCCAAGAGCAGGTCGAAGGCTAGGAATCCTGTGGTGAGCAACTCACCTCCTGACTCCCCAAAGCCTGTCCACCATTTACAAGACACAAGTCAGGAGTGTGATGGAATACTCTCCATCTGCCTGGATGGGTGCAGCTCCAACAACACTCAACGTCATCCAGGACAAAGCAGCCCGCTTGATTGGCACCCCATCCACAAACATTCAGTCCCTCCACCACCGACACATAGTGGTAGCAGTGTGTACCGTTTACAAGATGCACTGCAGCAACTCACCAAGGCTCCTTCGAAAGCACCTTCCAAACCTGCGAGTTCTACCACCTAGATGGACAAGGCCAGCAGATACATGGGAACACCACCACCAGCAAGTTCTCTTCCAAGCAACACACCATCCTGACTTGGAACTATATCACCGTTCCTTCACTCTCACTGGGTTAAAATCCTGGAACTCCCTTCCTGACATCACTGTGGGTGTACCTACCCCACATGGACTGCAGCGGTTCAAGAAGGCGGCCCACCACCACCTTATCGAGGGCAATTAGGGATGGGCAATAAATGCAGGCCTAGCTAGCAACACCACATCCCATGAACGACTAAAAAAAATCTTGAGTTGCAATAAAGGCACAAAGGAGTTGTTTGGTAAAGTGGTCTACTCTGTGTTTAGTTTCCCAAGGAGGCCCATGCTACATCAGAGGATGTACAGTGCAGTCTCACATGGAAAGAGTATTTGGGACCCTGCGCAATGGTGTGGGAAGAGCTGAATGAGTATGTGTTGCATCTCTTGTTGGGGTGAGGGAAGAGTGAATCAGGCTGTTGCATAGTTCTTCTGAAAAGCTGAGCGGGAAGGGGAGGGAAAGATGTGTTTGTGGAGCTCGTGTTGTAGGTGGCTGAAAAGACTGAAGATGTGAATACAGAGACTGGTAGGGTGGCAGGTAACTTAAAGGTTGAGAGGAGGGAGTTGGGCAGAAACATGGAAAATGGGATGGTTCCGGTCAGAGGTCCTTCTGATCACATTTCAGAAGCTCTGGTTTGGATGGTAGAGTCATGAAAGCAAATAAGACAAGTGGCAAAACTAGGTGGAAAGGTGTGGAGTCTTAAGATGCAGGTTGGCAAGAAGTATATTCCAGGTAATTACAGGAGTTGATGGGACTTTATTAATGCCTCTGGAAAGCCCATAAGCATAGAGAGGAGTCAGAAATGAATCACATGAAGGTGAGGAATGCGTGGAAATTGGAAACATAATTTAAAAATTCTCAAGGGCAGAGGGGAAGAAGCAGCACCGACACAGTAGTTAATGTAGAGGAAGTTTGAGAGGGGGCTTGAACAGGACTGTGACCAGGAGTGTTCAAACATATGCTACAAAAAGACGGGCATAGCTGGGACCCTTGCGGGCTGCCTTGGCAACACCTTTTCAAGTTCAAAGTGAGACCAAGTTCAGCCAGGTGGAGGAGGGTGGTCATTGAGGCTGAGCAGATTTGGCATTGAGAAATTTCTTAAATTAAGTCCCTGATTTTATACTTGAAGAAGTTAAGACCAATCCCCATCAAAAAGGTGCACAGGCAAAAGTTTAAAATAGTGTTGGGCTGGGGAGAAAGTTAGATATAAATCAATGAAGCCAGGTATTCATTCGGAAAAGGAGCACTGGGTATTTAAAGCAAAATACTGCAGGTGCTGGAAATCTGAAATAAAAACAGTAGACTCTGGAAATACTCAGCAGGTCAGGCAGCATCTATGGTGAGAGAAGCAGAGTAAAGGCCTGGTCGGGTCTGCAAAAAAGAAAAATCGACCCGAGCCAGACAGAACCACATGCGGCCCGAATCCTTCCATTTTTCCCCGGGCCTGACCCGTTTTTCACTTTCTTGCTGGTCTGCACAAGCTTAAAATAACTAACAAAACCACCTTTCTGGTCCAAAAATTAAATTAACAGTGGAGCCACTTACCTGTGATAGAGTGTGTCTGGCCCAGCCTGACCTGAGCCCGAATGCCGGACCCGGAAGTGCGACCCGACCGGAACCGAACCCGACAAGCAGAGTTAACGTTTCAGGTCTGTGACCTCTCATCAGCACTGGATATTATACTGTGTGAATGATGACTTTAAAAGTGGGAGCTATTGTTTATTGTGCGTACAGTCCTGGATTTTATTGAGAGGTCATAGACAGTACCTACTGTTTGGTACCACAAATTTTCAATGATTGGCACAGGTTAGGAACAATTTCTGCATTTATGTTTGTCTAGAGAAGATGCTGCAGCCATGAATATTTTATTTAGTGTCATTATGACCCTTGTTCACAACCATGAACAGTATCAACGTGCAACTGGGTGTCTGTGTTGTAGTAGTTAATTACTGAACTATAATTGTCTTTGACTGAAGTCCTTGGTGAAAGATTGCATAGCTTTGGCGCACTAACCTTAAAGGGGCGTTGGTAAATTAAATTTATAATTTCCTGCTGTATACCTCTATCAACTCTTGAATTGATTTGAAGATTATACATCATTGAAGTAATTATTTCCTATTTTGGATATTTGTGATGCAGAAGATAATTTAGTATGTTGTATAAGTCTATAAAGGTCCTCTGTCAGTTGGTGCCTTCCAAGCAGAGCATATCAAGCTTCATTTTAGTTTTAACAATAGTGATGAAATTGGGAAGCGAGAAACCTCACCCAGAGACAGACACGAGGATCTAGGAGAAGTATCTGGGAAGAGAATAGAGGATTAAGAAAGCAAAGATTTCTGTTTAGAAAAGAAACTATAATCTGAGAGGGAGGCAAGCAAGAGAAAATTAGTGCATGTTAAGTATTAAATATAAATTATAGAGCATGACATTTTTATAATAGCGATGGAATTAATAGTGTGTGTAGAGCTTAATGTGTGGAGCCAAATGCTTTAATTTTTGAGATTGAGGATTTTCCCTTCAAATGTATAATGGTAGTGTGCTTCATTAAATTTCATTAACCATTTAGAACTGCCCTTGTTTGATGGAACTGGCGAGGAAACCAAGAACAACTGCAACTTGACAGTGTTTATTAATGTGAATTGCTTTGTGTTTCACAAAGGAGATTGGACACTAAGTAGAAGTTGGAGAGCGTGGCTGGCGGTGGAAGAATTAGGAGAAGCTTATGAGGCTACGGTCATAGAGGTAGATTTTTTGAAAGTGGTACAGATGGAGGGTTTTGAATTTGAGAACAGCGATACAATGGCTTAATGCTCTGCCATTAGTAGATTGGAGGGAAATGTGATCTAATCTCTGCTTTTCTATATGTTGGAATCTAGGGCTGGAGCAAGCTTCAGAGGTAAGCTGGAGCAAGCAGCTGTTTCATTTTGTGTGGTGCAATATATGTTGACTTGACAGTCGTAATGTTTCATTGAAAAGTAAAGTTTCTCAGAACTGTGAAGGTATCTATAAGTTTGGAACTACTATCTACATCTGAGGGGACTGGGTTGAGGAATTTGGAAACTGGTTTGAATCTAGCCTGGGCTGATGGGATAAAACTTTCCTTTTTGAAACCTGTGAAGACTTGAACTGAAATGTCTTTCGGAGTCACACCCAGTTTCTAGTGATTGAGAGTCCAGAGCACAAAGCTGCCCACAGTTCTATAAAGCCCACGAGTGCAGGAAATGCAGACGTTCATCTTAATTTAGGAATGAGGGATCATCAGAGGTTGGGGTGGATTAAATGGAGTTCAACCCTGCTGGTCAAATAACCAGCTGATAGATGAGTAATGGGGAGAAGTGCTGGGGGCTGTCACTGGAACTGTATTCCAGCAGAAGCTGTCTTCAGGAGAGGAGAAGTAAAGGTAGAAAGCAGAATGGGAAATAATTGTACTAAGACTCTTGCCTAAAATATTTCAACACTGTACTACTCAAATACATAATGCTTATTTGCACAGCTTATTTCAATGGAATTACTTTTAAGTTATCAGTTTGCTTTCCCCTAAGAAAATGAGAAATTCAAGGAAAAATGCTAGGCTTCCAATTCACTTCACTTTTCACCCAAACAACCCTAAATGTCTTTGACTCTATTAATTTACATGGAAGGTTATTCAAAATGTTCAGTCGTACATATGGTATGCATATTCTGTGCATAGAACTTAATTCTTCCTGTCAGTGTTTCAGTAATGCTGTTTATGTCAACATTTATAATGGAAACATTTATAACGGCAGTTTATATGTAAATATTTTGCCATTGCACTTTGATAAACCATCAGATCTTTCAGAATGATTTTGGACAGAAGTCCATCATTTATTTCCAAAGTTACTTTTCCACAGTGTGTACCATCTACCAGATGCACTGCAGCAACTCGACAAGGCTCCTTTGACACCTTCTCCAAACCTCTGCGACCTTTACCACCCAGAAGGACTAGGGCAGCATCTGCATGGGAACACTACCATCTGCAAGTTACCCTCCAACTCGCACATCATCCTGACTTGGAACTATATCACTGTTTCTTCACTGTCACTGGGTCAAAATCCTGGAACTCCCTCCCTACAGCACCCACAGCAGTGTGGGTGTACTTAAATCAGATGACTACTGCGGTTCAAGAAGGGGGCTCACCACCACCTTCTCGAGGACAATTAGTGATGGGCAATAAATGCTGGCCTTGCCAGTGGCACTCACATCCCAAGAATAATTTTTAAAAAAACTGACATTTCTAAAGTTTTAATAACATTTCAAATTGTTGTGTATTTTACAATAACCTGATACAATTAATGCCATTACTTGTCTTTGTGTCTTTTAACATTTTTACTAAAGTTTTTACTTGAAGGCCTCAGAATTAAAGTTGCTGTTTTTGCTCAGATCTGTGATTTTACCAACGGAAGGCACGTCCTGCAGTCTGAACATATGCAATGTGCACTCTTCTCCAAGATGCATTCGACCCAATTACTGTTCAAATTCCAGCAGGTTCTGTTTCTTTACAAAAAACTCACATGAGTGGAATTTTGAAAACAAGCAGAAAAACTCTTTTGTTGGTTAAAAAATGTAAACATTTTTATTAATACCAGATGTGAAACAGATACATGTGCAAGAACCAATCAATGTTTGTGCTAATCTGTTAGAAAGTTGCAAGCTAATCCTGGAAGACCCAGGAATTCCTTGCCTTTACCTCAGTGTTGACGGACACTAAAGATTGACCAGTAAACCAAACTCTGCAGCCCATCCCCAAATTCCGCCAAGCATCAGGTACCCCCTCCACAGCTCCAGGTTTTCAACTCTGACATTGAAAATGATCTGTTGCTCCCAGGCCTCATTGAGTGATCCTGTCCTAACTCTATACTATTTCTCTCACCATTCATTTGTGAGCATTAAATATAATTTGCAATTTGTTTGCCCAATTGTGGAACTTAACTATGTCCTTCTGCAAATTACTAACTTCACCTTCTGCTCCAATGCTCCCTATTTCAGTATTTGCCTACTTAACATGCTTGCAGTTTGTTTTTTCATCATTTTACCTATTCAAGGATGTATTTACGCTATAATTTTACATCAAAGCCAAGTGCTTTCTGTTTTGCAACAACATTGAAGTTATATTATAAATCCAGTCTAACCCTGTTGAGAAACAGTGTGAATCTGCTTTAGCCCCGTTTGCATGTGAGTGAGGGATGGCTGAGATGGTTAACTATTGCTTTATTTTAATTTTTAAAAATTTCATATTTAAATAAACCTTTGCATGAAAAAATTCCCAATACCTCCCTTTATTCTAGTACTAGTCCTAATCTATGCCTCCTTATTACTGATTTACCGATCAGTGGAAAAGGTAATTCAGTATGCGACTGCAGTCTCGCTTAGTGATGATACACTCACCTCTGATTCGGGCGGCTGTGGATTCAAGCCCCACTCCAAAGACTTAAGCACATAATGCTGGACTGATACTTCAGTGTGGTGCTGTTAGAGGTGTTGTCTATGGATGAGATGTTAAACTGAGGCCCTGTCTGCTGCTCTTGGGCAGGTGCAAAAGATCCGATGGTATTTGAAGAAGAGCAGGGGAATTCTGGTGTCTTGGCAACATTCACCAGCATCACGGGAACAGGTTATCTGGCCATTATCTCATTGCTATTTGTGGGTCCTTGCTATGTTCAAATTGTCTGCTGTCTTCCCCTGCATTACAACAATGACTAAAGTTCAAAAGTAAATCATTGTTTTTGAAGCACTTAGACCTCCTGAAGATGCGAAAGATGCTTATATAGATGTAAGTTTGCTCTTCTGTTTATACTTCCAGAACCTTTCAGAACTTTGCTGTTATATCCAGTTGAACTTTCTCTGCTCTGGTGAATATAGTCCTTATTTCTTCGGTATCTCAGCATAATTATGCCCTTTATCCCTGGTGTCACCTTAGTAAATATATATGGAGCTTTTTACCATGGTCCAAAACTGTAAACAGTACTCCAACTGCAGCGTAACCAAAATCTTGTACAGATTCATCAGCATCTCTTTGCTTTTGTATTCATTGGGCTTCTAAGTAAAAGAATCTAATTCACCTATTTTATGAATTTTAAACCTGCAATGCTACTTTTTAAAGATCTGTTTACGTGCATGCCTAGATCTCTCTTCCTCTACTCCATTGAGAACTTTACCATTTTGAGTATTTTTCCATTTTCTTTTTCCCCCAAGCATATAGTTTCACAATTACAATCACTATATATCTGCCCACTCTCCTAACTTGTTGGTCTCCTACATTTTTACTCATAGTTTATTGTGCTTCCTAATTTATTAGCAATTTTGACATTGCTTCTAAGTTGGTGACCAGAGCACTCACTTACTTGTACAATAATAACTTTCTGGTGAGTGAAAATTCTCTAACTGTTGAATACTTGTAGAAAACCATCAACTCATTCTACCATTTCCCTTCCTTTTCAACAAATTCACCGCTTTTGTCCTGTAGAGTTCCAATATTATTAAAAAATATTGTTACCTATGTAAAACATGATATTTAGCCAGGGATTGATTTCCATGTTAATGCTGGCAACTTGTCAGTTGCCTTCTGTGTCACATAACCTTTAAACTAACATGCAACACAGCTTTGCCTAAATTACTTCAAGGGGAGTGGTAACGACTTCAGTTTAGTGTGTCTCTGTTTGTAATTGCAACCCAAATATACAAAATGTAACCATTCTAGGAAAGGGTAATGTTACAAGGGAACCTATTCATTTCAATAAAATTAGATTAATTGCATATTAGTCCAGGTGACGAATGAAGCAGGACACCTGATCTCTTGTGAAGTTACAGTTCTGCATTTGTTACATGCTGTAAAAAAAAAAAATTGTACTTTCATCGAGAAATATTTCATCGAATGTGGATAAATTACTGTCTGTGTGCTTAATTCAGCATCTAAACACTACTTTCTGTAGATTTAAGATGCTTGTCTTTGAGTAATTATTTGAAAACCTTGCTAAAACTTTTTGTTTTACCTGGTTTATATATAATTTGCATAGTGGCAATTATGCCAGTTAGGATAAGTAAGAGCAGGATTGGGCCACACGGCCTTGAGAGCCTTGCTCTGCCAT
The DNA here is from genome assembly GCF_036365525.1 of Heterodontus francisci. NCBI lineage: Eukaryota > Metazoa > Chordata > Chondrichthyes > Heterodontiformes > Heterodontidae > Heterodontus > Heterodontus francisci. The sequence continues at coordinate 53,307,201 of NC_090403.1, forward strand.
TTAATAAAATGGCTGATCCGCGACCTCAACTCCACTTTCCCATCCGATCTGCATATCTTTTTTTTTGATTCTCTCAAGAGTCCAAAAATCTAGCGGTCTCAAACGTTGAATATACTGAACAAGGGCTGTGGATGCTGAGTCGGCTAGAGAATTTAAAAACTTCACAGCTCTTTCAATTTAGAATTTCTCATCTCACTCTGAAATGGCCGACCCCTTATCCTGTGACTGTCTACATTTCTAGATTCTCCAGCCAGGGGACGCAGCTTCTCAGCATCTACCCTGTTAAACGTTCTCAGAATCTTTTCTGTTTCAATGAGTTCAGCTCTCATTCTTCTAACTCCAGACAATAGAGGCACATTTAACTCCGTCTCTTTTTAAAGGACATCCTAGAAATCAGTCTAGTGAACCATCGTTGCACTCCTTCGAAGGCAAATATATCCTTCCTTAGCTATGGGGACCAAAACTGTACACAGTACTCCAGGTGTGATCTCACCCAAAGCCCAGTACAATTGCAGCAAGACTTCCTTACTCGTGTACTCCAACCCCCTTGCAATAAAGGCCAACATATCATTTACCTTCATAATTGTTTGCTGTACCTGCAAGATAACGTTGTATTTCTTGTACAAGGAGACCCAAGTGTCTCTGAACACAAACACTGTCTCTCACCATTTAAAAAAAAAAAGCATCTTTTTTCCGACCAAAGTAAATAACCTCACATTTCCCTGCAGTATACCCCATCTGCCATCATCTTGTCTAGTCACACAGCAAGGTCTAAAATAGCCTCTTTCCTGGTTGGTTCCATAGCATATTGTTCTCGGAAACTGTCTCAAATGCATTCCATGAACTTGTCCTCCAAACTGCGAGGTGTATTTGGTTAATTTAAGAAATTGGGAACAGGAATTTTCTTGCCTTTGTATATAGCTAGCTTCTTGAGCCACTTTTCAACCCTAACGTGTTCTGAATTTTGGTTGGACCACTTGATGGGGGGGGGGGGGGGGGGGGGGGTGGCGGGGTGCTGCAGTGAATGGATCTGAGGTCCTTTGCAGTAGGTGGGAAAATTAGCCTGCTTGTGCAGTTAGAAACCAGCAATGGCAACAAAGCAGGTTATCTGCTAACTCTTGTGAACAGCATTGGATTGGAGGATGATGGTGAAGGTGTGGGGGAGGTTAGAATGACAGGCAAGTATAGGGGAGATTTTTAAACAATAGTAGCATAGAAAGCTGCAGAAACTGGGTTTCTGGAGCTTGGTATGCAGTCTAAGAAAATATTCATTGGGATTGATTTAAGCTTAGTTTAATTTACAAGGGTAGTCCTATCAAGATATAATCTATGAGCCTTTATTTTAGGCTTGGTTTAATTGTCTTTTTATTTTTACCTCCCTTTACCTTTTATTGCTTAGATTTTATAGCTCGACAGCAAAAGCAAATGTAAGTAATCAATAAATATATTGCGAACACTTATTTAAAATTTGCAGTCAAATAAATCAACAGAGCTGGTTTCAAACATAACATTAGATTAGCCAGAGCTTCTAGTGCTGCCCTGAGAGCTTTTGAGTAAATCTGCTGGTCAGGAATTTAACCGCAAATGGTTCTGCACTTTGGCAAAACTTGAAACTATGGACGTTTGTAGCTTTATATCTGATGCATTGCGTATCATGGTTTGAAGAGGCAAATAAATGCAAGTTGTTGTTATGTTGCTAGATTGTAGTTCTGATTTCAATTGCAGCTGACTTCCACCTTCATTAGAACTTCTATTAAACATTTCCGATTCTCTCTGCAATGAGTTAAAATTCTAAGTCAGGTGGTTTTAATTTTTGAACAACCTTTTACAGTCTTAATGTCCAATTGCATCATCTTTTCCACAGCATCCTTACTACTTGGTGTTTGAAGGATGGGGTGCGAAATGGAATTTTGCACCAGTTTTAGAAATGCGGTATAAGTAAGTGATTTATTTATGCGGGGACTTACAAGGCTGTATTGCAATTGTGTTTAGGCGAGCGCTTAAACTGTGAAAGGTTAATGTGTGTTAGCTGTCTGGTAGTATCTTTAATTGTGTTGGACACCCTTGCGATTGTGGAAGTGAGAGAGATTTTAGAATTTGGTGTGTATGTAAACTGAGCAATGGGCTGCCTTTAAAGAGGTGATAGTTTGGCTGCAGTCGAGGTACATTGCCAAGAGGGGGGAAGGTAGGACAAACAAAGCCAGAGCTCTCTGGATGACAAAGATAGAGTAAGATGAAGCAGGAAAAGAGTATGTATGACAAATGTCAGTTGATAAATACGTGAGAACCAAGTTTAATAAAGTTCAGAGGGGAAGTGAAAAAAAGAAATAAAAGCAAAGAGAGTGTAAGAAGAGACTGGCAGCTAACATATAAGGGAATTTGAATGTCTTCTCTAGGCATATAAATAGTAAAAAGGTGGTAAATGAAGGAGTGGGGCTGATTAGGGACCAAAAAGGGGTTTACACATGGAGGCAGAGGGCATGGGTGCTGGTACTAAATGAGTACTTTGCATCTGTCTTTAGCAAGGAAGAAGATGCTTCCAAAATCATAGTGAATGAGCAGGAAGCTGAGACATTCGATGGGCTAAAAATTGATGAAGCGCAGGTATTAGAAAGGCTGGTTGTACTTCAAGTTGATAAGTCACCAGGATCAGATCAGATGCAGCCAAGGATACTGAGGGAAGTAAGGGTGGAAATTGCAAAGACATTGGCTATAATCCTCCTTAGATACAGGGGTGGTGCCAGAAGGCTAGAGAATTGCAAATGTTTCACCGGGTACTGAAGAAATCATATCTGACTCAAAACGTCAACTCTGTTTTTCTCTCCATAGGTGATGCTGGACCTGCTGAGTATTTCCAGCACTTTCTGTTTTATTTCTGTTTTAGGGCTGTAGTTCAGCAACAAATTAAAAAGTCTTTGCTACTACACCTTCAGAATGCAATAATGTTGCTAGCTTTTCCATTTAGGTATGGATTGTATTTTCTAGACAAATACTAAAGGATAGTTTATGGTGGGGATTTATTCTGGAGTATTTCTTTGCAAGTGCTTTATTCTTGACAAACTGCAACTATTCTAACTTTCTATTGAGATAATGTATAAAGTAGTGTACCTGATTTAGGGGATGTCCTTGTGATTATAAAATTGTATGTGGGTAGTTAACTCAGCAGCAGTCAGTCATTTCTAGCAATTTGATGTCTTGTTGAAGTAACTTGTGGCTGTTAAATGTCACCATACGTTTAAAAGTGTGGCCTGAATGATGTGCTCAATACTTGCAGGCTCTTAATATCTCTAATAATCTACCTGTAATAAAAATCTTGAGTCTGTGCCACTTGACTTCCTGTTAACACTTTTTGTTACATTTTTTGTCAGCTTTTTCCAGCATCATCACTGTCAGGAGGAGTGTTTAATTCCAGCGCGACAAATTTATGCAGACATATTTCATTATACATTTAGAATAGGAATTTATAATGAAATTTAGAAAAATAAAGATAAATTTTAATATGGAGACTAAATTATGTTTACATTCCCTGCTCCAATTATTTCCTCCCCAGCTCAGTTTCATCCCCTGACTACACTTGTTCTTGATTCAGTTTGCAAAATACTGTTGATGATTTACTAGAAATGATTAATATCCTGTTTGTGGTATAGTTTTTTTGCGGCTAGCAAAACTTTGCTAATGAGGTTGATGGTCACCAACAAACCTCTTTCAGTTAACAAAGCTATTTAGTATTAACATTTTAGTTAATTTCTGTGTTACTGTGGGATAGGATTTTGGGTGCAGCAATTTGGAATCCTTGGGACTAGAGCGTTGAAAAAGATCAACCAAAGTTCTCCTGATTTTAAGAAAAAATCCAGTGATGACTTCTGGAAGGGGGTCATTTGTGACTTTGTAGTTGAATAGTGTCAACCTGTCTCAATTATGGCACTCGTGCTGCTGTGTCTGAAAGTCATGGGTTCAATCCCTCTCTCAAGACTTTCAGTGCATATAGACTATGTTGACAATCCAGTGCATACTGAGAGAATACTGCATTGTTGGAGGTGATATTCTGAGATGAGACCTTAAAGTGAAGCCATGTCTACCTATTTCTGTGGATGTTAAAGATCCCCTGGGACCATTTGAAGATGATTAAGGAATTGGTCTAGTATTCTGCCCAACATTCCTCCCTCAACCAACACTAGCAAAAAACATATTGATCATTCGTCTCATTGCTGTTTGTTGGAACTTGGCTGCCCTTTTATTTGCATTGTAACCAACATTTCACTGAATCATTGTATATGGGACAATTTGGGATACTTATGAGTGATGTGATAAAGCAGTGTATAAATATTAGCTTTTTGTGTGTGTTTTGACATTTGCCATCTGGATTCACAAGAAGAATGGCCACTTTAGCCACCTGTGGAATTAGACCCAAGTATGAGTCTGCACCTTCAATAGAAATGGTAAATTTTTGTTAAAGAAAATCCTTAATAATGTTGTAATTGCTGTGACATTGATCACAAGTCATGGGAGTCAGTTGCCAGCGTTCTCCAGAGCTGGCGGGCAGCCATAAAGGCGGGGCTAAAGTGTGGCGAGTCGAAGAGACTTAGTAGTTGGCAGGAAAAAAGACAGAGGCCCAAGCGAGAGCCAACTGTGTAACAGCCCCGACAAACAAATTTTTCTTCAGCACCTGTGGAAGAGCCTGTCACTCTAGAATTGGCCTTTATAGCCACTCCAGGCGCTGCTCCACACACTACTGACCACCTCCAGGCGCTTACCCATTGTCTCTCGAGATAAGGAGGCCAAAGAGAATTGCTATGATCATCAACAAATTAAACCATAGCAGACCTAACTTTTTAATCATGAAATTTTATTCACTGGATAACTGTTCATCATTTGATTTGTACAATATTATAAATTTCAAAGTAGTACAGAGCCACTCAAATGAATTAAGTTTTACCTTTGGTAAAATAATGAGAAACAAGATAAATATTCTATACTAATAAAATTCAGATATCACAATTTTCTTCAGTTGACTGTTAAGCTGTCAACAATTGTTGAGTATGGAAATAACCATGTTTAGGATAAAATGTTGCTGAAATGAACTCCAATATCATCTGGCATTTGGTGGAGTAAATAACTTACTGAGTTGGGTATGACATTTTGAGTACCCTGCAGTCTATTTTCTCTACCTTTTTCCTCCCTAAACTGTCAGTGTTCTTGTTGAATGCGTTTTTGTTTTGTATTGTATGTTTTAGCATTGCATAAATAGTGATCCAATTTTGTTGAGCAACATTTATACCATTGGGTTTTCTTCTGTCATAATAGATTGGTATCATTTGTGTTCATCTTCACGTTTGCAGTATATGTACTTCATATATAGCAGCTTCATGTTTACAGTCTGCTCTTTGTTTGCCACCGTTGGGATTTTTAACTCTTTTAGTCTGTCCGTGGAATATTATGATTGTCTTTAACCTCTTGTCACTGTGTAGCATGATACTTGAGTATAGTATGGCTGTAAACCAGAGATTGGTTAATGACAGATTGCAGAGAGCAAGGACCAAATTGTTTTTGCTGAAGCATTGACTAATAACGGTTTTGCAACGGTTGATTTGCAACATTTTATTTTGTGTATCTTCCTGTGTTTGAGGTGTTTGCTTTTTTTTTAGTATTTTTATGTTTCATACCTTTCATCTATAATCACAATCACAGAATTGTTAGAGCACAGAAGGAGGCCATTCAGCCCATCTTGTCTGCACCAAATTGTTATCGGACAAATGCACCAGTTGTTTGCCCAATAAGATGTCCGAACAGTAGTGAATTGAATGACCATTTATTTTTTGGTGCTGGTGTTTGAGAGAGGGATGTTAGCCAAATAGAACTTTGATTTGTATAGCACCTTTAATGTGGTAAAATGTTCCAAGGCGTGCCACAGAAGTGTTGGGAAGCAAAATTTGACACTCAGCCACATAGAGATATTACGACACATTACCAAAAGCTTGGTCAAAGAGGTAGGTTTTAAGGAGTGTCTTAAAGGAGGAAGGAGATGTAAGAGGCAGAGAGATTTAGGGAGGGAATTCCAGAGCTAGGGCCCAGGTAACTGCAGGTGTGGCCACCAATGGTGAAAGTTAAAATTGAGGACGCGGAAGAGGCTAGACTTAAAGGAGTGCAGAGGTCGTGAAGGTTGTTGGGTTGGAGGAGGTTACACAGATACTAAAAGAACTCCGTGCACCTGTTGAGTAGCTCCATGGGGTTTTCAGCATGTATCTGAACAGACAGACATTGCTTCAATTTAATGTTTTATCCAAAGGATGGCACCTCTAACAATTCACCGTTCCCTCAGCACCGCACGGGACGGTTAACATGAATTTTGTGTTGAAGCCCTGGTGAGATGCTTAATCCCAAATTATTTTGGCCATTTGTCGAAAATGCGACCAATTGAAACAAGGCACTGTACCTTGTAAAGGAGACAAACTTCTTCAACCACCTTCTGAATGACTATTTCCCAAACTGCGCAGGAGATGAGAGCTTTGGAAAGAATAACAAATAACAAGACAACACACTGGAGGAGGCAGTACCCTGAAGTCATAAGAATTTGTATAAAGAAATAAGCTGCTGATCCAGTGGATATTTTGGAAGATTTCATTAACAAAAACATATAGGATGAAGTGGGAAAGTTCTGATTTGGCTTTTAGACTATTGTGTTTTTTAATATGAGACTCTACATGTAATGTTTTATTTTTCATACATATCTATGAGGAAGCTTTCGAATTCTTTAACTCTTTGAACCTGTTAAGTGTTTGTGAGTGTCCAATTTTGTTGGTTTAAGTGTGCCTCTTTTATTCTTTGTAGTTTCACTTTCAAAAGGAACTAATCAGAATTTGTGAGCTTTTACTTTCTTTTCTGAAAGTTATGATGTGTTGTAATTCATTGGCATGAGTGTTCATCTGACAGCTCCATCAAAAGGGTATTGTTCTTGTATAAGCCAAAATGTCGGCAGGCTACTTGATCATAAAGATCTGAGCCTGATTCTGTCCTCACCTGAAGTGTACTAAGCTTTATTTTCCATTGGAAGCACTTATTGGCAATTGGGAGTGTGAAGGTGCAGTTGCACAGCTTCACCCCACCCCGCCCCAATTCCTCAAGAGCATCCAGACCAGTTATACACCGATCCTGCGCCATTGGGGTACCAAAAATTAAAAGGAGCAGCATGCTGAAGTGGATAACATAAGGTATTTTTCTATGCTATTCTGTTGTGTGGAGGCACTGCAGTAGAGGGCAAGCTTTTTTTCTAAAGGGTAGGGAAAAAAGGAAGTCTTTAGAAACTGGCCAATGGTGAATTCTTTTGCTTATGCAAGTAACTAATTTCTATGAAAAATGGACATACTGTTGCATTTGCTTTTTACAGTTAAGAAATTGTTTCCCTATTTTGAGAAGTTAAGACCTGGGTCAAATGAGTTTGAAATGTAGGGTGAACTGAAAATAGTTAATAGACTGATTACTTCCTGGAAGTATCCATTGGTGAAAACACTAGTACTATGCCACTTATTGCACGAAGTTCTCCCACTAAACTTAAATGACTGACATCTCTTGTCTAAAAATCCTAGACAGGTGTCCTACAGGCCCCCACCTGCCAAGAATGAGGCATATTAATTTTGTCATACAAACATTGATTTTAAACTTGCTGGGAAGAAGAGGAGGTCTGTTACAAGGGCTGCCAGACACTTGGCTGAAAAGTATTTGCATACGAACAGTGCTTGTGGAGACAAAAGGACCATTCCCTGATGCATTCAACCCACAATGGATTTTGATCACCAGACATTGAAGGTGTAAGAAAGAGCATTCCAGAGACTGCTAAAGTGATACCATCCACAAAAGCCAGGACTGGTTAAACCAGCTGGTCACATGACTAACTGGCTGGTCCAGGGTTTTTTGAAGTAGCCGCAGAGTTTTTGAACTCGGGAAAGACTGTTTGCTCTTAGTGAGAAGACCTCTCCTGTCTGTTCCCATCTCTTTCAAGCCTCTGGACCCACTGAGGACACGTGAACTTCAAGAGAAAAGTCTCCTACATCGAACATGGTTTAAGAAGAATATTGGGCCCCAATGAAAAGCAAGACCTACCTACAATCAAGGAGCTCGAAGAACAGTAACCAAAATCATCATCAGATATTGCCTCAAATTTTTCCACTTTATTTCTTCTCTTTTCTGTCTCTGTCTGCATGTATGTATTGTGTACATATGCTAGCATGGGCACATCGTGTATCTGTAGGCGTTAACCAAATTAGAGTTTAAGCTTCATAAAGTTCAACCTTTTTTCTTTAGATGTAAGAAAATCTGTTTGACTAGTTTCTTTGCCTTATAATTGGAAGTTAGTGAAAAAGGATTCACTAAGGGGGAGCTAAAAAAATGTGTTTAAAAATTAAACCCTGTTACGTTAAGACCAGGTGAAGGCTGAGCGGGAACCCTAGGCCCCCTTCTCTCCTGGTTGTAACATGCTAAAAGTTTAAACTAAAAAGCCATAATTATATATGATGTACATGCCTGACTGAGACAAAGGATGAAATGTATGAAGTGCTGATGGTTACTGAGGGAATTAATGAATCATGAATTAATGAATAATTCCACTGGATTTGATTGGAAACATACCAGAATTATAGCACGGATTCAAGTACAATCAGAGCAGATAAAGTAAGCAGCACAAAAGATTGCATAATTTTGGATGTGAGTGAGTTACACATGGAACTACAAAATGACAAAATCACCTTTGATCTTCTGCAATGTGTATCAATCCCTCTGCTCAAAAACATCTTTGCCCATAATAATGGCCTCGCCCCCAAGTTCCTGTGCCATATAGAATCAGAACAATGCAGCACAGGAGACATTCATTGTGCTTGTGCCAACTCTTTGATAGAGCTGTACGGCCTTGGACCAAACATGGACAAAAGAGCTGAACTCCAGAGCTGAGGTGGGAGTGACTGCCCTTGATATCAAGGCAGCATTTGACCAAGTATGGCATCAAGGAGCCCTAGCAAAACTGGAGTCAATAGGAATCAAGGGGAAAACCCTCCGCTGGTTGGAGTCATACCTAGCACAAAGGAAGATGATTGTGGTTGTTGGAGGCCAATCATCTTAGTGCCAGGGCATCACTGCAGGAGTTCCTCAGGGTAGTGTCCTAGGCCCAACCATCTTCAGTTGCTTCATCAATGACCTTCCCTCCATCAAAAGGTCAGAAGTGGGGATGCTCGTTGCTGATTGCACAATGTTCACCGTTCGCGACTCCTCAGATATTGAAGCAGCCCATGTCCATATGGAGGTCTTTCAGTAATTAGGCTGAGAGAAAACAGTAGTCAGTATTCAGGAGAGTGATGTTGGGTTGCAGATAGGTATTAAGTGGAATGGTCCATTGGCCAGTGCTGGGGCACCTCTTGTTTCTAAAATAAAAGCTACCTGGATTCAGAAACACTGTCCAAGTTGGCCAAGTAAGCAGATCAAAAATTGGAGGCGGAGGTGTGGGGTAGTGACGATAGACAAGTGGAGGGGTCTGATGGGGAAAAAAACTAGAGAATAGGGGAACTTAGACCAAAATTTGTAAGTGAGCAGAGCTATGGTAGATGAAATCCAATCGTGATGAGTGTATATGAGTTAGGAGCAGGAGTAGGCCACTCGGCCCCTCGAGACTGCTCCATCATTCAACAAGATCATGGCTGATATGATTGTTCTCTCTCCTCCATATTCCCGCCTACCCCAATAACCTTTCACCCCCTTGCTTATCAAGAATGTATCTACCTCTGCCTTAAAAATATTCAAAGACTCTGCTTCCACTGCCTTTTGAGGAAGAGATTTCCAAAGACTCATGGCCCTCAGAAAATTTTTTTCTTGTCTTAAATGTGCAACCCTTTATTTTTAAACAGTGAACCCTAGTTTAAGACTCTCCTACAAGAGGAAACATCCTTTCCACATCCACCCTGTCAAGATCCCTCAAGTTCTTATATGTTTCACTCAAGTCGCCTCTTACTCTTCTAAACTCCAGCGGATACAGGTCTAGCCTGATCAACCTTTCCTCATAAAGCAACCTGTCTATTCCAGGTGTTAGTCGAGTAAACCTTCTCTGAACTGCTTCCAACATCTTTCTTTAAATAAGGAGACCAATGCTGTCCACAGTACTCGGGATGTGGTCTCACCAATGCCCTGTATAACTGACAAACCTCCCAACGTTTATATTCAATTTCCCTCGCAATAAACGATAACATTCTATTAGCTTTCCTAATTACATGCTGTACCTGCATACTCACCTTTTGCGATTCATGAACTAGGATGCCCAGATCCCTCTGCATCTCAGAGCTCTGCAATCTTTTACCATTTAAACAAAATGCTTATTTTTTACTTTTCCTGCCAAAATGGACAATTTCACATTTTCCCACATTAAACTCCATTTGCCAGATCTTTGCCCACTCACTTAACCTATTTATATCCCTTTGTCGCCTCCTTATGCCCTCTTCACAACTTAGTTTCCGACCTATCTTTGTGTCATCAGCAAACACCTTCGGTCCCTTCCTCTGAGTCATTTATATAAATTGTAAAAAGTTGAGACCCCAGCACTGATCCCTGTGACACTCTTTACATCTTACCAACCAGAAAATGACCCATTTATGCCTACTCTGTTTCCTGTTAGCTAGCCAATCTTCTATCCATGCCAAAATGTTATCCCCTACACCATGAGCTTTTATTTTCACCAATAACCTTTTATGTGGCACCTTATCGAATGCCTTCTGGAAACCTAAGTACAGTACATCTACCGGTTCCTCTTTATCCACAGCTCAAGTTACTTCCAAAGAACTCCAATAAATTGGTTAAATGTGATTTCCCTTTCACAAAACCATGTTGACTTTCCCTGATTACCTTGAATTTTTCTAAGTGCCCTGCTATAATGCATTTAATAATAGCTTCTAACATATTCCCTAAGACAGATGTTAAGCTAACTGGCCTGTAGTTTCCTGCTTTCTGTCTCCCTTTTTGAATAAAGGAGTTACATTGGCTATTTTCCAATCTAATGGAACCTTCCCCGAATCTAGGGAATTTTGGAAAATTAAAAGCAACGCATCAACTATCTCACTAGCCACTTCTTTTAAGACCCGAGGATGGAGTCCATTAGGACCCGGGGACTTGTCAGCCCACAGCTCCAACAATTTGCTCAGTACCACATCCCTGGTGATTGTAATTTCTTGAATTCCTCCCTCCCTCCCATTTCCTGATTTGCAGTGATTTCTGGGATGTTACTTGTACCCTGTATAGTGAAGACTGATGTAAAATACCTGTTCAATTCATCTGCCATCTCCTTATTTTTCCTTATTAATTTCCCAGACTCGCTTTCTATTGGACCAATGCTCACTTTGTTAATTCTTTACTTTTTAAAATGTATATAGAAACTCTTAATGTTTTTGTATTTCTAGCCAGCTTTTTCTTGTACTCTAATTTTTCCCTCCTTATTAATCTTTGTCATTCTTTGCTGTTTTTTATATTCTGTCCAATCTTCTGACATGCCACCCACCTTTGCACAATGATATGCTTTTTCTTTAAGTTTGATACTATCTTTCACTTTTTTTTAAGTTAACCACAGATATTGGGTCCTCCCCTTGGAATTTTTCTTTCTTGGAATGTATCTATTCGTGTATTCTGAAATATCCCCTTAAATATCTGCCACTGCATATCGATTGACCTACCCCTTAACCTACTTTGCCAGTTCACTTTTGCTAGCTCTGCTTTCATGTCCTCATAATTGCCCTTCTTTAAGTTTAAAATACTAGTCTTAGACCCACTCTTGTAAGGACCCCATTCCATTCTCCCAGTTTCGCTGACTCTGACGCATCTGCTCTGATGATGCAATCTTCCACAACAGCGCTTCTGATATGTCTTCCTGCTTTCTCAACCAACGATTCACCCCCCCCCCCCCCCCCCCCCCCACTGTGGTTGACAGGGCCCTCAACCGTGTCCGGCCCATTTCCCGCACCTTTACCCTCACCCCTTCCTCTCCCTCCCAGAATTGCGACAGGGTTCCCCTTGTCCTCACTTTCCACCCCACCAACCTCCACATCCAAAGGATCATCCTCCACCATTTCTGCCACATCCAACATGATGCCATTACCAAATGCATCTTTCCCTCCCCTCCCCTGTCAGCATTCCGAAGAGATTGTTCCCTCTGTGACAGCCTGGTCCACTCCTCCATTACCCCCAACACCTCGTCCCCATCCCATGCAATCGCAGGAGGTGTAATACCTGCCCATTCACCACCTCTTTCCTCACTATCCCAGGCCCCAAACACTCCTTTCAGGTGAAGCAATGATTTACTTTTACTTCTTTCAACTTAATATACTGTATTCGCTGCTCACAATGTGGTCTCCTCTACATTGGGGAGACCAAACGCAGATTGGATGACCGCTTTGCGGAACACCTCCGCTCATTCCGAAAGCATGACCCTGCGATTCCGGTTGCTGGCCATTTCAACACCCGCCCCTGCCCTCATGCCGACATATCTGTCCTGGGCTTGCTGCAGTGTTCCATTGAATATCAATGCAAGCTCGAGGAACAGCATCTCATTTACCAATTAGGCATGCTACAGCCTGCCAGACTGAACATTGAGTTCGATAATTTCAGAGCATGACTGGCCCCCCTTTTTGTTTTCAGGTATTTTTTCTTATTTATTTTATTTCATTTTGTTTCATCATACTTTGTTATACCATGTGCCTACCCACTGCTTTTTTTCCTCACGTTTGTGCTTTGGGCCAGGTTGTTCTATTTTTCTGTCAATTAACACCCTCTCTGCACTAACGCATTGTCTTTCAGCACATCATTAACATACTTTTTGCATTTGCTCCAAGACCTTCTGGTCAGTTATTCTCTGTGACCTTGTCATATCAACTTCTCTTTGGTTATCTCTTGCCCCACCCCTGCCTTATTTGCTTAAAACCTATTACATTTCTAGCCTCTGCCAGTTCTGATGAAGAGTCACTGACCTGAAACGTTAACTCTGCTTCTCTCTCCACTGATGCTGCCGGACCTGCTGAGTATTTCCAGCATTTCTTGTTTTTATAAGTAGGACTCGTGGGTACCCATGGCAACACATTTTACTTGAAGGGAGTGAGTGGAGTTGAAGGAGAAGGTGTTCAATGTGAGAACAAGTTCAGCCAGGCGGAGGAGGATAGTGGTGGAGGGGGACAGGTTGGGCTTCTGTTCAAGGAAGAAGTGGACAGCCCTCAAACTGTTCTGGTGGGGGATGGAGGTGTAGAGAGATTGGGCGTCCATAGTGAAGAGGAGGCAGTTAGGGCCAGGAAACTGGAAATTGTCAAAATGACGTCGGGTGTCAGAAGAGTCACGGATATTGGTGGGAAGTGACTGGACCAGGGGAGACAAGATAGTCGAGATAGGAAGAAATAAGTTCAGTGGGGCAGGAATAGGCTGAAACAATGGGTCTGCCGGGCCAGTCCTGTTTGTGGATTTTGGGAAGGAGGTATAAGTGGGCTGTCCAGGTTTGTGGGACTATGAGGTTGGAAGCTGTAGAGGGAAAATCTCCAGAGGACATGAGGTTCCATAGTGAAGAGGAGGCAGTTAGGGCCAGAAAACCCTTCCTTTTTACCCTGTCGTACCACGTGGTTACTGTTGGGGGGCCTGCACACCACTCCCGCAACTGACCACCTGCCTTTATCATTTCTCATCTCGATCCAAACCGCTTCTCCCTCCTGGTTTCCTGAATTTAGGTCATCCCTCTCTATTGCACTAATACCATCATTAATTAACATCGCCACCCCCCTCCACCTTTTCTTAGCTTCCTGTCCTTCCTGAATGTCATGTATCCTTCAATATTCAGGTCCCAATCTATGTCATCCTGCAGCCATGTCTTTGTAATGGCTATCAGATCGTACTTATTTATTTCTGTTTGCACTATCAGTTCATCTGCTTTGTTTCGAATGCTGCGTGTATTCAGATAGAGAGCCTTTAGTTTTATACTTTTATTATTTTTGTAACCTCTAGCCTGCTGATTTACTCAGATTTGTACACTATCCCTTCCTCTCACGGTCTGTTTATCTTTTTCCCATATTAATACTTTTCTCTCTTGCCTTGTCTCTTCCTTGATTTACCACATTTTCCCAAATTTGATCCCTTGCCCCCACTATTTCGTTTAAAATCATCTCTACTTCCCTAGTTAGGCGGCTCGCTAGAACACTGGACCTAGCACGGTTCAGGTATCTACCATCCCAGTGGTACAGCCCCCACTTTTCCCAGTACTGGTGCCAGTGCACCAGCAACCGGAACCCACTTGTACCCCACCAATCTTTGAGCCACACATTCATTTCTCTATTCTTATTTACCCTACTCCAATTTTCATGTGGCTCAGGTAATAATCCAGAGATTATTACCTTTTTGAGGTTCTGCTTATTTTGGTGCCTTGCTCTTCATATTGACTATGCAGAACCTCTTTCCTTGTCCTTCCTATGTCGTTGGTACCTACATGGACCATGACGACTGGATCCTCCCCCTCCCACAGTAAGTTCCTCTCCAGCCTTGAGCAGATGTCCCAAACCCTGGCACCGGGCAGGCAACACAGCCTCTGGACTGTCACTCCTTTCTGCAGAGAACAGTGTCAATCCCCCTCTCGATACTGTCCCCTACTACCACTACATTTCTTTTTGCTCCTCCCGCTTGAACGGCTTCCTATATCATGGTACATGGTCAGTTGGCTCATCCACACCTACAGGCCTCACGCTTGTCCATACAAGCTGCAAGAACCTCGAACTTATTGGTCAATTGTAAGGGCTGAGGCTCCTCCACTCTCATCTTCTCAATTTTCCCCTTACCTGCCTGACTTGCAGTCACACCTTCCTGTCCCTGACCACTGACCAAAACAGACTACCTTATCCTAAGGGGTGTGACTGCCTTCTGGAGCGAAGTGTCCAGGTAACTTCTCCCTCCCTGATGCATCGCAGTGTCTACAGCTCGGCCTCCAGCTCAATGACTCCAACCCATAAATTTATACCTTGGTCACCGCAGTAGAGCTTGTTAGGAATCCACTTGTTTGGTAAACCCAGGAAGGCAGTACTAATTGAGGCATTCATATTTATTCTTTGAAGGCTGAGCTGCACAAACATAAAGTTGTTCATAAATTATGCAGCAATGATATAATCAGGACTGCTACAGTGTAGCAATTGTAGCTGAATTGTTGCTTAGAATACACAGGACAAAGAATTATTTTATATCCTTAGTTGTCTGAGACAGGTACATTTGAAGTGAGACAGGTGATGTATTTCAAGAATATGCCTTGGGGATTGCTGTGATTTTGCAATCTTTTGTTCTGCCCTGGTTAACTATGGGACTGGGTGATAAAGTGGATTGGGACTGTACATTCACCTCTGGGACCTTGGTGCGTATTCATCCCACACAGATGGAATGAAAATCCCTTTGCTGGCAACAGCTGTCAGACTGGAAGGCGTTCAATTTGGAACTGCTCTTTTCCAGTAGTTGTCCGGATTTCCATTGCATATGACTTATTTCACAGTATTGTTTTAAGATTGACCATAACAATTGCAATCATTGGAAGTAGAAGTATGGCATATAGAGCATGGTTCTAATAAACTGAACCAACAATGTGTATACAGCAGAAAGGCCTAATCTTTTCCTTTTCCCTCTCCGCTTAAAATGCAGATTCTTGCTAGAATATGACTCCTGTGGTTCCTTTTCATAGGGTCATGTTTTGTGTGTGCCTTGCGTTGCTATATCTGATCAAGCAATACTTAGGATTGGGTGGAGTGGAAAATGTAATGGGCTTCCTAACTCCATGATCCCTAACCCCTATCCCGGCTCCCTAACCCCAATTTGATTTGATAGAGGTGTTCAAAATCATGAGGGGCCTGCACAGAGAAGATAGGGAGAAACTGTTCCTACTCATGAAAGGATCGAGGATGAGAGGTCACAGATTTAAAGTAATTGGTAAAAGAAGTATAAGCGACATGAGGAAAAACTTTTTCTCGCAGTGAGTGGTTAAGGTCTGGAATGCACTGCCTGAGAGTGTGGTGGAGACAGGTTCAATTGAAGCATTCAAAAGGGAATTAAACTGTTATATGAAAAGGAAGAATGTGCAGGGTTGCGGAGAGAAGGCAGGAGAATGGCACTAATGAATTGCTCGTTCAGATAGTTGGCGCAGATAAGATGGGCTGAATAACCTTCTGTGCTGTAACAATTCTGTGATTCTCGTGATGCATTATCCATGTCATTTGAGGATATCTAGGGAAATTCAAATTAAAATGAAACTTGAAGAAGCATATGACTAATGTAGGGTTAGTACCACAGAAGAAAATGAAGTGGATTATTGAGAATATAAGGGAGAGCAAGAAAAGAGTATAATGGCTGGAGAGAAGGTATGAACATAGGAACGGGAGTAGGCCATTCAGGTCCCCAATCTATTCTGTCATTCTGTTAGGTCATGTCTGATCTGTACCTCAACTGTGTTTGATGGAATTTTCTCTGTATCCCTCAATGTCTTTACTTAACAAAAATCTAACTATTTTAGTTTCGAAAATTTCAATTGACCCAGCAGTTAATGTCTTTTTATGGGAGAGATTTCCACTTTACAATTCAAATTTTCATTATTCTTTTTGTGGCAGGTAACATATGTAAAATGATATTCAGGGTAAGGCCAACTGGAGATGAAAAGAAATCTTGAGGATGAACGAATGGCAGAGATACAGTATGAGTACTTTCCCTTGGTTTTCTTGGAAGATTGTGGTAGTGGAAATGAGAAGGTACAGGTGGAAAGATTAGAGCAATTAGACAGGAAGACTGTCGATAAGGAAGTTGTATTGAAAAAAACTTGTGGCGCTCACAGTGAAAAAGGAAATGGTCTCTCATAGCATGCTGAGAAAGGAATTAGCTGTCTTTGGCCACAACTGTTCAAACATCCTTAGACATAGAGGTTGTACCAGAGGGATTGTTGAGTTGCCAGTGTAAGATGTCTGGGCAGAGAGGGAGAAAGGGATAAATCAGGTAATTATAGACCAACCAGTCAGTCATGCATTAGTAGCAGGTAAGTTTCTGTAGGCTGTTGTACGGGATAAAATTAATAGTTACTTAAACTTCTAAGGAGAGCTGATGTGGATTTGTAAAAGGTATATTAAAGGAAATGTGGCAACTTGGATAGGAAGTTGGTTAAGGGCAGAGAGCAGAGTGATGGTTAATGGACATTCAGAATGGAGGGATGTAAATAGTGGCGTCTGTCAGGAATCGGGGTTGAGACCATTACTTGAGCACTGGAGCACAGTACTGCACCAAAGATTGTAGACATTTACAGAAAAGGGAACGTGGTTAACTGTGGAAAGATTTAGACTTCAGGAGATGTGGAAAGTTTAGTAGATTAGTAAGTTATATTTAAGATGAAATTTAATGCAGAGGAATGGAAGGTGCTACATTTTTGGAGGTAAAAAAGAAAAAACACAGTAAATAGTAAGACCTGAGTTGGAGCAGAGAATGTTTAGCTTTCAGAAATGTAAATCTTTAAAACTGGGAGGAAAGGTTGACAAGGCTGTCAAGAAAATCTATAGCAAGCAGCCTGCATCTGATATAAAAACAGAACTGCTGGAAATACTTGGGTTTGGCATCTGAGGTTTTATACATGTGGTATTGAGTATAAAAGCAAAGAGGTAATTCTAAATAGAAATCATTGGTTAAGTTTCAGATGGAATATTTTGTCCAGTTTTGGGCACTCTACTTTCAGAAGGATGTCAAAACTTTGGAGAGGATGCAGATGAGATTCACTAAGATGATACCAAGGATGAGGGGCTTTAGTTATAAGAAACCATAGAAACTATGAACTTTTCATCAGAATAGATAAAAGTTAAGAGGAGTTCTGCTATTGATGCAAATATGCAAAAATTATTTCCATGAGTCAGTAACTCGGGATCTAAAGTTAAGATCAACAAAAGGCAGAAAGGAGTGTTTGGAGAATATTTTCATTTTTTGCAGTTATTGGGTTATTGAATGCTGTTCCAGAAACTCTTGGAAGCAGCATCTATAATACCTTCTAGAAAGGAAATAGATAAAATATTTGAAGAAGCAATAAGGGTAGGACTAAAAGCCACGGGAATTGGATGAGATGGGTATCTCTTTCAGAGAGCCAGCACAAGGCTGAATGACTATCTCCTATACTGTAAAACTGTGGAATTTACTTTGGATGTAAAATTCAGCATACATGGGCAAATATAAACTATATGTAACTGGAACTTGTACAGGGAAATTTTCTGAAGTACTGATCTGGGATAAATTGGAAATAACCATTAGCAGCTCAAGGGACTTTGGTCGATTGTGTTTTGCTCTGGTATCTATCTTTACTGTGCCTTTGTCTTTAAAAGCTTTGAAGCAAAGTTTTAAAAAAAAAACAATCAGATTTTTTTGAAGTGTAACTTTGTCAGTTCATTTACATTATATACAATTTTATTTAATATGCATCAGGTGGTGATTGTTTAGGTTGCAACTTCCAAATGCAGACTTTTTATAATTTTCACAAAATTGCAGATTGATTTGGATAAAGAAGGCCTTTTGGCTCAATTATTCTCATCCTTCCAGAGCACTAACACCACAGTTCTCCAATTACAACTTTTAACATCCACCTGAATAGGCAAACAGGACCCCAGTTTAACATCATTTGGAGCATCTCTGGCAATCCTGCAGTCTTTCAATGTTAGTCTGGAATGTCAGCCTGGATCTTGTATTCAGATTCAAGTTTAGTTTAGTTGAGTTTAGAGATACAGCACTGAAACAGGCCCTTCGGCCCACCGAGTCTGTGCCGACCATCAACCACCCATTTATACTAATGCTACACTAATCCCATATTCCTACCACATCCCCACCTGTCCCTATATTTCCCTACCACCTACCAACACTAGGGGCAATTGCTAATGGCCAATTTATCTATCAACCTGCAAGTCTTTGGCATGTGGGAGGAAACCGGAGCACCCGGAGGAAACCCACGCAAACACAGGGAGAACTTGCAAACTCCACACAGGCAGTACCCAGAATTGAACCCGGGTCACTCGAGCTGTGAGGCTGTGGTGCTAACCGCTGCGCCACTGTGCCGCCCAAGTGTTGGGGTTAGGTTGTACAACCTTATGACCCACAGATTAAAGTGTCACTGTGCCAAGCTGATGCTTGTAGCACAATTTGACCAACTTGATCAAATTTTTTGAAGAAGTAATAAGGAAGATAGATGAGGGTAATGCAGTTGATGTAGTCTGCATGTATTTTAGCAAGGCTTTTGACAAGGTCCCACATGGCAGACTGGTTAAAAAAAAAAATCCCATGGAATCCAGGGAAATGCAGCAAGGTGAATACAAAATTGGCTCAGTGGCAGGAAACAAAGGGTAACTGTTGACAGCAGTTTTAGCAACTGGAGGGCTGTTTCCAGTGGCGTTCTTTAGGGCTCAGTACTGGGTCCCCTGCTTATTAACAATTTGGACGTAAATGTAGGGGGCATGATCAAGAAGTTTACAGGCGGCACAAAGATTGACCATGTGGTAGATAGCGAGGAGGATAGCTGTAGGCTGCAGGAAGATATTGATGGTCAGATGGGCAGAAAAGTGGCAAATGGAATTCAACTTGGAGAAATGTGAGGTAATACATTTGCGAGGTCGAACAAGGCAAAAGAATACACGATTAATGGAAAAATACTGAAGTGTCGAGGAAGTAAGGGACGTTGGAGTGAATGTCCACAGATGCCTGAAGGTAGCAGGACAGGTCGATAAGGTGGTTAAGAAGGCAAATGGAATCCTTTCTTGTATTAGGCGAGGTATAGAATACAAGAGCAGGGAGGTTATGTTGGAACTGTATAACTCATTGGTTAGGCCACAACTTGAATACACTGTGCAGTCCTGGTCACCTCATTACAGAAAGGATGTAATTGCACTAGAGAGGGTAAAGAGAAGATTTACGAGGATGTTGCCGGGATTGGAAAAATGCAGCTGTGAGAAAAGATTGGATAGGCTGGGGTTGTTCTCCTTGGAACAGAGAAGGCTGAGGGGAGATATGATTGAAATGTACAAAATTTTGAGGGGTTTGTATAGAGTGGAGGTGAAGGGTTTATTCACCTTAGCAGAGGGGTCAGTGACAAGAGGGCATAAATTTAAAGTGATTGGTAGAAAAATTAGAGGGGGGATGAGTAAAATCCTTTTCACCCAGAGGGTGGTGGGCATCTGGAACTCACTGCCTGAAAGGGTAGTTGAGGCAGAGACCCTCAACTCATTCAAAAGGAGTCTGGATATGCACCTCAAGTGCCGTAATCTGCAGAGCTACGAACCAAATGTTGGAAGGTGGGATTAGAATAGGTGGATCGTTTATCGGCTGGAACAGACATGATGGGCCAAGTGGCCTCTTTCTGTGCCTTAAACTTTCTATTACTCTATGATTTGCACTATGTAGCTTGGCTTTATCAGAATCTCAAGATGTTCTGTACTAACTGATTAAAGAATGAAGTTCCCATTTATTGAATTTATTTTTGATGTGGGTAAATCAATATAAAATCAAGACTCTGCAGGGACAAGAACCCAAAACTTCTGAACAATGGCTGAGTCACTCACTAGAAGACCAATATATTGTAAATGGTACAACAGAACCAAATAATTATAATGTGCAAATAGAGGTTTCTGTAGTTGGTTCCTCCTTTAAAGCCTCTAAAGTTATAATTAGAAATAAACATTACAATGCAATGGGTGAAATAAGTGGTCCAGAATAGAGAGGCAGTCAACCAGTTTATCTACAGGGTAATGATTACAGGGGTGATTATAAAGCTGCAATCTGGCAGAGAACTGCAGATGGTGTTTAAACCCTCGGAGCTAAACTCAGGTAGTGTACAATGGTAATCTGAGCACTTGGTTTGAAGTAAAAACTTGGTTTGAAGCATAGCTTTGCAGCCTCTGCTGTGGTATCTTATAGCAGATTTTGGTTTTCATTTCATGACAGGAGGATTATTCTGGTCAAACTCTTTAATAGTATCTGCTGTTGAAGATACTGAATTGTCTTGTGATCAGTATCCTTAATGTGTAATGCTAATGTACAAGGATTAATGGCAGTGCCATTACTGCAGACCTATTGAGAAATAATCTCCTGTTGCTACCAAGGGCATTTTGTCATATATAAATACACACAGCATTTTGCAGTAATTGCTATTCATTTTGTTTAAAGTTGTGAATGTGAAGTATTGTGCTTCGGTTTTGGGAAGGTGGATGTGGTGTTACAGATATTTTATTCAAAGCAAGAAAGGTGATGCAGATTATGCAGCAGTTTCAGGAATTGCTGTTAATCCACCAGAATTTGTTCATCTTTTCAGCAGTTTTCCCTTTGGAAATTTTGTTTCTGGAACAACCTTTGGTAAACTGGTAGAGTTGCTACAATATTGATGTGCAGCCACCAGCTGGAAAGTATTCATCTGGCGGGAGAGACACAGTACCGTATTTGGTCACGATCTTTTGAGGTTCATGGAATTTACAAGTTGGCAAGATTGATGCATCATATAAAAATTGAAGAACTCTCATAATTCTCAGATTGCATTGAGTTTACTCACAAAAGTCAAGATATGCAAGGATTCTTGAAAAGACATTCTGCATAAGCCAATTTGAGGGGTAACTATGGAAGCAAGAATAGTGGAATTTGAGAAACTTCTACATCATTTCACACACAAGTATACCTCAAAGAACCTGCTTTAGCCTAATTTAATTAGAAAATGAAAATCACTGCCACGTATGTACAAAACAAAACTAAACTAATCGAGCAGCCAAAGAACAATATAAAAGGAGTATACTAATAAGAAAAGGCATGCCTTGGCATCCCTTGGCAATCAAGGGAGGATTTTAAGGGTTAATCCCTCTAAAGTCTGGTTTTTGTTTGGTTTACATTTAGCAACTAATTGAAATTGCTGTTTAAGTTGAGAGGTAAGTTAGGTTTCTTCTAGTTTTAAACAGGAATATACAAGCTCTGAGTAGCTGTAGCTAGTTAATTAGGTAGGTAGCTAGCTGAAACTGGTTTCTGAGCTCTAGCAGAGCTGTCACTACATTGTTTTCAGAGTATAAATTCAGGGGACTTTCAGCGCTGCCTGTCTGCATTGAGTACTGCTAGAGAGCACAGAGTGTGAAGAAGGGAGTTTGATAAGGGGAGGAGCTATGAATTAATTAAGAAAAAATTTGTCTACACTGAGAGCTACTTTGAGTGCACAGTGTAAAGTGGGAGTTTGGCGCGTGAGGGAGGGACTCCTTTCTTTTTCGACCTTTTTTTCAGCCTCTAGTAGCTGCCTCTTTCTTTGGTACAGGGGAAGATGCTGATTGGTGAGTAACTGGGAAGTTATTCTACTTCTAATTGTAATAAATAGATTTTAAACTTACGATATGACGGGTCAGCTCGGCCAAGTGGAATGTGCATCCTGCGGTATGTGGGAAGTCGTGGACGCAGCACGTGCCCTAGATGAACACATTTGCAGGAAGTGTCACCTGCTTCAGAAGCTTGCGCTCCGGGTTTCGGAACTCGAGCGGCAGCTGGAGTCACTGTTGTGCATCTGCTAGGCAAGGATGGATAGCATGTGTAGGGAGGTGGTTACACCGCAGGTAGGAGCATGCAGGCAGAGGGGGAATGGGTGACTGCTAGGCAGTCCAAGACAACCAGGCAAGCTGTGCAGGAGTCCCCTGAGTCTATCTTGCTTGCTAATCGGTTTTCCATTTTGGATACTGGTGAGGGTGATGGTTCCTCAGGGGAGTGCAGCCAGAGCACAGTCCATGGCATCACAGGTGGCTCAGCTGCACAGGAGGGGAGGAAGATGAGTGGAAAAGCAATAGTGATTCGATAGTCAGGGAATCAGACAGGAGTTTCTCCGGCAGTAAACGTGACTCCAGGATGGTATGTTCCTCCCTGGTGCTAGGGTCAAGGATGTCGAGGAGTGGCTGCAGGTCATCCTTCTGGGGAGGGTGAACAGCCAGAGGTCGTGGTCCAAGGTATGACATAGGTAGGAAGAGGGATAAGGTCCTAAAAGCAGATTTTCGGGAGTTAGGAAGGGAATTAAAAAGCAACACCTCAAAAGCGGTAATCTCAAGGTTACTTCCAGTGCCACGTGCTAGTGAGCATAGGAATAGGAGGATTGATTGATTGATTACATGGCTGGAGAATTGGTGTAGGAAGGAGGACATCAGATTTCTGAGGCTTTGGGACTGGTTCTGGAGCAGGTGGGACCTGTTTAAGATGGACGGGCTGCACCTTCACAGGACCGGAACAAATATCCTCGCAGGGGGATTTGCTAGTGTGTCTGGGGAGGGTTTATGCTAGCTTGTCAGGGGGATGGGAACCTGAGGGGTAGCTCAAATTGGAAGGAGGTAAAGCTGGAAACAGGAGGTAGAAAAGTAGCAAGCAACATTAGAAGGCAGGTGAAACAAAGGCAAGCATCAACTAGGCTTAGAATGCAGAATAATGTCAAGAAGACAAGGTTAAGGGCGCTCTACCTGAATGCACGCAGTATTCGCAACAAAGTAGATGCTTTAAAGGCACAAGTAGAGTTAAATGGCTATGATCTAATTGCCATTATGGAACTGTGGCTACAGGGTGACCAAGACTGGGAACTGAATATTCAAGGATATTCAACATTTAGGAAGGACGGGCAAAAAGGAAAAGGAGCATGTGTTGCGCTGATGAGGTGTGGGATCAGTACATTAGTAAGGGAGGATCTCAGATCGAAAGAACAAAATGTGGAATCTGTTTGGGTGGAGCTAAGAAACAGCAAGAGGCAACAAACGTTGGTAGGAGCTGTTTATCGGCCACCAAACTGTAGTAGTAGTGTGGGGCATGGTATTAATCAGGAGATTAGAGAAGCAGGTAGCATGGGTAATACAGAGATCATAGGTGACTTCAATCTGTGCATAGACTGGGTAAACCTAATGAGCACTAATGTTGTGGAGGACAAGTTTCTGGAGTGTTAGGGATGGTTTTCTAGAGCAGTATTAGAATTAGAACATTACAGCGCAGTACAGGCCCTTCGGCCCTCGATGTTGCGCCGACCTGTGAAACCATCTGACCTACACTATTCCATTTTCATCCATATGTCTATCCAATGACCACTTAAATGCCCTTAAAGTTGGCGAGTCTATTACTGTTGCAGGCAGGGCGTTCCACGCCCCTACTACTCTCAGTAAAGAAACTACCTCTGACATCTGTCCTATATCTATCACCCCTCAACTTAAAGCTATGTCCCCTCGTGTTTGCCATCACCATCCGAGGAAAAAGACTCTCACTATCCATCCTATCTAACCCTCTGATTATCTTATATGTCTCTATTAAGTCACCTCTCCTCCTCCTTCTCTCCAACGAAAACAACCTCAAGTCCCTCAGCCTTTCCTTGTAAGACCTTCCCTCCATACCAGGCAACATCCTAGTAAATCTCCTCTGCACCCTTTCCAAAGCTTCCACATCCTTCCTATAATGCGGTACTGCACGCAATACTCCAGGTGCGGCCTCACCAGAGTTTTGTTCAGCTGCAGCATGACCTCGTGGCTCCGAAACTCGATCCCCCTACTAATAAAAGCTAACGCACCATATGCCTTCTTAACAGCCCTATTAACCTGGGTAGCAACTTTCAGGGATTTATGTACCTGGACACCAAGATCTCTCTGTTCATCTACACTACCAAGAATCTTCCCATTAGCCCAGTACTCTGCATTCATGTTACTCCTTCCAAAGTGAATCACCTCACACTTTTCCGCATTAAACTCCATTTGCCATCTCTCACCCCAGCTCTGCAGCCTATCTATGTCCCTCTGTAACCTACAACATCCTTCGGCACCATCCACAACTCCACCGACCTTCGTGTCATCCGTAAATTTACTAACCCACCCTTCTCCACCCTCTTCTAGGTCATTTATAAAAATGACAAACAGCAGTGGCCCCAAAACAGATCCTTGTGGTACACCACTAGTAACTAAACTCCAGGATGAACATTTACCATCAACCACCACCCTCTGTCTTCTTTCAGCTAGCCAATTTCTGATCCAAAGCTCTAAATCACCTTCAACCCCATACTTCCGTATTTTCTGCAATAGCCTACCGTGGGGAACCTTATCAAACGCCTTACTGAAATCCATATACACCACACCCACTGCTTTACCCTCATCCACCTGTTTGGTCACCTTCTCGAAAAATTCAATAAGGTTTGTGAGGCACGACCTACCCTTCACAAAAGTATGATGAGGAACTGACTAGAGAACAGGCTATTTTAGATCTAGTATTATGTAATGAGAAAGGGCTAATTAATCTTGTTGTAAAAGAACCTTTAGGGATGAGTGACCATAATATGATAGAATTTTACATTATATTTGAAAGTGAGGTAGTTTAATTTGAAGCCAGGGTGTTGAATTTGAACAAAGCAAATTATGAAGGTTTGAGGGGCAAATTGACTGAGGTGGATTGGGGAACTACATTAAAAGGCATGACAGTACATAAGCAATAGATAGCCTTCAAAGAATTATTACATAGTTTACAGCAACTGTACATTCCTTCAAGGCACAAAAATCCTAAAAGTAAAGGTATTCAACCGTGGCTAGCAAAGGAAATTAAGGATTGTATAAGATTAAAAGGAAAGGCCTATAAAGTTGCCAGAAATAGTAGTAAACCTGAGGATTGGGAGGATTTTAGAATACAGCAAAGGAGGACCAAGAAAACTGATAAAAAAAGGGAGGATAGAATATGAATGTAAACTAGCCAAAAACATAAAATGGACTGTAAAAGCTTCTATAGGTACTTAAAAAGGAAACATTTGGCTCAGACAAATGTGGGTCCATTACAGGCAGAGTCGGGAGAATTTATAATGGGGAATAGAGAAATGGCAGGGAAGCTAAATGATTACTTGGTGTCTGTCTTCACTGAGGAAGATAGAAGAAATCTCCCAGAATTAGAGATCCAAGGGATTAGGGAGAATGAGGAATTGAAGGAAATTAGTATTAGTAAGAAGGTTATATTGGAGAAATTAATGGGGCTGAAGCTTGATAAGTCCCTGGGACCTGATACTCTACATCCCAGAGTATTGCTGAAAATAGAGACATGTTTTTGAAACTTTTCGTCTTGCACTCATCAGGACAATCCACAAGAATACCTATGTAAGGGAAAACAACAACTTTATACTGTATGAGAAGAGAGTTCTGATTGGTTGGCAAGTGAACTCTGCACAGGGCCCTGTGTATCTTGCCCGTTGCAAACCGCGGCACGGTACCGGCCATACCCAACCAGCCCGTACTTGCAAAACTCAAAACACAGTGTCCAACATTAGATGTGATTCCGCGATTGGACAGCATTTGCTAAATAATCCTCAGTGTGCTAAGAATTACGCTGGCAACCAATTTAAGGTTGTCAGTAGGACTCACAGTGTGGCGCATTTGCGTGTATTGGAAGCTACATATCTTAATACAGAGGGCCCTGTTCGTTGAAGACAGAAAGAACATGTACAAACATTGCTAAACAAAATAAGTGACAGCCATTCATTGGTTCATTCCTCAAGGCAGTGCCTTGACCAATCAGAGTCTAGCTGTCTGGTTTAACTTTCAAACAAAGCTTGGCAGTTAACTCAGTCACTGTAAACTGGTGCATTCTCCATGGCAACACCTCTACCAATCTTGCCAACCAATCAGCACTCTCATCTCATACAGTATAAAGTTGTTGTTTTCATTTACATTGGTATTCTTGCGTATTGTCCTGCTGAGTGCAAGATGAAAAGCTTCGACAACATGTCTCCATTTTCAGCAGTACTCAAGTTCTGTACTACCAAACAACTGTTTACATCCCAGAGTGTTGAAAGAGGTGGCCATGGAGATAGTGGATGCGTTGGTGATCATCTTCCAAAATTCTATAGATTCTGGAACGGTTCCTGCAGATTGGAAGGTAGCAAATTTCACCCTGCTATTTAAGAAGGGAGGGAGAGAAAACAGGGAACTACAGACCTGTTAGCCTTACATCAGTAGTAGGGAAAATGCTCAAATCTGTTCTAAAGGATGTGATAAATGGATACTTGGATAATAATCTGGGCATAGTCAACATGGATTTATGAATGGGAAATCATGTTTGATGCACCTGTTGGGGTTTTTTGAGGATGTTGCTAACAGAATTGATAAAGGTGGACATAGTATACTTGGATTTTCAGAAGGCTTTTGATAAAGTCCCTCACAAGAGGTTGGTTAGTAAAATTAAAGCACATGGTATAGGAGGTAATATACTGGCATAGGTTAAGGATTGGTTAACAGGTGGAAAGCAGAGAGTAGGAATAAATGGGTCATTCTCGCATTAGCAGGCTGTGACTAGTGGGGTGCTACAGGATCAGTACTTGGGGGCCCCAGCTGTTCACAATATATGTTGGTGATTTGGATATGGGGACCATATGTAGTATTTCCAAGTTCGCAGATGACACAAAACTTGGTGGGTTCAAGGGGATTTGGACAGACTTCGTCAGTGGGCAAGAATGTGGCAGGTGGAATATAATGTGGAAAAATATGAGATTATCCACTTTGGTAGGGGGAATAGATGTGCAGAGTATTTCTTAAATTGTAAGAGATTGGAAAGTGTAGATGTACAAAGGAACCTGGGTGTCCTCGTCAATAAGTCACTGAAAGCTAACATGCAGGTGCAGCAAGCATTTAAGAAGGCTAATGGTATGTTGGCCTTTATTGCAGGAGAATTTGAGTATAGGAGTAGTGATGTCTTGCTTCAATTGTATAGAACCTTGGTTAGACCGCACCTGGCGTACTCTGCAGTTTTGGTCCCCTGACCGTAGGAAGGATATTGTTGCCATAGAGGGAGTGCAACGAAGGTTCACCAGACTTGTTCCTGGGATGGCGGGACTGTCCTGTGAAGAGTGATTGTGGAGACTGGGCCTGTATTCTCTAGAGTTTCGAAGAATGAAAGGTGATCTCATTGAAACCTACAAAATACTTAAAGGGATAGACAGGGTAGATGCAGGCAAGATGTTTCCCCTGGTTGGGGAGTCTAGAACCAGGGGACACAACTTCAAAATAAGGGTGAAGCCACTTGGGACTGAGGTGAGGAGAAATTTCATTACTCAGAGGGTTGTGAATCATTGGAATTCTCTACCCCAGAGGACTGTGGAAGCTCAGTCATTGAGTATGTTTAAAGTAGAGATTGACAGATATCTAAATACCAATGACACAAAAGGATATGGGAATAGTGTGGGGAAAAAGGCATTGAAGTGGATGATCAGGCATGATCATATTGAATGGCGGAGAAGGCTCGTTGGGCTGACTGGCCTAGTCCTGCTCCTATGTTCCTACTCAGACTATGATATTGTAAATTTTATTTTAACCTAGTTGCAGGCATATGTTGGCCTGGGACCTGAAAGTTGGTGATCTGATAGTCCAGTTATTAAAGATGAATTGTGCTATGTACATATTTTGAGTCAGTCTCATAGCTTGGAGAGGAAGTTCAGTTTGAGAGTTCTTGTTCTTGCTATAAATGAAATTTGGTAGAGTATTTTTTTAAGCTAAATACTTGCCGATTGTGTATAGAATGTTAGATGTGTGTAGGAATTGTAGGTTCTGGGTGATCTGTAGTTGAAGCCAGTAGTCAGCCTGAAGATCAGATGTATTTCTATATCTATTCTCTCCTTCCACTTTCTAAGCTCTGCATTTATTTTGCTGTAGTTGATCTTGCACCTGGGTAAATGCCCAAATTGGTGAATGGCAGACAAAGCATATAGGAGGAATATCGAGGGGTGGTTGGTGTACAAACAAGTTGTTCAGTTATAATTTATATTTTTCTGCTGCATGTCCTCCTCTTTGAATATTGGTCTGTCTCTCGGTCATCAAGGGGTACCAAATCTTAACTGGCGGAGGTTCATTCATCCTATGGCTACTTATTGTCGATTATATTTGTATAGAAGGAAGATTTATTGATTTTTTTTTTCTCAAACCGCCATCGGCATGAGTTTGTCAAAGAAGAAAGGTACATTCGGTCAAACAAAATTAATTTTTGTTATAGAGGGAGAGAACCACTTGAGTTCAGCTTGCAGCTCAAATAAGGCTCAAACAGAGAGTGATTATCTCAGGTGTTGAATTTTATGTAAGCTGTGGGGAATGAAATTTCTCCATTCATTAATTGTAGTGAAAAGCAAGTATAAAGCTCTTTTCCTCACCTTACACTCCTGTTATTTGTTTTACTAAAATTGAATTTTAGGGAACTTCACCTAGCTTTATTTTATGCCCTACCGTTGTGGCTCTTGGATCATTGTATAGGACCTTCATATTTTGTGGTGTGTGTGGGAACAATCGGTGCAACAGAGAAGGAACTGAACAACTGATGACTAATATTTACAAATATTCGTGACAGTATGTCAGAAGTCATTAGATATTCCATAGAAGGAGCTTGATCAATTTTGGTATTACTTATTGGTAATGTTGGTTTTCTTGCAGTTGGTCCTAATCAAAGCAGTCCTATCAATATTACCAACTTCAAATCTCCAGGTCACTCTGAACCACTCTTTATGAATGAAACGCTTGGGACTGGTTCTTGAGGGAACCTATGTCCAGAGCACACTACCTCCTCTGGCTGGAAGCTTCTGGAACTTGAGGGTAAGAAGCAAAATATACCCCAAAATGGGTGTTTGCTGTCTCTAAATTATATTTGTACTGTCCATTTGGTTGAAGAGTCAAGATTTTATGAGACAAGGTCACAGTTTAGTTTTTGATGGATTGTAAGGGCTACCAGAACTCGGTATTGAAGCATACTATGTGTTGGGTGTGTTTAGTTAAATCAGGAGTCTAAACTACAGCTATTAGTAGTTCTTGAATCCTGGCAATCTGACCCACTTTGCTTAGACAACTCGTTTTTGTTTGCATTTTCATTTCTTACTCGTTTTGTCCTGTTCAGATATTGAGAACGTAAATGTTTGGGAAGGTCTGCTCTTTGTGCTTTATGGGTTGCTATGTCCTATATCAAAACACCAGAACCTGTTGATATTCACAGCTTAAGATATGTGCAAGTTAACGAGCATTAGTTTAAACTTGCAAAGTATAGAACTCTAGAGTTCAGCAGGAAGCCATTCATATCATTGTGCTTTTCCTGGCTCGCTGGAAGAGCGACGACATAGTCTCAACTCCATGCTCTTTCCCCATAGCCCTGCAAATTTTCTTTCTTCACACAGCATAAAGAAGTAGGGGCAGGAGAAGCCTATATGGCCCCTTGCTTCACCATTCGATAAGATCATGGTTGAGCTTTGATCTCCATTCCACTTTCCTGCCCAATCCCTATATTGCTTGATTTACCCTAGAGGCCAAAGATGTATCTATCTTAGCCTTGAATGTACTCAACAACTGAACATCCAGAGCCCTTTGGGATAGAGAATTCCAAAGATTTATAATTGAGTGAAGAAATTCTTCCTCATCTTGTTCTTAAATGATCGATCCGTTATCCTGATGCTATGTCCCCCAGTTCTAGACTCTGCAGCCGGGGTAAACAACCTCTCGGCATCTACCTTGCCAAGCCCTCTCAGTATCCTCTTATGTTTCAGTGAGATCACCTCTCATTCTTCTTTCTTTTTGAGAGTCTAGGCCCAATCTACTCGACCTCTCGTCAGAGGACAGCCCCCTCATGTCAGGAATTAATCTAATGAACCTTCACCAAACCGCCTCCTAGACAGTATATCCTTCCTTTGATAAGGAGACCAAAACCATATACAGTACTCCAGGTATTGACTCACCTATATGTTTGTGGCAAGAATTCCTTACTCTTGTATTCCAGCCCTCTTGCAATAAAGGCTATGTCATTTGCCTTTCTAATTGCTTGCTGTACCTGCATGCTAATTTTGTGTTTGTTGTATGAGGACACCCAAATCTCTCTCAACATTAACATTAAAAATTTCTCTCCATTTCAAAAATTATACTTTTCTATTAATGAAGTGAATAACCTCACATCTCTTATACTGAATCTGTCACCTGATTTCCCACTCACTTAACCTGTATCTATCCCTTTGTAGAATCTTTGTGTCCTCCACACAGCTTACTATTCCATCTAGCTTTATATTGTCAGCAAACATCGATATATTACTCTTGGTACCTTTGTATAAGTCATTAATGTGGATTGTGCATAGCTGAGGTCCTAGCACTGAACAACAAAGAACAGTACAGCACAGGAACAGGCCATTTGGCCCTCCAAGCCTGCGCCGATCTTGATGCCTGCCTAAACTAAAACCTTCTGCACTTCCGGGGACCGTATCCCTCTATTCCCATCCTATTCATGTATTTGTCAAGATGCCTCTTAAGCGTCATTATCGTACCTGTTTCCACCACCTCCCCCGGCAGCAAGTTCCAGGCACTCACCACCCTCTGTGTAAAGAACTTGCCTCGCACATCCCCTCTATGCCCCTCTCACCTTAAACCTATGTCCCCTAGTAACTGACTCTTCCACCCTGGGAAAAAGCTTCTGACTATCCACTCTGTCCATGCCGCTGATAACTTTGTAAACCTCTATCATGTCACCCCTCCACCTCCGTCGTTCCAGTGAAAACACTGAACCTGGCATTTACAGCCTGCTTAAGTAGAGATCCAGTTCCCTTTTAAAAGTTAGTATTAAATGCACCAAATTAATACATGGACACAGAAAGTTTGGACACACAGTTTAGAGTTCCTGAGGGCTACCCAGTGTGTAAGGCACAAACACTGGGTTCCACAAAGTTCTGTGATTTGAGTACATTTGCTTTTTTTTTTACATCAATTGGTTTTCATGATTGCTTTGCAAATATGTATTTGAAAATAATAGTTCTAAGCACGGGTCACAACCCTTGCCAACTGAGCATGGTGAGCTTATTGCTCAAGTGATTGGCAGATTTAGGTTCTCCTCAGGCTCCGTAACCAGGTGATTTGACTGGTTTAGAGCGACTGCCCAGTTTTTAAAATGCATTAGGTCATCAACACTACCCAAGCATCCTCTGGAGAATCACTCTTTACTGCATTAATTTTCTCTGTCCCCAAAACATTCTCCCCATCCTGTCCTGATGGCACTGACCGTTACTATATATAGTTCCGTGGGTTCTGGTTGTCCTCCAATGCCTAGCTGAACTGGCAATTCTTTGTATCTGAGCCGAGAAGTGAGTGCCAACAGGCTAATTGACGGCGGGTGATTTCACAGATGAATCTAATCCAGTCCTTGCCTCACAACAACAGCTTGTGTAGGCACTTCACAGGTGCATTATAAAACAAAATAAAGCACCGAGCCACAACAGGAGACATTTGGGCAGATGACCAAAAGCTTGGTTAAACAGGTAGGTTTTGAGGAGTATCTTAAAGGAAGAAAGAGAGGCAGAGAGTTTTAGGGAATGCCAGAGGGATTCTCTGGTAATCCCAGAGGAAATACCAGAGTTTAGGGCCTTGGCAGCTGAAGACACAGCCACCAATAGTGGAGAATTTAGAGGAGTGCAGATATCTGAGTTGGCGGGCTGGAGGAGATTACAGGCGTAGGCAGGGACGAGGCCATGGAGGGATTTGAAAACAAGTTTGAAAATTTTTAAATAGAGGTGTTGCTTAACAGGAAGCCAATGTAGGTCAGTAATACACACTGGATGTCTAATTCTGTAGAAAATGTTCTGCTGTACAGCTCTAGGATCATTTTTTATAATAAATGGCATTTGGTCTTTGTATACCAGCATTCCAGAAGAGACTTGCAATTGCTGGTTTGTTTCTGATTGTAGATTCCTGCTCTGTTTTTTTTATTTAAATATCATAAAAGGCAGAGAAAGCATGGAAGTGCAGCCCAGTGGATTACAAGAAAGCCACTGAGTGAGGTGACCTGAAAAGCAACTTCAGAGTGGCACCAGTGCAGCTGTTTCTTTTAAAATCCCATTTATTTATCTGCTTCCTCCACTCTTCAGTGTTCCATTGTAGCTCCCTGCCTGTTTCCTGTTTCTTGAGGTTGACATTGGTCAGTGGTGCTCACAGCAGAGAATGTTGCGACTCATGGGGAGGTGGGGCAGGCTTGGTGTCCTGTCTCAAAACCTGGATTGCGGGTCTGTTGGAGCTGATAATCTGCCTTTGAAAAACATGCATCGCTGTGATAACGTCACCTTTTGAGCCTAATTTAAAGAGTGGCTTAGCTAATATTGAAGTATTTTGGAGATTTTTAAAAAGATAAAGTTGGAAGGCAAACTTAACTCCACAAAAATGAGACTGCAAGAGCAATTGCTTCAAGTTCAGGGCATTGGACCGCCAATGAGTGATCTAGTGTTTCAGGTATCACTTTATAGAGTAAAAACAAAAAATAATGGAAATACTCAGCAGGTCTGGCAGCATCTGTGGAGAGAGAAATAGAAAGGTTAATGTTTCAGGTCTGTGACCTTTCAATAGGGGTTCTGATGAAAGGTCACAGACCTGAAACATTATCTCTCTTTTTCTCTCTCAATAGATGCTGCCAGACCTGCTGAGTATTTTCAGCATGTTCTGTTTTTATTTCAGATTTCCAGCACCCAGAGTATTTTGCATTTGTATCAGTTTATGGAGTTGCACATTGCAGGAAATAGCAGATAACAGTGTTGTACATTGGTAATGGGAGCTCAATGAGGTATGCTTTGAGAGTTGTGGAACGCTATGACTGAGAAAGGGTTCATGGTAAAACTGGTGCCTGAATTTTCCTGCCTGTTCTACGTAGTTTTGTGGGATTAATTGCTCTTGGACAAAGCAGTTGAATGAGTCGTTAGGTCTTACTGTTATTAAGGGCTTATGAAATCTAAGGCTTTGGAGGAAGCGCTTATAAATAAAAATCATTAAAACAGTACGATTGAGGGCATGTAATCATGTACTTTATTCCATGGACAAGGGCCAAGTGGTACCCTGCAGGAAGGAGAGGTGCTTATGCCTCCTAGTAGCCTGTTGTAATCAGCCTTAATAGGGGAAAGGGAGACATAAACAAAGGAAAAATACTTGGATATTTGTTCAGCTTTTGTATTGTGGACATTATCGGGATTTTCTCAGTCCTCAAAAGTCAGCAATGACATTGAAAGCAAATTTTTACAGTTCACACCACAAGACATTGATATGACTTAGGCTGCTATTTTTCAGTGCCTTGGAATGTCCCATCTGCAACTAGCAAACCCTCAAGAAAGGATTAAGCTCAAGCCTTGTGTATTTGTATGCCAGTCTTCATGTCTAACAATATTCAGGTCCCCTGTGGCTTAAACAGACAGATACAAAGCACGGGTTTCAATGAATGTTGGCAACAGGAGAAAATTCCCTGCCCATGTTGACAAAGATCTGCTGCGTATGAATTTACATGAAATTTTAGCTCTCGTTCTTTGAAAATGCACAATGTGTACTTCCCCCTTTTGGTGTTCTGTGCTTTCTTTCCTGCTGCTCTTCCTGCTTTAAAACATGGTGAAATCTTTTAGTATTTAGAACATTTAATCAGCATGATTGCGAAAAATTGGATCTCTATCACAGCAGTATTTATCTTCAAAAGGTGACCTGTTTGGTGTTTTTTAAGGCTGTTTTGTTATATTCGTTCACAATGTGGGCATCGCATGCATGGCTAGCATTTCTTAACCATCCCTAATTGTCCTTGAGACAACTGAGTGGCTTGCTAGGCCATTTCAGAAGGCAGTTAAGGGTCAATGGCTGGTTTCTTTCCCTAAAAAGCATTAGTGAACCAGATGGGTTTTTACAACACTCCACTAGTTTCATGATCACCATTACTAATACTAACTGTTTAATTCCAAATTTATTTAATTAACTGTATTTAAATTCCCCAGCTGTCTGGTGGGATTCCAACTTTTATCTCTGGATCATTAGTCTAGGCCTCTGGATAACTAGTTCAACAACATAAACACTATGCTGTGGTTGGCATCCTTCCATCTATGAACGATGATGGACATGCAGCAACAATCCATTTAAGTGGGGTGTCTTCTCTTGATGTACCTTTGCTGATGGCTCTGAAGGCCAGTCCTTGAGAGGCACGTTCTGCCACAAGTGCTGCACATGAAGCATGCGAAGTGACGCTGTGAGTTGTTTTTGATGCTGGCACCTGTTGCCAAGCTGCTGTAGTAACTGGTCGTTGTGGTAGTGCACACCAGTCCACAGGACGTCTCGCCATTGCCCTCTTTCGCCAGCTAGCGACTCTCGGGTGCAGTAGTCGACATTTAAGGCCTTCATGTCACGCTAACGAGCATCCTTGAAGCGGAGTTTTGGGCGCCCCGCTGGTCGTCTGGCCCTGGCTACCTTTACCATTTTGAAGGTCCTTGGGTATGCGACCGTCTTCCATCCTGTGGACGCATCAAATTCATCAAAGCCACCTCTGTTTGATTAGTGCCAACACATTTGAGAGCTCTGCATTTGAGAGGACTGCCACATCTGTGATTTTTTTGCTTGCCAGGATATACCCATAATGTGCTGCAGACAGTGAAGATGGAAGTTATTGAGCTGCTTTTCCTGGTAGCTGTAAGTCATCCATGTTTTACAGTCATACAGCAAGATGCTGAGAACACAGGCCTTACAAACCATCAGCTTGGTGTTATCCCATGTGAGATTCGCAAGGCGGCCAAAGGTGGTAGCTGCTTTCCCAATGTGTGTTCGAGCTCTGCATCAAGGGACAGATAGTTTGTCACTGTGGACCCAAGGTAACAGAATTTGCTGACCACTTCCAGTGGGGTCTAATTTAGTGTGAGCAGGGGTGGAGATGCAACACCTTGTCCCATGACTTACTGTGCCTGATATCCTTTCAGAAAGGGTATCCTTTCTGAAGAAATTTGCATAAGATTGAAATGGTGAATTTCTATCTCGTAAGTACATTTTTGCTTTTAGTTAAAACCAACAAGAACACTTGCAAAGACTATACTTGTACAAGAATTTAACTTAATAAATTTCAAAAAAAATTAAAGCTGTATGATCTATAATTTTATATGTATATAATCTGCATGTAAGAAAAACTGGTCAGTCACATTTATTGGCCACATTTAATTATAAGCAAATCTATTCTAGGAAAATGTCTTGCAGCTACTTGACTTATGCAAATTTTAGGCCATATTTTTATTTTAATTTCAGCTTTTAGAATGTAGAGAGAAGCTCCCCAGTAACAGAAAATATCCCAGTAATGCAAAGGTCAAAATAACTGCAGTTGATGATTTAAAATAAACACTTGGGCACACTGATTATAAAGGAAAAAGCCAGACATTTCATCATGGGTTTGACTTGTAGCCTCAAGAGTAGTTAAACTCGTGAAACGTACGTCATGTCTATCTAATCTAGTGAATTTTATTCAAGGACGTCACTAGTATGGTGAATAGTGAAGTGTCTGTAGATGTTGTCTTTATGGATGTCAAAGTCATTTGATAAGGTTCGACACAGGAAATTATTAGCAAAAATTAGAGCACTTAAAATTGGAAGTAACCTTGTGACATGGGTCAGTAATTGTTTGGGAGGCAGGAGATGGAGAGTAGGGATAAATGGATCCTTTTCTGATTTGCAGGATGTGACAAATGATCCTTGGAGAACTGTACTGGGGCCTCAGCTTTCCACCATATATATTGACTGATGAAAGAATACAGTGTTGTATATCCAAGTTTGTAAATGAAGCACAGTAAGTTGTGTTAATGGGAACAGCACATTATGAAGAGACGTAGACTAAGTGAGCGGGCAAGAAATTGTCAGAGTATGATGTGCAGAAGTTTGGATTTAAGTGAAATCGGAAGCTTTTCTGAATGGTGGAAGACTTGGAGCTGGAGAGGAACAAATAGGTTGTGCACAGGTACAAAAGTTTTTTTTTGAAGGCTAATGGAATGTTGGTCTTTATCTCAAGATGATTGGAAAACAAAATTAAGGAAGTGATGCTTCAGTTGTGCAGACCCTTGGTCACACCCCACCTGGCGTACTGCTTTCAGTTTGGGCATTGAACATCAGGAAGGACATATTGGCTGTGGGGATGTGGTGGCAGCTGGTGTAAGCTCAGCGCAAATTCCAGATAGACCAGGACTTAATGAGTTAAATTCGGAAGACAAGCGTACAATCCTGGTTCGCATTCCCTTGAGTTTAGGTAGTTGAGGGGTTATCTAATTGATGTATTTAAAATGATAAAGGGATTTGATAGAGTGGATGCAAATAAACTTCCTTCTCATGGGGGAATGCAGAGCTAAATCTTAAAATTTAAGCCAGACAATTTAGGAGTGAAATCTGGAAACCTTTCAACATGAAAGGTAGTGGAAAATAGAGCTCACTCCCCTAAAAAGCTGTTGATGCTGGGTCAGTTGAAATTTTCAAGACTGAGTTTGATTTTTTGTTAGGTAAGAGTATCAAAGAATATGAAGCCAAAGTGGGTCAATGGAGGTGAGGTACCTCTCAGCATGATCTGGTTGAATGGTGGATCAGGCTTGAGGGGCTGAATGGATTACTCTTTTTTTATTTGTTCCTAAACTGTGATCTCACTCTATATATAATTTCCTGACTAAAATAATAAATTCTGACCTAAGACAGTTTACTTGAACAATAATTTAATTTTGTGGCTGTAAAGACAGCTCCACCTTAATAGATTAATAGGTTGTACAGTACTAACGCATTATGCACTTATAATTTGAAGCAGTTTTATGCTTAAAATTTAAAATAATTTGCATAACATAGCAAAGTGGGAAGTTACTGGTTATAAAATTGAATTAAAAGAATTTGAATTACTCAACTTTGAATTAAATTGCCGCATACTTTTGACCTTTTGGGAAAAAAAACTGACTTATTGTGAGGAACACCATGGATGTTCTGTTACTTCAAATTAGTGATCTAGGTTTACTTTATGCCAATTAATATTTCATGTGCTTTGATGGAAGTTTACCCCCAAGTGCTTTCTTTCTGTAAAACTTGAAGGGAAAGTACAGCTCTCATTTAATTGAGGGAAATGATACTCTGAGATTTCTTTTGGTGCCTATGTGAAAGCATCAAAATTTTACCCAAGTGAGGAGACTAGCTCCTGTGGACTGATTTGAGAATATTGCTGTGCATCTGAGAGGTGCTTGTTAGTAAACAGCGGGTC
This sequence comes from Heterodontus francisci, assembly GCF_036365525.1. NCBI lineage: Eukaryota > Metazoa > Chordata > Chondrichthyes > Heterodontiformes > Heterodontidae > Heterodontus > Heterodontus francisci. Next base: position 53,345,229 of record NC_090403.1, read on the forward strand.
AGGGCTTGACTTCAGACTGGCACGATTGCCAGTATTTAGTGGCAGAATCCTTAATGCAACATAAATCTAAATCCTCTGGACTGGAAAATCTGCATGCTGCTCCCTCCCACTTTATAGTTTGACTTCCTGATGTCTGACAGCAACAGAGGTTCTTGGGCTAGATTGATATCATACCTCGTGCTGCTGAATCTGCAGCCTTCCCCAGATGCTCCCTCTTGGTGACACCGCCACTGTGGTCTACCAGCAAGTTTGGCCCGCCCAATAGTCCTGAGACTATTTTTGGTAAAATGGGACTGCTTTGAACAAAATGAGCGTTCCCAGATTCCTCTTCCATTTGAGGTTTCTCCAGTGAGCGAAAGGATGGCTGTAAAATGAAATGGTGTGGTGGACATCAATTATGGTGAACGCTGTGGATGCACATTGGCAGGAATGCACGTTCACATTTTTTTTCCACTAGTTTCTCCGGTCTGTGGATGGGTTTTCAGAACTTGGCATCGTTCTAAATGCTGCCATGCTCACTCGATGTTGGGTAAATTTCCACTTGTACTGGCACAGATTCAACTGCTGTTGGACTGCCTCCAATATTGGTATGGTTCCATGTTTAGATTTATTAAGTCACTTTCAGATGATAAAAAGTTGGGCAGTACCTTTCCAAGAGACTTGTTTACTGATCTCTAACAAAATTCTTTGGCTCTTTGGATAAAATGTTTTATGAAAAAGAGTATGAACACATTCTGATCCAGATTAATATTGCCAAAAATGGATTCTTAGCTTATTTCCAGGAAAAACATATTTTTCAACTCCATTCTTCAATTATTTCTCTCCTTTCCTCCCCTCCTATCCTGATGGTGCTGACTCATGCTGGGTAGGAGTTCGAAGGATGTTGACAGTCCTCTGGCACCATGCCTAAGTGTGTATTTTTCGCATAATTCGTGATTTGAGTATAGCAGGCTATTTATCAATTACAACAACTTACATTTAAATACACTTTAACATAGAAAAATGTTCCCAAGTGCTTCACAGGCGTAAAAACTAACAGTAGAAGCTGAGTCAAAGGAGAGAGTTAGAGTGGTGACCAAAAGTGTGGGCAAATAGGTCTTGAGGAGACTTTTAAAGTTGGAGAGACAAATGAGTATGGGGAGGAAATTTCAGTGTGATACCTTGTGTGGATGAAGGCACAACCAAGAATGGTGGGACAAAAGGTGAGGTGAGCATGCACAAGAGCCTGGAGTCAGGAAAATAGGGAGGGTTCATGGTCGGGTGGGGGTCGTGGTGTGGTGCAGGTGTTCATGGCCAAAGGAGGTTATTCAGGAGGGGAAATTTGAAGGTTAAGAATTTTAAGTTCGAAACTGAGGCCCATCCAGTCCTCTCCGCAGTCCACAAATACACCTTTCAGGGAGGGACTACTAGCTACTCAACAGGCCCAGGACCTTTGGCTGATTTATCTTTTTCCATTTCCTTTACCCTCCCCGAGTCCTTGGTTTTTGATGCTGTCTAGTGCTATTACAGCTTAAATCAATCGTAAATAACTCTTATGTGGGGATAGAGGCTGTTGACAATGTATTGTTTCAGCTCAATTTTTCTTGCTCTAATATTCAAGTTCTCAGACTGTAAATATTAGTCAGCTGATTTCTCTATTGTTTCAATGTAGTATCCTGCCCTGTCGTCTTTATCCAATAACTTACAGGGGTTGAATTTTGAATTAGCAATAAAAGAGAATAGATTGTGTTTTAGACATGCACATAGCCAATGAGTTGTCACTGGGGTTCAGTTTATATTGCTGGAGACTGTATGGAGCATGATCCTGGGCTTCTGGATTTGTGTTGGATTTAGACTTTTTCTCCTTATTTCAAAAGTATTTTTAGATTTTAAAGGTTGGTGTTAAGTGGAGAGTGAATCTGATCTGTTGCAGTAGCCGCTTGTGACTTGTTCCTGTGAAGCAAGTAATATTGTTGCACTGCTTGGAATGCACATTATATGAACAGCCAACATGTGTTGTTGGGTTTTGGGGTATAACCGCTGTGTGGTTAATACTAAAGACTGTATGAAGGAATGTTTGTTCAAAAGGGAACGGTTCTCAACATATCTGTATCATTCAAATTATTTGATTTGTGAAGCAGTTGCAAAAATAAAAAAAGCAGGTTACTTATTTAAACCTTACAAACTTAATAAACCGTGTAGCCACTGTGAACATTTGCAGCATGTAATTGGGGAAATTGTTACTCTAAGTCCTGATCTTCACCTTTGTTGTGACCAACTTTAATGATGAGCTGCTTCCTCAATCTTTTTCTTGCACCAAAAAAAAGTTGACTAGCGAAAGGTTGAGAGGGTATATCCCTATGTGTTGAGTTTAAATAGCAACAGTGCAAAGGGGGTTTAATCATGACTTATTTCAGCGAGTAACTTTTTAATCTTTTTTTTGTAAAATATTACTTCTACGAGGAACATTCTGTACTTAATATTGGCCAGCTTCTCCCACTTCCCCAACCCTATTTATTTTCCTGTTCCCTCCAGTCCTTCTCAAAATTTGCATCCACATCCGGCAAAGTGAGGCAGGCAAGTGGTATGGTCAAGACCAGTTTCGGATGGTGTTCTTCCTTCCTGCTCGATTCCTCTTTCACTCTTGAACTATTGGATAATTGCTGTGTTAGGAATAAGAGCATAGGTTAGATTTAATTGGATGAGGTGCAATATAAATTGTAAACTAATTCCCACAAACTGAGCCATTGTTAATTTTGTTTATTGCATTAGTTGCTTTCAGTCTTTTGGGCACAGGAATCTTGAATTTTTACCAGAAACGTAATGATGGCATGTTATCTTTCCTAAAGGACATTAGTAAGCCAGTGGGAGTTCATGATAGTCCTGTAGCTTCATAGTTACTGTTTTTTTGCAGATGCTAGCTTTTTATTTCCAGATTTTTTTTTTAAACTGAATACAAATTTTCAAACTACCCTGGTGAGATTTGAACTTGCGATCTCCAGTCCCATAACAGAATTACTCGACTGCCCTACCCTGAAAAAGCAGACAAAAATTTGACATCCAATCAAAAATTAATGTGGAATTCATTTCAAAGCAAAAGATAGTATGAACAAAAAGTGAATAGAGGTATTGACAGTAAATGGAAACTACCACTGAGAAAAAGTGATATTCATCTTGGACATGATGAGTGGAAATTGTTCCGCCATCTACTGTTCAGCTTGCTGCAGACTGTTAGAGAAATCTCCAAGCCTGTTTATGAAGAAGACACTGAGACTAGGATGCTTTGGTGGAGATTGTTTATTGCTTGTCACAGAACTTCTGCTCTCCAAACAACGCCACCAGCCGGTAATGGCTGGCTCTTTATCTATACACACTTGAATACAATTAACTAATTAACACCCAACACCTGTTCACAATATATTATCTTGAACTACCAGGTATTTATCATCCATGAACAGAATTTCAGACCCGAACAACTGTTCTATAGTGTCGTCTTGTCTTTTCTTTTTGTTTCTGACTTTGGATGAGAATGTATTTATTGATTTTTTTTTGTGAACTTAACAGGAAATTACAATTGTGCGGCTTATCTGTTTGTCAAGAGAGGAAGATCAAATGCTGTGTCACCAGTACTGATTTTGATCTAGGTTTGATCAAAATACACGCTGGCAGCATCAATTGGACAACTCCAATCAATTGAACAGCTCTGCTTTTGAATTGTTGCTGCATTTTTCAAAGTTATGATCCTTCAAAAAGCATAATATTTGAATTTGGAAAATTTATTCCTGATAGTTTTAATTGAACTTCTCAAAGATGTTGTATGTACATGAAAGGGTAGGAGAGGTCATGATTAGCTTAACTAACCACTTGTTGTAGAGCAGTAGTCAACAAAGCAAATGGAACTCTACTTTGTGTTGCCAATTTGATGCCCCAAGGCAATCATGCTGTATTGTGCAGAGGTTAGACTGAATGTGATATTTGGTTCTTGATACCAGTTGGAAATTCCTTCAGCCATTTCCTCAGCAATAGTTCTTTTTTTTTCTTTTGGGCCTCCTTATCTCGAGAGACAATGGATACGCGCCTGGAGGTGGTTTGTGAAGCAGCGCCTGGAGTGGCTATAAAGGCCAATTCTGGAGTGACAGGCTCTTCCACAGGTGCTGCAGAGAAACTTGTTTGTTGGGGCTGTTGCACAGTTGGCTCTCCCCTTGCGCCTCTGTCTTTTTTCCTGCCAACTACTAAGTCTCTTCGACTCGCCACAATTTAGCCCTGTCTTTATGGCTGCCCGCCAGCTCTGGCGAATGCTGGCAACTGACTCCCACGACTTGTGATCAATGTCACACGATTTCATGTCGCGTTTGCAGACGTCTTTATAACGGAGACATGGACGGCCGGTGGGTCTGATACCAGTGGCGAGCTCGCTGTACAATGTGTCTTTGGGGATCCTGCCATCTTCCATGCGGCTCACATGGCCAAGCCATCTCAAGCGCCGCTGACTCAGTAGTGTGTATAAGCTGGGGGTGTTGGCCGCTTCAAGGACTTCTGTGTTGGAGATATAGTCCTGCCACCTGATGCCAAGTATTCTCCGAAGGCAGCGAAGATGGAATGAATTGAGACGTCGCTCTTGGCTGGCATACGTTGTCCAGGCCTCGCTGCCGTAGACCGCCCCTTTCTCTGGAGCACGGAGCTGCATTGCTACCACATTTCCAATAATTGGTCGGTTTTTGAACCATTGTGTGTACGCTACCTCATTTTGTAATTTGTGGAATTGGAAAAACTTCACAGTGCTGTAATGAATAAAGTTGGAAGATTGTGTAGCTTGACTTGATTTCTGGAATCCTCTCTGGCACGGTAAAGACGGGCTGTTCTTAAATAAATTGAACCAGAAGGCAGTGTTTATTCTAATGCCCCATGGCAAGATGGGAGGTAGGTGGGTGAGTTGGACTGAAGATTTTCTCTTTCTGAAACTGAGATTGTGTTGCTCAGTGACATTGGCCTTGCTTGGTGGGTTATTTTGGGTAGTAACTGTCATTGGGGATTGTTTGGAACTGGGCATGTAACTCCACTGAATTAACTAAAATGTTTTCACTGCTTTGGTGAGCTTAAAGTTTGTTTTTAAAAGTTAGTCATTAGAAGGAAAACTATAACAAAGAAATCTCCAAGCCTTAGGCCCAAATGATCCCAGCCCAGATTCTGTTCTTTGTTTCTCCCAGATAGCATTAATTATTGCTGCCGAATAAAAAAGGCTGTCCACAGCTTTAATAACTATGTTGAACCTACCAATAATATGTAATAATTTTAAAGCCAAACACAGCAATAATATATTTAAAGCCAAAACATAAAGAAAAAAATTGCATTTGTATTGCGGCTTTCACAGCTTCAGGATCTCTCATGCATTTCTCAGTCAATAAATTTCTTTTGAGGTGCAGTTACTGTTATAAGAAAATGCGGCAGCCTATTTGTGCACGGCAAGGTCCCAAATAAATGACCAATTAAACAGTTTTCAGTGATAGCTGAAAGATAAATGTTGGCCAGGACACTGGGAGAACTTCTGTGTTCAAATAGTGACGTGGAATATTTTGCATCCAACCAAGAGGGAAGACAAGTCCTTGGTCTAACAACTTGTTGGAAAGACAGCACCTATGTCATTGCAATGCTCTCTTGGTACTGCACTGAAATGTCAGTGTAAATTATATGCTCAGATCTCTGGAATGGGGCTTGAACTCGTAACCTTCTGATTCTGAGGCAAGGTGCTACCACTTAGCCAAGGCTGATACCAAGTAGACTGAACCTCCTCCAAAGGAAGGAGCTAGGAATTATCGGCTACCAGTCTAAAAAGCTATTTTTCCAACAATTGGCCTTCATCTCAAGAACTGCCTATTTACACCATTTCTGCACAGAGAATACCTGAGCAGGGCATTAAATGAACAGACCAATGGCTCTCTCTTAGCTAGGTATGAAAACTGTGCATCAGACTCCACACTATCCATAACCGATGCCGTTGGAAACCAACTACTATTATACAAATGTGTACTGCGATTTACCTTTGACAACTCTACAAGAGATCCCTTGGTATGCTCTTGAGCGTGGGCCTGAATACTAGTACTACTACTTTTGACTTCAGAGCATTACCTGGGTGGAGAACCTTTGAAAGAGAAGGATCATTACACCTTAGGCAAGAAATCAGTCCCTCTATAAAACAACATCTGAACTCTGATGCTGAGAACAAATGCACAAGTGTAGCAGTAGCATGTATCCCTAGCAAGGATGTTGACTGTTGAGAGAGTGCTGTTGAGTAGGTAAGTTATTCTGGGTGGTAATGTCACAAGTCAGTGAGTGTAGTACCTGATGAGATTAATCATTATTTGGTATTGTTATGGTGGGGGGGGGTGATGGTGTTGCTGATTTCCACTGTTTACCTTCCATCTGACCACAGTGTTTTGTTTAAATTAGTGTTTCAGCCCCTGTATTTTGTTTGCAAATAAACAGACAGTGACGGGTTTGCTCATAGGTTTAAAACAGTTGATTATTTACTGAACAATATTCATCACCCAAAATGCTCGCAACACCACCCATGCATGCATTCACTCTCTCATGCGCTCACGGGAAGATGTCTTGTTTGGCCTCCTTATCTTGAGAGACAATGGGTAAGCACCTGGAGGTGGTCAGTGGTTTGTGGAGCAGCGCCTGGAGTGGCTATAAAGGCCAATTCTAGAGTGACAGACTCTTCCACAGGTGCTGCAGAAAAATTTGTTTGTTGGGGCTGTTACACAGTTGGCTCTCCCCTTGCACTTCTGTCTTTTTTCCTGCCAACTACTAAGTCTTTTCGACTCGCCACACTTTAGCCCCGCCTTTATGGCTGCCCGCCAGCTCTGGCAAATGCTGACAACTGACTCCCACGACTTGTGATAAATGTCACAGGACTTCGTCACGTTTGCAGACGTCCTTAAAGCGGAGACATGGACGGCCGATGGGTCTGATACCAGTGGTGAGCTCGCTGTACAATGTGTCTCTGGGGATCCTGCCATCTTCCATGCAGCTCACATGGCCAAGCCATCTCAAGCGCCGCTGACTCAGTAGTGTGTATAAGCTGGGGATGTTGGCCGTCTCGAAGGCTTCTGTGTTGGAGATACGGTCCTGCCACCTGATGCCAAGTATTCTCCGGAGGCAGCGAAGATGGAATGAATTGAGACGTCGCTCTTGGCTGACATACGTTGTCCAGGCCTCGCTGCCATAGAGCAAGGTACTGAGGACACAGGCTTGATACACTCGGACTTTTGTGTTCTGTGTCAGTGCGCCATTTTCCCACACTCTCTTGGCCAGTCTGGACATAGCAGTGGAAGCCTTTCCCATGCGCTTGTTGATTTCTGCATCTAGAGACAGGTTATTGGTGATAGTTGAGCCTTGGTAGGTGAACTATTGAACCACTTCCAGAGTGTGGTCGCCAATATTGATGGATAGAACATAGAACAGTACAGGCCCTTCGGCCCACGATGTTGTGCCGACCCATGATGTTCGTTGTCTTGAGGCTGATGGTTAGGCCAAATTCATTGCAGGCAGCCGCAAACTTGTCGATGAGACTCTGCAGACACTCTTCCGTGTGAGATGTTAAAGCAGCATCGTCAGCAAAGAGGAGTTCCCTGATGAGGACTTTCCGTACTTTGGACTTCGCTCTTAGACGGGCAAGGTTGAACAACCTGCCCCCCTGATCTTGTGTGGAGGAAAATTCCTTCTTCTGAGGACTTTGAACGCATGTGAGAGCAGCAGGGAGAAAAAAATCCCAAAAAGATAGAAGGAAAAGGGTAGGAGGTGTTAAGAGTTCACGGTGTAAACGTCTGCGGCTTTCAGGAAAATCACTGGGATCCTCTTGGAAGGTGAGTTTTAAAGTTGCAGGCCTGTTTACTGGTTGTCTTGTATTTGTTGGTTGCAGAAGACTTCTGGGCTGGATTTTTACGCCACCCCAACGCGCCGGGTGGTGGTTTGGGGGGGTGGCGTAAAATGGAGTGGGAGTTTCCAGGAGGCCTTCCCAACCTGCCTCCACCCCACTTTACGTAAAGGGGGTGGGGGGGGGGGGGGTGGTGGGTGGCGGCAATGAACTGGATGCTCGCCCCAGGCCAATCAAGGCCCTTAAGTTGCCCATTAATGACACTGAAGGGCTTTCGCCTGTCCCCACGCGGATTATACGCGTGGCAAGCGGGTGTCCTGGAGCCGGTAAAAGCTGGTGGCCTCTCAGTGCCCCGGGGGTGGACTCTGACAATTGGACACGGTGTCTGATTCAGGGCTGCCCCCGCTTCCCCAACCAACCCCAGGGACCATGACTTCCCCCCCCCCCCCCCCCCCCCCAAAATGACAACCCTTACCTCGCTAGGGCCCAACCGAAACTCATCTTGGATCCTGGCTCCCGGGCATCCTCTTTGGTCGGCTAGGCTGCAGTCCCAGCAATGGCCACCGCTCCCGGTGGTGCTGCTGGGACCATGGCCTGCTGATTAGCCGGCAGCTCAATGAAGTGGGACTTCCTCCCTCAAGCGGGTGGAAGTCCCGCCTCGGAACGTTTAAAGCCTGGGGACCCGTAAAATGCAGGTCGGATCCTCAAATGAAGCAGAAGCGGGAAACGTCGGTGGCCAGCTCCCATCCGCCTAATGTAATATCCAGCCCCTGGGATTCACTTCAGTTTGAAGATGGTGTTGGCATTCTTAGTTTGGTTTTCACAGGTGGAGGAGTTGTTTCAAAGGCACTCTTTTCTGTGCTAAAGTTGGCTTTGAAACTTGTCTCCGCAGGGTTCAGACAGTGTTAGCTGGAACTGTTTGCTCCCTTTCTCCCCCTCCCCCTCCTTCTCTCATTTCCATGTCGACAGCGTTAATTGGTTTTAGTTCCAGTGGACATGGATGTGTATTTTAGTGCTGGAGTTGGTTTGGGTCATTTGACTTGCCCTCCATTTTCTTGACAGTAAATGTACCAGTCTTCTAAAATTGTTCTAATTTTTTAACTCTAGTTTATTTTCTGTATTTTCATCGCTGCACTTCTTGTGAGCATGACAGTATGAATGTGGCTGCTGCTGCTGCTCCCTGTTTAGCTATAATGGCAGTAATCTCTCTTGGAGTTAGAGGCAAAGCTTTTTGCCGTACAGAACTTGAGTATTGCTGAAAATAGAGCCATGTTCTCCAAGCTTTTTGTCTTGCACTCATCAGGACAATCTGCAAGAATACCAATGCTAGGGAAAACAACAACTTTATACTGTATGAGAAAAGAGTGCTGATTGGTTGGTAGGTGAACTCTGGTGGAGGCGTTGCCACAGAGATTGCACCAGTTTATGATGACTGACAGTTAACTGCCAAGCTTTGTTTGAAATTTAAACCAGGCAACTTGACTGGTCAAGGCATTTCCCGGAGGAATGAAGCAGCAAATGGCTGTCACTTATTTTGTTTAGCTGAAACAGGCACAATGTGTGTACATGTTCATTCTGTCTTTAAAGAACAGGACTCTGTGTATTAATATATGTAGCTTTCAGTCCGTGCAAATGCACCACACTGCGAGCCTTGCATCTTAAATTGGTTGTCAGCGTAATTCTTAGCACGCTGAGAACGAAAAGCTTTGACAACATGTCTCTATTTTCAGCAATACGCAAAGCGCTTTAAAAAAAAAACAAATGCCTTGTTTTTCCAAACTGGAACCTTAAGAAGCAGAACCCAAGTGAAGTCTTTAAAGTTTTAAGTTTGGTCCCTCCCTTTTTCATTGGCCTTTGCCAAATGCATTGTGCTCAGAACTGACAATCGTACAGCTCCTAGCATCAACAATTCATAATCTGTAATAAGTAGCTGGCAGTCTGTTTCAGAAACACAAGGTTAAGTGGACTTTTACCCTAGTAAAATAAATGCAATCAATATATGGTGTACATCTAAGTGCTTTGAAGGTTAAAAGAAAGTAAGCTGGCATTTCTGTATTTACTGTACTTAGTTTTTGATGGTGAAATAAGTGAGTTTACCCTGAAAAGTGTTAACTTTTAGTAGTGGTGGGATTGCTGGATTGCATTTTATTCCCTTGTGTCCAGTAATTTCTATAAAGCATAACCGGTTGAAACAGTGCAACATGCTGCATGCCTGGCATTGTTGAGTGGTGTACAAAGTTTGATCCAATAATAATTGTCTGGCATGAGTTTTGGAGGTGATTTGTGGACCAACAGAAATTTTAAGGAATATCCTATAAGAGGGCAATAGTCTTGATGCTCAGTTAGAATGCTGGAGGTTACAAGTATGAAAACAGATGGCATGAATGATGTTTGGATAGAGACCCTGTGATTCAGTATGCTGACCTCCAGTTGTGTCTCTTTGATCCAACTTTTGCCAAAATTTCCACTTTGCCATGATGTATGTAATTGCGACCAAGATCCAGCTGTGATATTTTATTTCCATACATAAAATTCTAACATAACTTAAAAATGGGTGCAGATTTTAAACTCCAGAGTAACCCTTTTGCTTCCACTGATATTCATCGCCTCTAGCAACATGGTGTAGATTATTAAATCAATTTAGCAGTTGGCATTATTATGGCTGGATATCCTTTTCAATATTAGACTGGGCCGTTTCAATGTTTTTTATGACTTTTATCAGCTAAAATTTTTGGCAGCAACAAATGCCACCCAAGCTTTCTTTGTTTCCAGCTGACATATGTATTTGTTACGAAATGTTGAGACAAGCTGGGGCTTGCTTTGCATTGCATTACTGTGCACGGTACTTATCACCGAATGAATTTTTAACCAATGTATGATGCGAGATAAACATTTCAGAAGACTTAATGGGGGTGGTGTGATATGGTGAATCAATGAAGACCCAACACCTACTACCCTTAAAACCAGAATTACTCGCACCTACAAAAGAAATAATTCAAATACTTAATGAATGTTCACTGATGTTGAAGAGGAACAGCTGTCTGGAAGTAATACAACATTGCGGAGTGACAGTGAGCAGCTGTGATGCCTGTTATTTGTATGAAGTTTGCCCCCTGTTGAAAGCCATGCAAAGGCTGGCTTGTATAAGCTGGAATGATACAACCTAGAGTGTTTTGTTATGAAATGAAATGTTCAAAATTTAAAAAAAACTCTAGGAGGGGAATTGGAAGGCAGTAATACAATTGAGGCAGAGCTCGAAATTAACGCTGGTTGTTTTGTAGCTGATAAATGAATATGATTGCCTGATGGACCAGTGAATCCATTCAAGCATTAGCACATGGTCTCTGCACTTTCCTTCCATGCAGGGTCTGATGACCATTTGGGAAATTGGGGGATTTCTTGGTGCCCCCATGAATGATTCCATAGCACTTCTTCTTTACTCTGCAAATTCGTTTTGGGGAGCCAGTCTGCCCCTGCTTCCGTGCCTAGCACATTGCTGATGCGCAGATTTTACAAACTGCCTTTAGCACGCTTCTATGTTAAGGCGCAGTATGTTATGTTAGACCAGTGGTTCTTACTGCTGAACAGGAATTCATTCATCAGCTGCTGCTTTCTCTGTTGTGGTCTGCAGTCTTAACTTCGAGCCTTGTTTAATGGGTTTAGATGTTTGTAAACTGAGTGAATTTATCACAACTCACCAGTGCCATCTGAGCCCTGAGATTTAACTGCCTTGAAGTCCCACCTAGAAAGCTTTCCGGTAATTTACTATTTATATCTTTTTTATTTTTTTAAATCACCACAGGATGCTATGCTATGATCACCATGTGACAGGTAGAAGAGTATTACAACTGTTTGTGACATAAGCACTGAAGGATTATAGCATCACATGACAGGTAGAAATGTACTACAAAGTTTTCTTTAAACCATTGTTTAGTAGGTAATTTACTCTATGGTTCAGTGAGTCACAAAAGTATTTGACCTTCATTTTCAGAAGAAATTGTGTTGCTTTCCAAAGTTGTAATTGTCCCACACAAAATATAGCGCTTGAGCCTCCGACAGTGTTCGTTTTTCTGTGGACTTTTTGTCCTGCACTTCTATTTATATGTTAATAGCATGTACAGGTGATGTGTTATTATTGGCAAAAGTATTACAGTGGCATGATGTGATTGTGCATTTTCTTCCAGATTTCACTAATTTGGGCATAATTAATTTGCATGCTTATATGCTTTAGACCTCTAAACTTATAAAAGAGCCAGCTCAGTGAGTCCAGTTTCAGTATTACTCCCCGTTGAAGTCAAAATAAATTTCCTCAATTCAAGTCTTGTGCATCATACAGTAGCAGAATGATGGGATGTTGTCATAGTTTTGTTTTGGTAACAGTGACCCAGAAGAACTTCTCGAATCACTAAGTGATGCATTCCACATTTGAGCATAGATATCTGAGCACCTCAGATCACTAAGCAGAAGTGTGATATATTTATCCAAAAGGGAGATCATGGCTCAATGAAAAATGCCTCATTGGTAAGATGGCTTGTCAGAAGTTGCACACATGTCAGAAATCACAACAAAGTTGTTAGAGCAAATAGCTTCCAACAGACTATTGGCAGAGCGTCCTAAGCGTCAATTAATCGAAAAATAGCCCACACTTCTGAGTTAATATAAGCAAAATACTGCAGATGCTGGAAAACTGAAATAAAAACAAGAAATGCTAGAAATACTCAGCAGGTCTGGCAGCATCTGTGGAGAGAGAAGCAGAGTTAACATTTCAGGTCAGTGACACACCTCTGAGCATCTGATTGTAAGCAGGATTTTATACATTGGACATAGAGGGAAAAAAGGCCTTCATGTTGCAGATTAGCTTCAAGGAATGTGAACCTTCATTCGACTCATTAATGTGAACAAACACTTCTAATTCCAGCCTGCAATTGGTCTATCGTGACTGTGGTCATACATATTCAAATTAGATAATAGCTTCAGATGTGGCTATGGCATAAATTGAAGGACTCGTTAATCCATTTTACTTCTGTGAATGTTTGGAAGCCTTGGACAATTTGGCAATGGTTGAAAGTGCATCCTGAAGTAACTCTGCCAATATCCGATTATTGTGACTGGACAAGTGCAAGATCCTGATTAAGCCTTGAGGTTGGCAGCCTCAGATTGATTGGCCAGATAATTAGGAAATTACCAAATATTTAAAAAGTTGCTATCTCCATAACTCTTTAGACCATTAACTTTATAGATTTCCTATGTATTAAATTAAAAGCATGAATCTAGCATAATAAAAAAAATTACTACTCTTAAGGGATTGCAGGAATACTTTCCTTGATTATTCACCACCAGCAGAATTCATGTTTTCACTGATGTATTCTTGAAACTGAAATATACTGAATATTTGAAGAAAGAATATCAAGACTCACCATTGGAGCAAAATAGGTTCATTTTCCCCTTTTCTTTCCCCCAACCATCCACTACTAGCTCCAGTTTACTCACTGCCTCTCCTTGAGTTGTAAATAAGCTGGATCTTTTCTCTATCTTAACTTGTGGCATTAAAAGCATCCTGTTTAAGTCCTACCACTATTGCCCAATTACATTACCCCACCCGTAGGTGCTTGCTCAAACTGAACCTAACAATACACAGCCATGATGCCTTGTTTTACTGAGTTGAATTTCAAATTTCATGTATACTCAGGTGAGTTTCCATCTCTATAATAACACTTGCCACAATCCAGAATATCAGCTCCCAGCCATGAAACCCTCCTCCAAACCTTTGTTACCTCCAAGCTTGACCACACTAATACTCTCCTTGCTGACATCCTGTGTGCCACTTGCACCTTACACCGTACGTAGTGCCACTCACCCTTGTCCTCAACAGTTGCCTTTCACTCCTGCTTCAATTCATTCATTTCAGAGTGTGACAAATTCCTTAACTTAGTCCCATCCTACCACTGAAGACTTCTACAGATCAATACCCAATTCCCACCTCTGTTCTTCAGAGTTCACTCTGGTGTTTGTGTATCTGTGTGTGCAAGGATCAAGAGGCAGGACCATATCTCCAACGCAGAAGTCCTCGAGGCGGCCAACATCCCCAGCATTTACACCTTCCTGAGCCAGCCGCGCTCGAGATGGCTTGGCCATGTGAGCTGCATGGAAGATGGCAGGATCCCCAAGGACGAATTGTACAGCGAGCTCGTCTGTGGTATCAGACCCACCGGCCACCGCTTTAAAGTCGTCTGCAAACGCGACATGAAGTCCGGTGACATTGACCACAAGTTGTGGGAATCAGTTGCCAGTGATCGCCAGAGCTAGCGGACAGCCATAAAGGCGGGGCTAAAGAGTGGCAAGTTGAAAAGACTTAGCAGTTGGCAGGAAAAAAGACAGAAGCGCAAGAGGAGAGCCAACTGTGTAACAGCCCCGACAACCAATTTTATCTGCAGCACCTGTGGAAGAGCCTGTCACACTAGAATTGGCCTTTATAGCCACTCCAGGCACTGCTTCACAAACCACTGACCACCTCTAGGCGCTTACCCATTGTCTCTTGAGACAAGGAGGCCAAAAAAGAAAGATGTGCAAGGAGCAGAGATTTCTATTATCCTGACCTTAATTCAAACCTTTCTTCCACCTTGCTACATAGAAACATAAAGAGAAGAGGAGTAAGCTGTTCAGTCCCTAGAGCCTGCTCCACTATTCATTTAGATCATGGCAGATCTATACCTCAAAATCTATTTTCCCACCTTTACACCATATCCTTTGATACATTTACCTAACAAAAATCTATTTATCTTAGTCATGAAAACTCCACTGTCCTAGAGTCCAGAGCCTTTGGGAGAGTGAGTTCTAGAATTCCATTATCCTTTGTGTGGGAAAGTGGTTCCTGACTTTGCTTCTGATTGGTCTCGATCTAATTTTAAGATTATGCTCCTTCATTCTTGATTTTCTCAACCAGAGGAAATAGTTTCTCTGTGTCCACCCTATCAATTTCCAGCATTTTAAACATCTCAATCAGGTCACTCCTCAATCTTCTATATGCAAGGAATTAGGAAATAACTAAAGTTTCATTGGTTTTAATCATGCCTTTTTGTTTTTTTAACCATGCTGCATTAATTTATGCCAGATGCTTTCATGATTTACTCTTCGTTATAATAGTTACCTAATTCAGCTGCATTCCCTTAATTATTTTTAAACATATCTATTCAGGTGAATGTATTTTGAATGCTTACGGTATTCTCCACAAACACCTTAATGGCATTAAAACTAAACAAGCTGTTCCTATAGTGCAGTGGCTGCAAGTCCGATCGGAAAGATGAACAGAAAATGACACCTGAGTAATTAAAAAAAAAACTTGGCATGCTGTTCAATGCAATTTTTAAAAAAAATGTGTACAGGAATCTTAAATGATTCTTCTGGTAGGAACTAATGTTTGGTCTGCAACATGCATTCCAATGCCAGTTGCACATTCAGTATGTAAACTTAGCACTAGCTCATGCAAATCTTATCTCTTAAAAACAGATACCCGACGTGAGCTGCTTGGCCTACTCCCCCATAAATAATGTATTAAGTAAAAACTGCTTTACTTTACCACAATTGTTATCAAATGTAGAGTGAACTTGCAAGTGAAATATGGGCCTTTTTAATACTTCAGTTTATCGGCCTTTATTTCTTGTGGCCCTGAACAATCCAGCTTTGTGTCTGTTTTCAGTAATTGGGTACACCCTTTGGATAGCAACATGGTACAAGAAACTGATTATTACTAAACTTTAGATAACCTCCAGCTGAATCAGTGCCTGAAAACATCCACGCTTTCTTGCCAAATTATTCGGTGTTTGCGTCCTCGAGCAAACGATTAAATGAGACTGTGTGGGATAATGTATCTGAGAGCCCAAGTTGTCTATATACTTACAATAATATTATAACTATATGAGTTAAGACAGATGTACGAATGACAATTTCATTTCAGCCAGGCAAAGGAAATACCAGTTAACATCAGAACTCAGTTAAGAGTCAAAGTTTAAATCTCAACTTTAAGTTCTGGGTTCAAACACTTCTCCTGGGCTTGCGCACATAGATTACATAAGTGGCTGCATTTAGGACTAATTTATTTTTGAACTTCTGTGGGATTTGTGATGAGCTGCTATATAATGCGAAATAAAGGCTGAAACTCCAATATAGGAAAGAGGGAGTTCTGCATTATTTGCTTTATTCGCCTGAACTTATTTTCCAAATTGCATGTCTTTTGCATGTGACATGAAAACAAAATCCTGTCTGTCCAGGGGAAAGTTCAAAACCCAATGGCATAACTTGAAGGGAGAAGAATTCTCTTGTGCTTGCTTTATAAAAAAAAAACCTCCTAAACCATTGTAATCAAAATCAGATTTTCCTTATTGTTTCACAGGATCTGGGTGTCGCTAGTTAGGTCAGCATTTATTGCCCAATCCTAATTGTCCTTGACAAGGTAGTGATGAACTGCATTCTTGAACTGCTGCAGTTCGTGTGGTATAGTTATACCCTGTTAGGGAGGAAGTTCTGGGATTTTGACCCAGTGACTGTGAAGGAACAGCAATATCATTCCAAATTGGGATATTGTGTGACTTGGAGAGGAACTTGCAGGCGGTGGTGTTCCTTTGTAAAGGCCTGCTACCCGACCCGAGCCTGACAGGACCCGACGACATGTGTCGGGTTCAGGTCGGGTTGGGTTGCTCTTCCGGGTCCGGCTTTCGGGCTCGGGTCCGGGTCGGACACAGTCCCATAGTATTATCTTTTGCTCTGCTGGGAAGTTGAGTTTAGCAAGTGTCAAAAGTTGAACAGCCTGCCTGAGCTGGGAGTCTGGGATGTCAAGGAGGGAGACTGAGTCTGCGCAGTGAGCGACTCTTTTGTTGCTTATCTGCACAAACTGAAAAAGTGAAAAATGGATTCAGAATCGGAAGGTAGGTGAAGTGAACATTCTGGTGTTCGGGTCGGGCTTGGGACTGATATGGTTCTGTCCGGTTCGGGTCGGGTTTTTTTTTCCTGACCTGAGCAGGGCTTTATTCCCTTGTGCCTGCTGTCCTTGTTCTTCTAGGTGGTAGAGGTTGCGGGTTTGGAAGGTTAATTGAGATCTTGTGCCTATTGGCCTGCATTAGGTATTTCAGCTGAATTAATTGTATGTGAAACACTTTGAGACATGAGGCATTACATGTTTCTGAGGGAGAAAGACATTTTTCAATTTTTTTGGAAGCTGGCAAAGCTGCCTGCTTTTAACATTGATGCGATAAAAATAATCCTGCAAAATTGACAGTGCCCTCCTATGCTACCTCCCCGCCACTCAATCCACTCTCTTCCTCTTGACTGTTCTCTGAGTCTGATATTGTGTAACTTCAATGTCATGTATGAGCCAGAATTAAACTTCGAACCAGGCATTCGATCCATCACCACGACTGCCTATTTCTGCTGGTGCAACATTGCCCATCTTCTCTTCAACTCCAATGTCAAGAGATTCTCTTCACACCTTCATCTCAGCTCAGCTTCTCCAGCACTTTCCTTCCTGACCCCTCAGCTCTATTCTACATAAACTCACAAATCATCCAAAACTACTACCAGCATCGTGCCTCATGCTTCCACCCTCCGGTGCCTATTTTAACATCTTCACCCTCGTTTATAAACATGGCTTTGCTAGTTATACCTTTGTAACCTCCTTCCAGCCCAATATGCTGATTCATTTTCTTCACTTTTGGAATTAGCATCCTTTGCATTTCCTCCTTGGGGGCAAAGCTTCAATCGTCTTGGCCTTGTACTAGGGAATTAGCTCCCTTGACCTCACTGCCCTGCCACTTCTCTACCTGCTGTCAAAAGTCTCCTAAGCACCCATCTCCTCCGTCACATTCTAATTGTTCTACATCCATTTATCGCTTTAAGAAAAACAATTTGTTGCTCACTAAGTGCAGTTTGTTTAAGAATTCTAATTTTTCTTCAGTGGGAATACTTAATTTCCCTCATTGCTCCAGCCACTTTGCCCACTACAGTCTGAGTCCAAGCAGCTATTATACACACAATGCTACCTGTAGTCATTATTAACAATAAAATGCCCAAAAGCATTCTGTTACTCTGTACCAATCTTTAAATTCTATCTACGTCTCTAAAATGAGGAGGAAAATAGAAATAGCTAGGTGCTATAGGCACCTAAAATTGATTAATTTTTCAGCTGTGTCCTACACCAAACTTTCTGCACTTGGAAACCACATTGATTAGTTCTCTCTCTCTTTCAACTCTACTAGTATCTACTGTATCGATTGGCATTGTATGTTAGATCATGACAAAATGGCAAGAAGCTGTTCCTTTACTTGGAAAGTAAGAATCTAAATAGAGTACAGGTGCCAAGGAGCCTGGGAGTACAAATACACAAATCACCAAGTAGTGAAGTAGGTTAATAAGGCCATTAAACAAAGCAAACCAAGCATGAGGGTTTATTTCTGGAGGGATGGAATTGTAAAGTAGAAAAAGTTATCTTGAGTTTGTATCATACCTTGGTCATAGCACACTCTGAGTACTGTGTACAGTTTTGGGAGCCATATTACTAGAAACAAAGGGTGTAGAGCACTGGAGAGGGTGCAAAAACATGATACGGATGATACCGGAACTGTGAGGTTATACCTATCAGGAAAGGGTGAACAGGCTGGATCTCTCTTCATTTGAAAGGAGAAGGCTAAAGGATGATCAAATAGAGGTCTTTACAATTATGAAAGGTTTTGATAGAGTCGACACAGTGTGTTTCCACTTTTGGGGATGAACAAAACTAAAGGCCATCAATATATGAAATCAAATAGCGAATTCAAAAGAAGCTTCTTTGCCCAGTTGGGTGAGAATATGGAACTCGTTGAGGTGAATAGTATAGATGCATTTGGGAGAAATTAGGCAAGCATATGAAGGAGAAGAAAATAGAGGGTTTTGTGAATGGATGAGGAACAATGGGAGGAGGCGTGAGTGGAGCATTAACGGCAGCATGGACTGTTTGGGCTGAATGGCCTGTTTGTGTGCTGTATATCCTATGTAGCTTTTACTTTGTGGTTTTTTTTAAGCTTATCTTGATGATCCTGGTATTGTACGAAAATTCTGCTTGCCCCCCCCCCCCCCCCCCAGCCGCAGTCAATAAATTGGAGCGTGCCTCGCTGACACTGTAGTGTGCAAATGTGAGATGTATGAAGGATGCAAGATAGATGTCAATATATTATGTCAGTAACCTAATAGAGCAGGTTTCTGTGGTGTAAATCACAATTGTGACACTTCAGATAGATTACTTTACCTAACCTCTTGCCCGAAATTGGATTATGGCTTCAATACACTAAAAGTTGTTGAGAATATCACGTTGAATACAAATATAATGTTTAATTCTAACTTACCTGACTTGTTGATAGTGGCTTGATCATTCAGTGTAGTTCTGTCCACCAAAGGTCCCTGCAGGATGTTTAGCTGCTTTGGAGGGAGAATTGTATAAAGATTCTCATCTTATCCAGTTTTTCGTCTGATTTTTGCTCATTCTATGTTTATTGTACATTTGTAGTTGTAACTTCACTCAGGGTCTGCTTTCAATAGAAATTTGACTGAATTATGCAGAACACTGTCTGAAGTATTATGTAGGACTGTACCTTTGCCGTGGATCCTGAACATACCATTGTCTTGTAATTATGTGGTTGTATCTGTCTTCTGGGCGGATTGGCTCCTTTGATGAATAAATGCAAGGTATACTGTGACATAGATTTAGATTTGAAGTGATACATTTATAATTTGGAATCGCTCAAAATGCCTACATTCAGCACATGCACACAGTCCTAACATGAATGACAAAACTCTAGTTGAGGGCTACAGATGCGAGCGTGCAAAATGCTGCCAGCAGATTCAACGTGTTGGGAGGAGGGGGAAGAAAGAAACAACTGATCAGATGAGCTTTTGCAAGCTGAGAGCCTCCCATTATTCCTAGAGTCATAGTTATACAGCACAGAAACAGGCCCTTTGACCCATCATGTCTGTGCCCGCCATCAAGCATCTATTTGTTCTAATCCCATTTTACAGCACTTGGCCCGTAGCCTTGTATGCTATGGCGTTTCAAGTGCACATCTAAATACTTAAATGCTGTGAGGGTTCCTGCCTCTACCAGCCTTCAGGTAGTGTCTTCCAGATTCGAACCACCCTCTGGGTGAAAAAAATTTTCCTCAAATCCCCTGTAAACCCCTTACCTTAAATCTGTGCCCCCTGGTTATTGATCCCTCCGCTAAGGGAAAAAGTTTCTTCCTATCAATGCTCCTCATAGTTTTGTATACCTCAATCAGGTCCCCCCTCAGCCTTCTCTGCTCTAAGGAAAACAGCCCTAGCCTATCCAGTCTCTCTTCATAGCTGAAATGCTCCAGCCCAGGCAATGTCCTGGTGAATCGCCTCTGCAACCTCTCCAGTGCAATCACATCCTTCCTGTAGTGTGGTGACCAGAACTGTACACAGTACTCCAGCTGTGGCCTAACCAGTGTTTTATACAGCTCCATCATAACCTCCCTGCTCTTATATTCTATGCCTCGGCTAATAAAGGCAAGTATCCCATCTGCCTTCCCAACCATCTACCTGTGCTACTGCCTTCAGTGATCTATGGACATGTACACCAAGGTCCCTCTGTACTTCCTAGTGTCCTACCATCCATTGTATATTCCCTTGCCTTGTTAGTCCTCCCAAAATGCATCACCTCACACTTCTCAGGATTAAATTCCATTTGCCACTGCTCTGCCCATCTTACCAGCCCATCTATATTGTCCTGTAATCTAAGACTTTCCTCCTCACTATTTACAACACCACTAATTTTCGTGTCATCTGCGAACCTACTTATCATACCTCCTATATTCATGTCTAAATCATTAATGTACACTACTAACAGCAAGGGTCCCAGCACCAATCCCTGTGGTACACCACCGGTCACAGGCTTCCACTCGCAAAAACAACCCTCGACCTTCACCCTCTGCCTCCTGCCACTAAGCCAATTTTGGATCCAATTTGCCAAATTGCCCTGGATCCCATGGGCTCTTACCACCTTAAGGTCCCACATGGGAGACCGGTTATCAGAAGCCTTACTGAAGTCAATGTAGCCTACATCAACTGCCTTACCCTTATCTACACATCTCGTCACCTCCTCTCAAAATTCAATCAAGTTAGACATGATCTCCCCTGACAAAGCCATGCTGACTATCCCTGATTAATCCCTGCCTCCAAGTGGAGATTAATCCTATCCCTCAGAATTTTTTCCAATAGTTTCCCTACCACTGATGTTAGACTCACTGGCTTGTACTTACCTGGTTTATCCCTGCTACCCTTCTTGAATAATGGTACCACATTCGCTGTCCTCCAGTCCTCTGGTACCTCCCCTGTGGCCAGAGAGGGTTTGAAAATTTGTGTCAGAGCCCCTGCTTTCTCCTCCTTTGCTTCACACAACAGCCTGGGCTACATCTCATCTGGGCCTGGGGAGTTATCCACTTTTAAGCCCGCTAAAACAGTTAATACTTCTCTCTTTCATTGCTAATTTGTTCAAGTATATCACAATCCCCCTCCCTGATCTCTACACCTACATTGTCCTTCTCCATAGTGAACGCAGATGAAAAGTAATCATTTAAAACCTCACCTATGTCCTCTGGCTCCTCACACAGACTGCCACTCTGATTCCTAATGGGCCCTACTCTTTCCCTGGTTATCCTCTTGCCCTTAATATACTTATAAAATGCTTTGGGATTTTCCTTTATCTTGCCCGCCAGTGTTTTTTCATGTCCCCTCTTTGCTCTCCTAATTACTTTTGAAAGTACCTGCCTACACTTTCTATACTCCTCTTGGGCCTCTGCTGTTTTCAGTGCTCTGAATCTGCCATAAGCCTCCTTTTTTTTTTAACTGATACAATCCTCTATATCCCTTGACATCCAGGGTTCCCATGACTTGTTGGTCCTACCCTTCACCTTTGCGGGAACATGTTGGCCCTGAACTCTCACTCTTTTCTTTTTGAATGACTCCCACTGGTCTGATGTAGATTTTCCTACTAGTAGCTGCTCCCAGTCCACTTTGGCCAGACCCTGCTCTATCATATTGAAATTGGCCTCCCCCCAATTCAGTACTTTTATTTCCAGTCCATCTTTGTCCTTTTCCATAACTACCTTAAATCTTAGAGTTATGGTCACTATCCCTGAAATGCTCCCCACTGACATTTCTACCACTTGTCCGGCTTCATTCCCTAAGATTAGGTCCAGTACCGCCCCTTCTCTTGTAGGACTTTCTACATGCTGGCTCAAAAAGCTCTCCCGGATCCATTTTAAGAATTCTGCCCCCTTTAAGCCTTTTGCACTAAGCCTATCCCAGTTGATATTGGGGAAGTTGAAATCCCCTACTATTTTTGCACCTCTCTGAGATTTGCCTTGATATCTGCTCCTCTATCTCTCCGACTGTTAGGAGGCCTGTAGTACACTCCCGGCCAAGTGATTGCCCCCTTTTTGTTTTTAAGTTCTACCCATATGGACTCAGTTGAGGAACCTTTTAAGACATCATCCCTCCTTACTGTAGTAATTGACTCCTTGATCAACAGTGCAATGCCAACTCCTCTTTTACACCTTCTCCTGTCACGCCTGAAGATTCTATACTCTGGAATATTGAGCTGCCAGTCCTGCCCTTCCCTCAACCATGTCTCTGTGATAGCAATAATACCATATTTCCATGTGTTAATCAACGTCCTCAATTCATCTGCCTTACTAGTAAGACTCCTTGCGTAAAATAGATGCGATCCAGCCTTGCATTATTTGCTTGTGCCTCAACAGGTCTATATTTGCTTTGCCTTTCCAGACTGACTCAGTCTCTCTTCTATATTTGACTCTGCATCACCCCCTACTGTACCTGCACTCTGTATCCCACCCCTCTGCCAAATTAGTTTAACCCCCCCAACAGCACTAGCAAGCTCCCAGCCAGGATGTTGGTCCCGTTCTAATTCAGGTGCAACCCGTCCAACATGTACAGGTCCCACCTTTGCCGGAAACAGATCTACTGATCCAGGAAACTAAAGCCCTCACTCCTGCACCATGTCTTCAGCCACGCATTCATCTGCTCTATCCTCCTATTCCTATACTCGCTAGCATGTGGCACTGGGAGTAATCCAGAGATTACAACCTTTGAGGTCCTGCTTTTTAATCTACCTAGTTCCCTAAATTCTTGTTGCAGGACTTCATCCCTCTTTCTACCTATGTCGTTGGTGCCAATGTGTACCACGACCTCTGACCGTTCACCCTCCCCCTTCAGAATGTCCTGCTGCTTTTTTTTTCCCAAAGTTGTACCTTAAATCCATATATTTACCAGAGTACCTATTAAATGCATCAATATATGTACTTTGATTATTAGAAGTGCACAATTGTAGTATCACCGTATCATAGTTCCATTGCTTCCTGCCTCAGTGTAGACAGTCCATCTCCTCCAATGGCTTCCCTTTCTATCCATGCAGTTACCTCTGGGTTGCAACAAAGCTCCATCCATAGCACACATATGCAAACTCCTTTTCCTCAATATATGTTGCTCCTTAGGATTATTATCAATGGCATGGGGTCAACTTCCATGTCTATGCCAATGCTATATAGCTTTACCTTTCTGTCACCACCTGCTCTCCAGTTGTTGCTGCTGCTCTGTCTGATTGCCTGTCCTAAATTAAATAGATGAACCAGAGCTTTCTTGAGCTAAACATTGGTGAGACCAAAACCATCCTGTATACTTATCAGAAGTTTGCACTTCAGCTGTTGATATCCCCCTCCCCAACTCCTCCTATAGGTTGACTCACCCATGTGTAACCTCTGTTTGCCTTCATCCCAAAATGAGTTCCAAAGTCTGCATCAAATTGATCATGAAGCCTGTCTATTTTGTCATTGGATCTCTTGGTCTCTGTCACTTCTTCGAACGCAGCAGCGCTGAAGCCATCATCTCCGTTCTTGTCACCTCCACGTATCACCTCTCAGTACGTTCTCACTGGCTTCCTGAGCTCCACTCTGCAGAAACTCCAGATCATCCAGAATTCTGCCACCTGCGCCTTACCCAATTCAAAATTCTGATCAGTTATCATTCTGTCCACCATTGTTGACAGCCTTCGAGCATCCTGCCCCTGCACTTTGGAGTTCTTACCCTAAATCCCTTTGTCTCACTATATCTCCCTGATCAAAAGCATTCTCTAAACCTACCTTATTGACCTCCCCTTAATCACTATTCCTAATTCTTCTCTCAATTCCTGCTTAACATCCTGATATCTTCCCCCCCCCCCCCCAAACCCCCATA
This sequence comes from Heterodontus francisci, assembly GCF_036365525.1. Taxonomy (NCBI): domain Eukaryota; kingdom Metazoa; phylum Chordata; class Chondrichthyes; order Heterodontiformes; family Heterodontidae; genus Heterodontus; species Heterodontus francisci. The sequence goes on from NC_090403.1 coordinate 53,369,377, forward strand.
TGCTCCTTTAAGAAGCAACTTTGGATGTTCCGCTGGGTTATGGGTGCCATGCAAGTGTAAGTTTGCGACGCTGCTTCAGACCAAATTGATTTCTGTAGTTTACTAACGTAGCAGCTAACTTGCTATTACATTTGAATGTGTCAGAATTTTCACTGCAAATACACACTATTTTTAAAATGTTCCTCTAATACAAAAGAGAAAGCTACTTCCTGAAGGTGTACAATCCGATACTGTATCCAAGATGGTAGTTATTGTAGAATCCACATTACTTATGAAACTGATTATCTTCGTGAATGTGGTTATAGTAATTGATATATTTCAGCAAAAAGCTGTTATGATCTGTGAAGATAAATCTTGCAGAAGATCAAATACTTCTGTGACAACTTTTCAAAAATAAAATAAATTGTCTGCTATCCAAGTTATTCACATAAGTTGGGTGCCTTATGCATGTTTTCTTTTAAAGTCTAAACTTCAACATAAGTCTACAGGTTTGTGCATCATTGGATGGAGTTGTTACAGATATTTTAACCTATGCAGAGTTGATGGGGATGATAAAGAGAATGTATTGTACAAATAAGCTGAAAGTGTAAATGGGTACTAGTATTGCACAATGAATTTGAAGCACCCCAAGCTGTCCCACAGTGGCAGGATGAGGGGTTGTCTTTTTTTAAAAATCCCCCATATGCAGAGTTCTGAAATCAGCTGTTCCACCGAAGAGAGAGGTGCAGAGTAGGTGCCTGGTACTTCCCCAGGTGGGGAGGGTTAATTATCTTAGGTTGGTCTTGCGCACCTCTAAGCAGTTAGTTTAGCATGAAATTTGCAATGGTCGCGGATCTAGTTTCTGCTTCCCTTTTCGGTCACTGAATACAAGATGAAAGGTGGCTGAATTAAATTTCCAAAATGGGGGTGGAAGGTGGGAATGAGAAGAACCTTCAAGATCATAATATCTATTAGACAAAAGATATGATCAGAAGTGTGTTTCTAGTCATTGTAAAAGATACTTTTCTGTTTAGTCTACTAATATTTGTGTGTGTGTATATATTTGCAGGTAAGACAGGCAACGAATCAGATTGTTATGAACTGTGCTGATATAGACATCATAACAGCTTCATATGTTCCAGAAGGTGGTGAAGGTAAGAGCGATGTTTTTATTCCAGCTTTATTTTCAATCCCCCCCAAAAAAGCACATCTATCTGACATGAACAGTGTTGTGACACCAGCTATATCATTTCCCCAAACATTTAGTTGTGTATGTATTTTACATAAAGTTGGTATGCAATTTTCCAGTTTAAAGAAACTTTACTGTGTAGTATTTTCTAGTTCATCACCTTAAACATTCACTCCCTTCACCATCGACACATAATGGCAGCAGTGTGTACTATCTACATGATGCACTGCATAAACTCACCAAGGCTCCTTCGACAGCACCTTCCAAGCCCACAATCTCTACCACCGAGAAGAACACGGTCAGTAGATGCATGGGAACGCCACCACTGCAGCTTCCCCTCCAAGTCACACATCATCATGACTTGGAACTATATCACCATTCCTTCACTGTCGCTGGTTCAAAATCCTGGAACTCCTGCCCTAATAACACTGTGGGCTTACTTACACCAGATGGACTGCAGTGGTTCATAAAGGCGGCTCATCACCACCACCTCGAGGGCAATTAAGGATGAACAACACAAGCTGGCCTTGCCAGTGGCGCTCGCATCCCAAGAACAAATGAAAAAAATTGCTCCACTGCCATCCAAGGTTTAGTAGATTCATAAATGTGACAATGAACTTATTCTTGAATTACGTATTTTCAAAATTGGATCTAGCTGTGATATGATGGAAGTGTAGAGCTGCTAGGGTAGGCCAATGATAAGTCTGGCATGGTAGCTCGTCTTTCACTATCAGTGGTACCAATGCTAGCAATTGTGCTTTTGGAACAACAGAACAGCTTAGATTTATATAGTGCCTTTAACATAATAAAACGTCCCAAGGCTCTTCAGAGGAGCATTATAAAAAATGAGATATTAGATCCAGTGACCAAAGGCTTGCTCAATAAGTTATGTTTTTAAGGGGTGTCTTAAAGAAGGAAAATGAGGCGGAGAACCGGTGAGGTGTATGGAGGGAATTTCAGAGTTTGGGGCGTAGGAGACGCAAGGCGCGACTACCAGTGATGAAGTGATTAAAATTGGGGATGCTCAAGAGGTCAAAATTTGTAGCGTGCAGTGGAGGGTTGTGGTGTTGGAGATTACTCCTTACCTCTGTAGGGAGGGGCGAGGCCATGGAGAGATTTGAAAACAAGAATGAGAGTTTTTAAATTGAGCCGTTGGTTGACTAGGAGCCAATTTTGGTCAGTGAGCACAGGGTTGACAGAGGAACGGGACTTGGTGCGATTTAAGACACAGGCAGTAGAGCTTTGGATGACCTCAAGTTTATGGAGAGTAGAATGTGGGAGACAAGCCAGGAGTGTAGAGGTAACAAAGGCATGAATGAGGATTTCAGCAGCATATGAGCTGAGACAGGTAAAGTTGGGTGACATTCGGGGTGAAAATAGGCAGTCTTAGTGATGGCAGGCATATGTGGCCAGAAGCTCATCTCCGGGTCAAATATGACACCAAGGTTGTGAACAGACTGGTTTAGTCTCGGATTGTTGCCAGGGAGAGGGATGGAGTCAGTAACTAGGGACTGGAAACAATGGCTTCAGTCTTCTCGATACTTAATTGAAGGAAGTTTCTGTTCATTCAGTACTGGATGTCTGATAATTTAGCGACAGTAGAGGAGTCAAGTGAGGTGGTGAAGTAATAGAGCTGGATGTCATCAGCGTACGTGTCAAAATTAATGCTGAGCTTTCGGATGATGATGCCGAGGGGCAGCGTGTAGATGAGAAATAGGAGGGGGCCAAAAATGGATCTCTGGAGAACACCAGAGGTTACAGAGCGAGAGCAAGAAGAGAAGCCATTGAAAGTGATACACTGGCTATGATTAGATAGATAAGAATGTAACCAGATGAGAGCAATCCAACCCAAATGGACGACGTGGAGAGGCATTGGAGGAGGTTGGTGTGGCCAACCATGTCAAAGGCTGCAGACAGGTCAAAGTGGGAAAATTTACCTTTGTCACATTCACACAGGATGTCATTTGTGAGTTTGATGAGAGCTGTTTTGGTACTGTGGCAGGAGCAGAAAACTGATTTAGAAAGATTCAAACATTTTCCAGCAAAGATGGGCATGGATTTGGGAGGCGGCAACATGTTCAAGGATCTGGAGAGGAAATGGGGGTTGGAATGGAGCTGTAGTTTGCAAGGACACTGGGTCAAAGGTTGCTTTTGTGTGGCGAGGGGTGAAGATGGCAAATTTAAAGGAGGGAGGAACAGCACCTGAAAGAAGGATTGTTAATATCGGCTAACATGGAGACCGGGAGGGGAAGTTGAGTGGCCAGCAGTTTAGTGGGAATAGGATCAAGGGAACAGTATGTAGGTCTCATGGACAAGATGAGCTCTGAGGGCGTGAGGGGAGCTAGGAGAGAAACTAGAGAAAGATGCGAGTTCAGGATTAGGGTGGGGGGAGCATGATATGAAGTTTGGCTCGGTGAGCTCATAGAAGGGAGGGATGCGGCAGAAGCAGCTGATCGGGTGATCTCGATCTTGGTGACGAAGACGTCTGTGTGCTCCTTACACTTAGTGTTGGAGATTTTTATTCGTTCTGGGGATGTGGGTGTTGCTAGCTAGGCCAGCATTTATTGCCCATCCCTAATTGCCCTTGAGAAGGTGGTGGTGAGCTGCCTTGAACTGCTGCAGTCCTTGAGGTGTAGGTACACCAACAGTGCTGTTAGGAAAGGAGTTCCAGAATCTTGACCCAGCTACAGTGAAGGAACGGCGTTATAGTTCCAAGTCAGGATGGTTTGTGGCTTGGAGGGGAATTTGTAGGTAGTGGTGTTCCCATGCATCTGCTGCCCTTATCCTTCTAGGTGGTAGAGGTCGTGGGTTTGGAAGGTGCTGTCGAAGGAGTCTTGGTGAGTTGCTGCAGTGCATCTTGTAGATGGTTCACACTGCTGTCATTATGCGTTGGTGGAGGGAGTGAATGTTGAGGGTGGTGGATGGGGTGCCAGTCAAGCGGTCTGCTTTGTCCTGGGTGGTGTCGAGCTTCTTGAGTGTTGTTGGAGCTGCGCCCATAAGGATGGAGGGCAAGAGAGGTTTAAGAAGATGGCTTGCACTGGAGAAAAGAAGCCAGGGGTGATCTTTACATTCCAGGATGATCCTGGAATAGTGAGCAGTTTTAGCAGATGAGAGCAGGACCCAATAGTGCTTTATGCAGTCCAGTCAGATCTGGCATGGATGGTTGAACCAGTTGTCTGCCATATCCTTTCAAAACTGTCACTTGTACCTAAGGGAGCAGAGATGAGGGCCATATCAAGGGGAAAGGCCAGGATGAGACAGAGTAATGGTTTTATTGGAGACTTAGGGTATCAAAGGTGGAGGATCGGGTACAGTTGAACAAATCAGTAGCTATAGAAATGTGGTGAATGGAGGGCCAAAGGCTAGACAGGGATTTTAAAAGTGCAGTTGTAAGTGAATTGGAGCTAGTTTTCCTGGAAGTAGATACCAAAGGAGGTAGGATTAGGGGCGTGGAAGGGGGGGATGTGGGTGGAGAGTGATACAAGCAAGAGATGAGAAGTGGCCGTAACATTAATTGATAGGACTAGCAAGACCTTGAAATGGAAAGATCAAGGGGATGGTTGTGAATATAATATGGGTTGGGAAGTTTACACGGAGGGAGAGATTTAGGGAGGATGAGGGCAGTGAATTCAGAGGAGAGTGAGCATGATGACTTGAGATGGGGGTTGAAATCACAAAGGATGAGAAGTCGTTCAGCGCAAAAGCTGAGGGAGGAAAGCAGTGAAGACAGCTCGGTGAAATTTTTTTTTGTATCGTACTTGGGCAGTAGAGAACAGGATTTTGAATGAGAGGTGAAACAAGGTGGGATGCTCAGAGGAAGAGAAAGGGCCAGAGGAGTAGGGGTTCAGGCCAAAGTGTGATCTGGTGATGAGCGCCACACCTCCATTGTGATGGTCTTGATGGGGTAAGTGGTGTAAGATGTAACCAGGTGGGAAGCTTCATAGAGGGGAAAGGTGTCATTGTCCCTCAGTCAGGTTTCCATCAAGGCCATGATGTCAATCCAATCATTCACAATAACAAACAAAGAACAAAGATAATTACAGCACAGGAACAGGCCCTTCGGCCCTCCAAGCCTGCGCCGATCCAGATCCTCTCTCTAAACATGTCGCCTATTTTCTAAGGTTCTGTATCTCTTTTCTTCCTGCCCATTCATGTATCTGTCTAGATACATCTTAAAAGACTCCGTCGTGCCCGCGTCTACCACCTCCGCTGGCAACGCGTTCCAGGTGCCCACCACCCTCTGCGTAAAGAACTTTCCACGCATATCCCCCCTAAACATTTCCCCTTTCACTTTGAACTCGTGTCCTCTAGTAATTGAAACCCCCACTCTGGGAAAAAGCCTCTTGCTGTCCACCCTGTCTATACCTCTCATGATTTTGTACACCTCAATCAGGTCCCCCCTCAACCTCCGTCTTTCTAATGAAAATAATCCTAATCTACTCAACCTCTCTTCATAGCTAGCGCCCTCCATACCAGGCAACATCCTGGTGAACCTCCTCTGCACCCTCTCCAAAGCATCCACATCCTTTTGATAATGTGGCAACCAGAACTGTACGCAGTATTCCAAATGTGGCCGAACCAAAGTCCTATACAACTGTAACATGACCTGCCAACTCTTGTACTCAATGCCCCGTCCGATGAAGGAAAGCATGCCGTATGCCTTCTTGACCACTCTATTTACCTGCGTTGCCACCTTCAGGGAACAGTGGACCTGAACACCCAAATCTCTCTGGACATCAATTTTCCCCAGGACTTTTCCATTTACTGTATAATTCACTCTTGAATTGGATCTTCCAAAATGCATCACCTCGCATTTGCCCTGATTGAACTCCATCTGCCATTTCTCTGCCCAACTCTCCAATCTATCTATATTCTGCTGTATTCTCTGACAGTCCCCTTCACTATCTGCTACTCCACCAATCTTAGTGTCGTCTGCAAACTTGCTAATCAGACCACCTATACTTTCCTCCAAATCATTAATGTATATCAATAAGTTCATGAATGGCAGGCGCCTCGTTCACAAGTGAATAGACATTCTGGAGGGAGATTCAGAATTGGTTAGTGAGAGGAAAGGTAACTCCTTTAACTGAATGTTCTACCTTAATAAATGTCTTTGACCAACCAGTGTATAACTGAGCTGTGCGTACCAGGTAAATCTCAGGTTATTGTTATAATTTAACTTTCCAAATATTAATATATCTCCAAACCTCTACCAAACTCAAAAAATTCACTCCATTTTCAGTAATCTTTCGCTTCCTATGAAACCTGGCTGAATCCACAAAGTAATGTGGGTTAGAAGTCCTTGATGAACAGTGAATCTTTTTTTTTGTCCTTGTATTGGAAATAGTATGCATCCTTCTGTACTTTCCTGATTTCTCTGAATACTGCATCACAAAGCAGAAGACTTGGGCTGAAAGCTATTACTGGGTTTGGTAAATTTAAGGAATACAGAATTGGCTGGTTTACAATATTAATTTAGTGTCTATCCACAGTAAATGACTCAAATCTCTAGTAGCTATTGGCAGCAACACTCTTGGTTTTGAATCAGGTAGGCATCCATGTTATGAATTATTGTGATACTGAGCTCTTGTGAAGTCCTTTGTTAACCTTTGTCCTTATAGGAAGCTTGCAGCTTAGTGATATTAACTATCACGATCACTTTTTTTAGTTTTTTTTTAGTTTTAGAGATACAGCACTGAAACAGGCCCTTCGGCCCACCGAGTCTGTGCTGACCATCAACCACCCATTTATACTAATCCTACACTAATCCCATATTCCTACCACATCCCCACCTGTCCCTATATTTCTCTACCACCTACCTATACTAGGGGCAATTTATAATTGCCAATTAACCTATCAACCTTCAAGTCTTTGGCATGTGGGAGGAAACCGGAGCACCCGGAGGAAACCCATGCAGACACAGGGAGAACTTGCAAACTCCACACAGGCAGTACCCAGAATTGAACCCAGGTCGCTGGAGCTGTGAGGCTGCGGTGCTAACCACTGCGCCACTGTGCCGCTGTAAGAGTCCTCTTTCACTTGCTGAATACGGTGAAGGAATTTCCGTTCCATGTAGCTGATCACAATCTTGCATATAATAAAAGCAAAATGCTGCGGATGCTGGAAATCTGAACTAAAAACAAGAAATGCTGGAAATACTCAGCAGGTCGCAGCATCTGTGGAAAGAGAAGCAGAGTTAACGTTTCGGGTCAGTGACCCTTCTTCGGAACAATCTTGCATATCTCCTCAAAGGTAATTAAAGACATAAGAGAAGGAACTCATGTCACACTGACTAAATAGCTGTGAGTTATTGCTGGTAGAGTGTGGTTCAAATAATGTATTTTCATATGGACAGCTTGATCCTTGCAAGCATGAGCCAATTTCAAGTGGCCACAATATTGGCACAGGTATGATTTGCCCCTGTCCACCTTAAAAAAAAATGTATAGATACCTTGCATATGAATATAAGATATGATATTAAACAAGAAAAAGAGGTCTGATCTACTCGAGCTACAATCTCTGCTCTATGCTGAGTTAGTTGGGACAGCAGTAGAGGGCATTGCAATTGTCCATGTGATTGACTTACTATCCCTTGGCTAAGGATTCCACTCTGAAGCCATCAGTTTTTCTTCTGCTTCTGGTCATGTTGAAGGTGGGGGGAGGAGAGGAAGGAGGATAGGAAATTGTAAGGAGTATTCCAGCTGTGGGGTTTCTTTTCTTGTATTGTGACAGTTTGAGTGGAGGGCTTGTCTGATGCTGATGAACCTCCAGGCAATGAGGCACTAGTCCTGTCATATCTTATAAGATGACATCTGATAACAGTACTTGATTCCAGCATTACTGCTGCCATTGGTGTGTGTATTTGATCAGGTGGCTGCAGTTGCCATGGCAAATGCTAAAACCAGACATTACTTTCAAAATGGAGTTGCACCAAAAAGCAATAATTGTGGATAGCAGCAGTGGCTGTTAACCTTTTGAGTCCTGAATTTTCATTGCACCTGCACATGCATGTTGTTTCTCATTGCATAACATCTGCCAAAATATGTGCTCTTGTATTTTTCTAATACTAGCTTTAGAAAACAGGAGTAGAGAAATATGCAGGTTGTTTAACCACTGGTGCTAGTGACTAGACAAATTATAATCTTTTTTAATGTCAATTTTTTCTTCTGGTAAATTATTCCCTCCAGCTTCAATATGCCTGATCTTGTACTTAACTGCTAAGGGGTGAGTGGTTTGTCTGCTACCCATTCCTTCTGTAGCTGGCTATTAGAAAGTGTGACTTCCTCTCCCTGCAGAGAGTCACTTAAGCCTCTGCTTGGCATCTAGCCATTTGGTGTGACTCGGATTTTAGCTCAGCTCTTGATCTGCCTTTGTCCTTCATTTTGTGACTGAATGTTAATAGTGCCATTCTGGCACTATGTTGTACATCTTGTTTTAAAATGTCAGAGCTTGATTGAAAGGTGGCAATTTGTGTTGTCAGTAAAGAAGCAGCTTACTGAGATACATGGTGAGTTGTTAATCTCTGGAAGCTCGCTATCTTGGGATGCTGATGAGTCAGTTGAACTCTGTTGGGGAGGGCTAGTGGTTCAGAGGGAAAGCCAGCCTTCAATGTTTACCACCCCCCAGTTGGTTTGAAAACTGCGTTAATGCTGGTATGCCATTTTGATCAAGAATATTGTATTGTCTGGGGGGAGTGAGGTTGAAGGGATAGAAGTTGATGAAGTCATATAGTTTTGAGGTCAGCTGCATCTACAGTGTGGAGCCCACCAATGCTTTTCCAGCAATATTTAACCCCTGTATGAGAAAAACGCCCATTTTTCTGGAAAACAAAATCTATTTTCTACCCTTCTATCATGAAGGGATTGATTGATGCTAGGCTACAGTTAGTTAGATGGCTCGAGTGTGATGTAGAAAGACGCCAACATCATGTGTTCAATCCCCAAACCGGCTGTGGTAGTCCTCGCCTTGTCCCACGCTGGAGGAGTGATGCCCCTCAAGCTAAAGATTACCAACTGTCTCTCTCCAATGGAGAGAGATGCCTATGGTCCTTCGGGACCAGGGCCAGAAAACCAACAGTTCCACAGGTGTCGTTTGCTTATCTAGGCGCAATCTTCAACTGAGTATTGGCAGGTTGTTGAGCATTAGAAGTCATGACAGTCACGCCAGACTGTTGCCTTATCCAACGTCTGCACACCTGTACTTCTCGGGTGATAATGGATAATGGTAAGCTCCCTTTGATATCTCTTCCATGCCTAACCACCACCATCTCCCCCCCGCCCGCCTGCCTCCCAAAATACAAGGGTCCTGACAACAATTAGTGATTCAATCACTCTTTGTAGCCTGACATCAGCTAACCCAGCACAGTCTAGGAAATTGACCTGGTACCTTCTGCTCTGCATAACTTAATGCAGTACCACAAAATGCTTTCTCCATTAGGCTATCAGGGCATCTAAGAGTGCTTATCTGCTACGGAAGGGTGGCATACCAGTTTTTCCCCATTTCGTCTAACCCCAGTATGAATTTAGAAATCATGTTAAATATGTGGATTCTACAAAGTTGCTGGTAAAATGAATAATGGGTTTGATGTATTTATATTTCTACTTGTGTTTTTTCTTCTCATATATAATTTATTCTATGTGCTTCTGCCTTTGATCATGCATCTAATTCAGGATTGCAGCAATTTCACCAACAACTTAAGTACTCGACTGCAGTTATTGCTGACCTTCATGATTATTGCTTTTTGGAACCAATATTGGAATTTGTTCATCTAATTCCTTCAAGTGGCAAAATGAACTACACAAGAAAGTAACTATAATGGCAATGGTGGTTGCTGTTGATTCTGAACTTTACTGTATGTTACTGAGGTCTTTTCCGAATTAGCACCATTTGTAGATCTCTTTTTTTCTCTTTCCTCTCCCTTCTCTCTCTCATTTACAGTAAACATGCAAATTGCTAGCATTTGCATTACATGATATTAGTTAATAATATATTGCATACCAGATACTTTATCCTTCCCACCATTTCCTGAAATTCAATCACAATTATGGTAGCTGGTTAGAAGTTATCGTGTCTACCCGAGTTAAGTTCCACACAATATTGATCTCAATTATCCTGTTCAAATGAGGTGGAATGAGAGGAAAATTGAATTGTTTTTTGAGATGATGAATTTCTGTACTGGGAAGTTGAACTATTTCAGTTTGCAGTTCAATACCATATATTATCATTCATCAGAGAACTCCCTCTACAGTACAAAGAACAGTACAGCACAGGAACAGGCCATTCGACCCTCCAAGCCTGCGCCAATCTTGATGCCTGCCTTAACTAAAACCTTCTGCACTTCCGGGGTCCGTATCCCTCTATTCCCATCCTATTCATGTATTTGTCAAGATGCCTCTTAAATGTCTCTATGGTACCTGCTTCCACCACCTCCCCCGGCAACAGGTTCCAGGCACTTACCACCCTCTGTGTAAAGAACTTGCCTCGCACATTCCCTCTAAACTTTGCCCCTCACCTTACACCTATGTCCCTTAAACCTATGTCCCCTAGTAACTGACTCCTCCACCCTTGGAAAAATCTTCTGACTATCCACTCTGTCCATGCCGCTCATAACTTTGTAAACCTCTATCATGTCGCCCCTCCACCTCCGTCGTTCCAGTGAAAACAATCTGAGTTTATCCAACCTCTCCTTGTAGCTAATGCCCTCCAGACCAGGCAACATCCTGGTAAACCTCTTCTGTATCCTCTCCAAAGCCTCCACGTCCTTCTGATAGTGTGGCGACCAGAATTGCATGCAATATTCTAAATGTGGCCTAACTAAAGTTCTGTACAGCTGCAACATGACTTGCCTATTTTTATACTCCTATGCCCCGACCGATGAAGGCAAGCATGCCGTATGGCTTCTTGACTACCTTATCCATCTGCGTTGCCACTTTCAGTGACCTGTGGACCTGTACGCCCAGATCTCTCTGCCTGTCAATACTCCTAAGGGTTCTGCCATTTACTGTATACTTCCTACCTGCATTAGACCTTCCAAAATGCATTACCTCACATTTGTCCGAATTAAACTCCATCTGCCATTTCTCCGCCCAAGTCTCCAACCGATCTATATCCTGCTGTATCCTCTGACAATCCTCATCATTGTCCGCAACTCCACCAACCTTTGTGTCGTCCGCAAACTTACTAATCAGACCAGCTGCATTTTCCTCCAAATCATTTATATATGCTACAAAGAGCAAAGGTCCCAGCACTGATCCCTGCGGAACACCACTAGTCACATCCCTCCATTCAGAAAAGCACCCTTCCACTGCTACCCTCTGTCTTCTATGACTGAGCCAGTTCTGTATCCATCTTGCCAGCTCCCCTCTGATCCCATGTGACTACACCTTTTGTATCAGTTTGCCATGAGGGACCTTGTCAAAGGCTTTACTGAAGTCCATATAGATAACATCCACTGCCCTTCCTTCATCAATCATCTTTGTCACTTCCTCAAAAAACTCAATCAAATTAGTGAGACACGACCTCCCCTTCACAAAACCATGCTGCTTCTCGCTAATAACTCCATTTGTTTCCAAATGGGAGTAATTCCTGTCCCAAAGAATCCTCTCCAATAATTTCCCTACCACTGATGTAAGGCTCACCGGCCTATATTTTCCTGGATTATCCTTGCTACCCTTCTTAAACAAAGGAACAACATTGGCTATTTTCCAGTCCTCTGGGACCTCACCTGTAGCCAATGAGGATGCAAAGATTTCTGTCAAGGCCCCAGCCATTTCTTCCCTTGCCTCCCTCAGTATTCTGGGGTCAATCCCATCAGGCCCTGGGGACTTATCTACCTTAATGCTTTGCAGGACACCCAACACCACCACCTTTTTGATAATGAGATGACTGAGACTATCTACACTCCCTTCCCTAGGCTCATCATCCCCCAAGTCCTTCTCCTTGGTGAATACTGATGCAAAGTACTCATTTAGTACCTGCCCATTTCCTCTGGTTCCACACATAGATTCCCTTCTCTGTCCTTGAGTGGGCCAACCCTTTCCCTGGTTACCCTCTTACTCCTGATATGTGTATAAAACGCCTTGGGATTTTCCTTAATCCTGTTTGCCAATGACTTCTCATAACCCCTTTTAGCCCTCCTGACTCCTTTTTTAAGTTCCTTCCTACTGTCTTTATATTCCTCAAGGGATTCGTCTGTTCCTAGCCTTCCAGCCCTTACGAATGCTTCCTTTTTCTTTTTGACGAGGCTCACAATATCCCGCGTTATCCAAGGTTCCCGAAACTTGCCAAACATATCCTCCTTCCTCACAGGAACATGCTGGTCCTGGATTCTAATCAACTGACGTTCAAAAGACTCTCACATGTCAGATGTTGATTTACCCTCAAACAGCCGCCCCCAATCTAAATTCTTCAGTTCCTGCCTAATATTGTTATAATTAGCCTTCCCCCAATTTAGCACCTTCACCCGAGGACTACTCTTATCCTTATCCACAAGTACCTTAAAACTTATGGAATTATGGTCACTGTTCCCGAAATGCTCCCCTACTGAAATTTCGACCACCTGGCCGAGCTCATTCCCCAATACCAGGTCCAGTACGGCCCCATCCCTAGTTGGACTATCTGCGTATTGTTTCAAGAAGCCCTCCTGGATGCTCCTTACAAATTCTGCCCCATCCAAGCCCCTAGCACTAAGTGAGTCCCAGTCAATACAGGGGAAGTTAAAATCACCCACCACTGCAACCCTGTTATCTTTACATCTTTCCAAAATCTCTCTACATATCTGCTCCTCTACCTCCCGCTGGCTGTTGGGAGGCCTGTATTAAACCCCCAACATCAGTACTCTGCTGAAATCCAACTTGAGTCAGTTAACTTTTTCATGGCCTTTTTATCTGTTCACTTTCTCTTTCCTCTCTCCTCCAGCCTCTCTGCTCTAATTTGCTTTTCTCAACTCCCTCTTCACCTACTGTTATCTCTCCAAATTCCCCTATTCCTCACCATCAAAAAATGTCTATATCAGTGCAGTCAGTCTGCATGACCAGTTAAACTGAGGGTGAGTTCTAGTTTCTGTTTTCATGCTCTTTGTTAGCATTATCTCAAACTCCTGAAGCTTCTTTTTCAAGTAGCAGTGTAATCTGAATTTGAGATCAATTTTCATGTACCCAATTTGGGCGGCGCAGTGGTTAGCACCGCAGCCTCCACAGCTCCAGCGACCCGGGTTCTGTTCTGGGTACTGCCTGTGCGGAGTTTGCAAGTTCTCCCTGTAACCGCGTCGGTTTCCCCCGGGTGCTACGGTCTCCTCCCACAGCCAAAAACTTGCAGGTTGATAGATAAATTGGCCATTGTAAATTGCCCCTAGTGTAGGTAGGTGGTAGAAAAATTGTGGGGATGTGGTAGGGAATATGGGATTAATGTAGGATTAGTATAAATGGGTGGTTGTTGGTCGGCACAGACTCGGTGGGCCGAAGGGCCTGTTTCAGTGCTGTAACTCTAAATAAATAAAATAAAAATAAATTCCAGATCTCAATTTTTAGACTTCCCCTTTCTCCTACCTCTTTAGTAAAGGTTTCTTAATTGTACAAAGCCCAGAACACAGTACAGAAGTACTTTGTTACATTAAAAATAGCCGACTTAAAAAAACACTGATATAACATAGGAGAGAAATTTGGTCTCGTGAGTTGGAGAGAGCAAACACTGCTGCTTCATTTTCACATTTTCTGGGAAGCTATGGGTACACAAATGTTTTAGTGCCCAAGGCAGAAAACGTTCTTGCTAGCCTCCCAAACAGTATTGTCTGGCAATGAGCGCTCACACAGATTTTACAATTTTAATTCACACCAACCATAACAATGCAGTTTGGGTCATTGCTGAAGCAGATCAATTGACACAGGCTTCTGTGCGTTGTACTTCACCGTCTGAATCAACCTGGAATGTTAATAAAATGTACATGTTTACAGTGTTGCTGCAATCATTCTATTGCCTTACCTTCAAAATTGCAGAACTTTCTTTGATACCTTTGCTTGTGCTGGATTGCTCGTGGAATTGGATCTTACCAAATTAGCACATTTTCATACTTTGTGCTGTCTTTAGGCAGTGGTTAGGTGAAATCATCTAATGCTGTGTTAGAACAACTCAGCTGGGGTTACTGTTTTTTTGAATAGAATTGTTGAGTCGCTGCCAGTCAATGCTGAGTCAAAAGCAGTTTTATGTATTGGACCTACTTCACTGACAGTTGGACAGGAATAGCAAACTAGCACAATAGCAACTGACTGTGGGGTGTTACACAATCAAGGAACTCAGATGATGTCATTAGCTGTTCGAATAAAGCTGTATAAAAGCAGCTGACCCCTGAGTTTGTGTTACAGCCATTGTGTTGCAGTGCAAGCCAGAGCTATGTTTCTCTTGTTCCCATGTGAGAATTTCAGTTTAAATCAAATATATTTATTCTGAGGTATGTTTCCCTGGGGAGAGAGGTTAGAACATAGATACCAAATGGGTCTAGCACTGGGGACAGCCTTTGATATAAGCATTCATACTTAAGAACATTTGATTCGAGAAAAAGCTTGTTTCAACCCCATTGGTAAGAACAGTTTTTGCATATGAGAACATTTTGGGCACTTCACCGCCTCAACACAGCAGCTTATATTTATATAGCGCCTTTAACATAATAAAACATCCCAAGGCACTTCACAGGATCATTCTCCAAGTATGACACTGAGCCACAAAAGGACATATTGGGTCAGATGACCAAAAGCTTGGTCAGAGGTAGGTTTTCAGGAATATCTTGAAGGAAAGTGAGGTGGGAGGGTAAAATCAGAGGCCAGAATTAAAGGATTGGACTGAGTTCAGAGAAGAGCAAAAATGATGATCCAGGCTTGGTGCTGAAAGTTATGAAGAGACACTTGTGGATTAGAACTTGTTTTTGATGGATGAAAGTTGTTGGGGAAAGGCAAATTGCAAAAAGCATGGCTGATGTGTTTGGAAGAAAGTTGCTTAACTTTGATCACAACAGGACACAAAGAAAAGAATCATCAAGCCGTGAGTAAAGCTCAAGGTTAGAAGAAGGGCGGCACAGTGGTTAGCACTGCAGCCTCACAGCTCCAACGACCCGGGTTCAATTCTGGGTCCTGCCTGTGTGGAGTTTGCAAGTTCTCCCTGTGTCTGCGTGGGTTTCCTCCGGATGCTCCGGTTTCCTCCCACATGCCAAAGACTTGCAGGTTGATAGGTAAATTGGCCATTATAAATTGCCCCTAGTATAGGTAGGTGGTAGGGGAATATAGGGACAGGTGAGGATGTGGTAGGAATATGGGATTAGTGTAGGATTAGTATAAATGGGTGGTTGATGGTCGGCACAGACTCGGTGGGCTGAAGGGCCTGTTTCAGTGCTGTATCTCTAAACTAAACTAAAATGTCCCGCCAGCAGAGTATTGAATGTTAGACTCCTAGCAAAAATAGCTAACCTTGTTGATTGCTGTTTAAGAACAGACTGAAGCTTGTAAGAGTGTGCAACATTATGGTTCCAACAGCATAGGAAACATTTGAATTTATATAGCATCTTATCTAAATATCACCAAGTTCTTCATGTAATGAATTACTTTTGGCATACTGTGCCTTACGTAGGCAAAATCTGGCAGCTGCTCTGTGCTACCAAATTATCACTAGCTACAGTGAGATGGATACGTGATTGATTTGTTGCTTGGAATGTTATTGAGATTTTCTTTTCAAACTCCCTTCTTGCTTTGCTTATTCCTCAACTTTCCTTAATTCCTCATAATTCCGTCTTTATTTTTATAATATCTATAGGCCTCATATACTCTCCCCTTTAATTTTTGTTTCTAACATCTTTGTATATGTCAATGGCATCCTGAAACTTGAAGTAATTTCTGATTTTCAATATATATTTTTCAACTTATGAATTATCTGTTCACAAAAACTATTTGATCGATAGTCCTGCTGGTAAATTTTTGTTTCCACCTCACTTCAGCTGGTTCACTCAGCATCTTTCTAAGAATTCCAATCTGGTTTCCTTGTTTTTGTACTAAGTTCTTCTGGAAGCATTAGAGACTATTCTGAAATCAGCGAGCATGGTCTAGGGATTTGCTAGTACTGAGACAGGATCCTAGAATCTAGGATTGAGGGAGAGAGTGGAGGAGGAAGACTGGGAAGTTGGTTTCTGGAGTCCTGCATGACTGGGGAACAGGGTTTGGAGTTTTGAGGGGTCACAGTCTGGCAATATTGGCAATTGTTGGATCTTGCAGTATTGGGAAGAGCAGTGACTACCTCTGGTGTTGTGGAGGGTATCCAAATAAGTCAACAAACTCACCAAGCATGCAGTACTCTCACTTCATACCTTTTTGTTTGATCCAAATTTCATTTTTCAAAAGAACAATGAATCCGAGAACTCACTATGAGCAGTGAGGAAAAAGTGCTAAAAGAAATTTGGACACTGAACCAATCAGATCACTGAGTATATATTTTTGCCTGCCTTTTTTCTTCCAGTCCACTGCATGCAAAGATGTGCAACAGTTGCTAAAATATTTCATAATTTCATGAAAACGTGAATAAACTCATCTATAAAATTATGGTTTGTGTCTGAGTATCTTCAATAACAGTGTCATCAGAGGTATGATGGTTATAATTACCATGTGACAAATTTATTACTTGAGATGTCCGGCTGGTCCCTTTGAGACTGTCCCACGCAGTTGTGTTGCAACTAGACAACGTGACCTTTTGATGCTCCTTGCCCTTAAGCAACCATGTAATCTCCGGTGAGTGGCGAAAAAAAAAGTTTAAAACCATGAGACAATTAAGGGAAAAAATAATTCTCCGAATTTTCTCTTCAACTCGTAAGGCACCAAAAGACCAGTTCCTAGAGCTAATAGTGACAATGAGGTGCATTGCAGAACATCCCATCAATCTTTTACACATAGTAATAGTTGCTTCCCCCAGGAACTTGCTCTTTTAAAAGTTGGCAATGAATCTGCGCGAGCTGACAATTTATTACAAAGGTCAATGACCCGTTATGTAAAGAAAAGTGTCCTGATGCCTTTCCTAGTTCTATATTTGTCACACATCAGATGTCACATCCTGTTACAGATGCAAAACGATCTTTTATAAAAACAAGCAAAATGACCATTAATATGGAGTCTGAAGCTTTCATGTACTTGCTGCTGAACTCAGCAGTATATATATGGCTACCATTTTGATTTGCATGTTTAGAGCAGCAGCCAGTTTAACAGGCTGGTTCCTATTGCATTGCCTGCAAATTTTCACATTTATATTCAGGCCCTCTTGGAAGTCGCTATGTGACAATACTGTGGGAGTACCTACATCACACTGCAGTGGTTCAAGAAGGTGGCTCACCATCAACTTCTCAAGGGTAATTAGGATTGGGCAATAAATGTTGGCCTTGTCAGCAATGCCCACATTCCATGAACGAAAGAAAAGAGCAATGTGCTTGTATGGATCTCAGAGTCCCTCACGACAGCTGACATGTTTTAAACAGTTGAAGTTCAGGCAAGAATTAAGTGTTTAAAGTATTTTCAAAGGATAGCCGTAGACTCCAGAAAGAAATCAATGGTTTGATTCAATGGGCGGCAAAGTGACAAATGGAATTCAATCCAGATAAGTGTGAGCTGATGCATTTGGGAAGGGCAAATAAAGCGAGGGAATACACAATAAACGGGTGGATATTAAGAGGGGGAGAAGAAGTGAGAGACCTTGGAGTGCATGTCCACAGATCCCTGAAGGTGGCAGGACAAGTACATAAAGTGGTGAAGAAGGCATATGGAATGCTTTCCTTTATTGGCAGAGGTATAGAATTCAAAAGCAGGGATGTAATGCTGGTACTTTAGAAAACACTGGTTAGGCCACAGTTGGAGTATTGCGTACAGTTCTGGTCACCACATTACAGAAGGGACATCATTTCTCTGGAGAAAGTACAGAGGAGATTTACAAGAATGTTGCAGTTATGAGGAAAGATTGGATAAGCGAGGGTTGTTTTCCTTAGAACTGAGGAGGCTGAGGGGTGACTTATTAGAGATGTACAAAATTATGAGGGGCCTAGGTAGAGTAGACAGGAAGGACCTGTTTCCCCTTGCAGAGAGGTCAATTACCAGGGGGCACAGATTTAAGATGATTGGTAGAAGGATTAGAGGGGACATGAGGAAAAACTTTTTCACCCAGAGGGTGGTAGGTGTCTGGAATTCACTGCCAGCAACGGTGGTGGAGGCAGAAACCCTCAATTCTTTTAAAAGGGAGCTGGACCTGCACCTGAAGTGCTGTAACCGGCAAGGTTATGGACCAGGTGCTGGAAGGTGGGATTAGATTGGGCGACTAGTTTTTTCAGCTGGCGTGGATACGACGGGCTGAATGGCCTCCTTCTGTGCTCTATTTGTTCTTCGGTTCTTTCTTGATACAATGTGGAGTATAACACCAATGTATCAAAGCCACGTGAAGAGGCCTTTCCCCATGGGGAGTTGTAACATTATATCCTTAGTGCACAAGAGGGAAGAGCTTCGATGGGCTGATTGCATTTGAGATAACAGCAATTGCTGAAGTATTGCCTTTTATCAGTTTGAATTGGAAACTTATAAACTAGCTGAAGAGATTTGCAGGTGCGTAAGAAGTATGTGATGGACCAGAAACTTTTTTTTTGACTCAAAAATACAACCAGATTATTCCCAACATTAAACAGCTTCTGTGTTGTCAATTGTTTAAGCTAAGAGAACTAAAATGGGTTGGTATATAATCTCATTAAATTAAAACAGGAGTCCCTACCACCATTGGGTGTTTAAATTATAAATGTGAAATTAATTTGGGAAGTACGGAATTAGACTTTTTTTGAAATGTGTCAGTAAACTAAATGAAGGTCGTGAAACTAAACTGCATTTATTCTGGCATTTCTGTTGATTTAATGGGAGGTGACCAATGTCTCTCTTAGAAACTAAGAAGCTGTAAATTTCAAATAATGTACCATCATTTTAAGATGAAAGGTTTACGATTTGGATAGAAGATCTTTAGACAGAAGACTGATTTTCTTTGTAAAATGTCTTTACTCTCTCCACTGGTGGGTTACCTGTGTATTTTCATTATTTTCAGTTTTAATAAAACATCCAGTATTTGCCATTTTTGCTTATTTTTAGAAAGTTCTTGTTTTCCTTTGTGAAAAGTGAGGGTGTTACAACAGAGTGGGAATGAAAATATGAATTAGGAGCAGGAGTAGGCCACTCGGCCCTTTGAGCCTGCTCCACCATTCAATAAGTTCATGGCTGAACTGATTACTCCACATTTCCACCTACCCCCGATAACCTCCTACCCCCTTGCTTATTAAGAATGTATCTACCTCTGCCTTAAAAATATTCAAAGACTCTGCTTCCACCACCTTTTGAGGAAGAGAATTCCAAAGACTCACGACTCAGAGAAAAAATTTCTCCTCATCTCTGTCTTAAATGGGCAACCCTTTATTTTTAAAGTGACCCTTAGTTCTAGATTCTCCCACAAGGGGAAACATCCTTTCCACATCCACCTTGTCAAGACCCCTCAGGATATGCTATGTTTCAATCAAGTTACCTCTTACTCTTCTAAATTCCAGCGGATACAAGCCTAGCCTGTCCAATCTTTCCTCGTAAGACAGCCCGCCCATTCTAGGTATTAGTCCAGTAAACCACCTCTGAACTGCCTCCAACGCATTTACATCCTTCCTTAAATAAGGAGACCAGTACTGTACACAGTACTCCAGATGTGGTCTCACCAATGCCCTGTATAGCTGTAGCATAACCTCCCTACTTTTGTATTCAATTCTCCTCATGATAAACGATAACGTTCTATTAGCTTTCCTAATTACTTGCTGTACCTGCATACTATATGCGATTCATACATTAGGACACCCAGATCCCTTTGCTTCTCAGAGCTCTGCAATCTCTCATCATTTAGATAATAAGCTTTTCCATTCCTGCGAAAGTGGACAATTTCCCACTTTCCCACATTATACTCCATTTGCAACGTCTTTGCCCACTCACTTAAAATATCTATATCCCTTTGTAGCCCCCTTATGTCTTCTTCACAAATTACTTTCCTACCTATCTTTGTGTCGTTAGCAACCATACCTTCGATCCCTTCATCTAAGTCATTTTATATAAATTGTAAAAAATTGAGGCCCAGTGCAGATCCGTGTGGCACCACCAGTTGTTACATCTGGCCAACCAGAAAATGACCCATTTATGCCTACACTCTGTTTCCTTTTAGCTAGCCAATCTTCTATCCATGCCAATATGTTACCCCCTACACCATGAGCTTTTATTTTCTTCAATACCCTTTGATGTGGCACCTTATCAAATGTCTTATGGAAATCTAAGTACAATACATGCAGCAGTCCCCCTTTATCCACAGCACATGTAGCTCCCTCAAAGAACTCCAATAAATTGGTTAAACATGATTTTCCTTTAATAAAACCATGTTTACTCTGCCTGATTACCTTGAATTTTTCTAAATGTCCTACTATAACGTCTTTAATAGCTTCCATTATTTTCCCTATGACAGATGTTAAGCTAACTGGCCTGTAGTTTCCTGCTTTCTGTCTCCCTCCCTTTTTGAATCAAGGAGTTACATTCACTATTTTCCAATCTAACGGAACCTTCCCTGAATCTAGGGAATTTTGGAAAATTGAAACTAACGCATCAACTAGCTCACTAGCCACTTCTTTTAACACCCTAGGATGAAGTCCATCAGGACCCAGGGACCTGTCAGCCTGCAGCTCCAACAAATTGTTCAGTCCCACTTCCCTGATGATTGTAATATTCTTGAGTTTCTCCCTCCCTTCCATTTCCTGACTTGCAGCGAATACTGGGATGTTACTCGTATCCTCAATAATGAAGACCAATGCAAAATATCTGTTCAGTTCATCTACCATCTCCTTATTATCCATTATTAATTCCCCAGACTCTTACTATAGGACCAACGCTCACATTAACACTCTCCTTTTTTAAGTATCTATAGAAACTCTTAATGTCTATATTTCTAGCAAGCTTTCTCTTGTACTCTAATTTTACCTTCCTTATCAATCTTTTAGTCATTCTTTGCTGTTTTTTATTTTCTATCCAATCTTCTGACTAGCCTCCCACCTTTGTGCAATTATGTGCTTTTTCTTTAAGTTTGATACTATCTTTAATTGTTTTAGTTAACCATAGATGGTGGGTCCCACCCTTGGAATTTTTCTTTCTCATTGAAATGTATCTATTTTGTGTATTCTGAAGTATCCCCTTAAATGTCTGCCACTGCATCTCTATTGACCTATCCCTTAACCTGATTTGCCAGTTCACTTTAGCTAGCTCTGCTTTCATGCCCTCATAATTGCCCTTGTTTAAGTTTAAAATACTGGTCTTGGACCCACTCTTCTCTCACTCAAACTGAATGTAAAATGCAATCATATTATGATCACTGCTACCTGGGGGTGCCTTAACTATAAGGTCATTAATTAATATCTCGTTGCACAATACCATGAAGAGTGTGTCTATTTTTAATTTTTCAGTCTTCATAAAGCACTGCTGAGAGATCATGAGTAATGTTATCTTATGTTGATCTCAAGCCACCAGCCCAAATACTCCGGTCTTGTGTAGCCTGTTAACCTGAAAGCTAAGCATCTCACATTTATAAGACTTGTCATCCCCTTTTAACTGAGTTTTCCTGACAGTCGCTTGCTTTTCCTGGGCTCATAAAAGCATTGTTCTGGCTGTAGCAGTCATTTGTTGACATGCTGGTATGTTCTGTACAAGTGTTGTGATTCCAAATTCTCGTGTCGTGTTGTTTTCTGCTGACGTTATGGAACCAATTACCAATGCGCAGAAACCAAACTGTCTCAGTGCAAAATGGACACACCAGATGGTGATCTGGCTCATAAGCAGATCAGCTGCCCCATGCACAAGTAAATACTGCAGAGCAAACTGCTGAAAACAAGATTCAGGTTCGGGTTGTAATGTAAAAGTGAACTTAGTGGGAACAAAATACTCGGATGACTTCTGAAAACAGAAGTTTATTGCTATCTATCCATGCCCCTTCCTATTGCTCATTTACTTGTTGCACCTGGGTGACATCATCCAACGACACGATGGCAGGTTCTATTGTTAGGCCAGTGTGCTTTCTTGAATGATTTTCTTCAATCCACTGATTGGAGATCTGAATTTTTTTTTAATGACATTTTAAAAAGAACAGCTAAAAGGATGACTTTGCTGGCATCTTAAGGTGGCCACCTAATTTGCAACACTATATGTGATATTAAGGACCCCGAGCAAAACTGGAGTCAGTGGGGGGCGGTGGGGGTTGCTCTCCGCTGGTTGGAATTATGCCTAGCACAAAGGAAGATGGTTGTGGTTGTTGGAGGTCAATCATCTCAGCTCCAGGCCATCAAGGAGTTCCTCAGGGTAGTGTCCTAAGCTGCTTCATCAATGACCTTCCTTCAATTATAAGGTCAGAAGTGGGGATGTTTGCTGATTGCACAATGTTCAACACCATTTGCGACTTCTCAGATACTGAAGCAGTCCGTGTAGAAATGCAGCAAGACCTGGACAATATCTTGCCAGTGCCAGGCAATGACCATCTCCAAGAAGAGAGAATCTAAGCATCTCCCCTTTACATTCAATGGCATTACCATTGCTGAAGCCCCATTATCATCATCCTAAGAGTTACCATTGACCAGAAACTGAACTGGACCAGCCATATAAATACCGTGGCTACAAGAGCAGATCAGAGGCTAGGAATTCTGCGGCGAGTAACTCCCGTCCTGACTCCCCAAAGCCTGTCCACCATCTACAAGGCACAGGTCAGGAGTGTGATGGAATACTCTCCACTTGCCTGAATGGGTGTAGCTCCAACAACACTCAAGAAGCTCAACACCATCCAAGACAAAGCAGCCCGCTTGATTGACACCCCATCCACAAACATTCACTCCCTCCACCACTGACGCACAGTGGTGGCTGTGTGTACCATCCACAAGATGCACTGCAGCAATGCACCAAGGCACCTTCAGCAGTACCTTCCAAACCCGTGACCTCTACCACCTAGAATGACAAGGGCAGCAGATGCATAGGAACACCACCACCTTCAAGTTCCCCTCCAAGCCACACACCATCCTGACTTAGAACTATATCGCTGCTCTGTTCACTGTTGCTGGGTCAAAGTCCTGGAACTCCCTTCCAAATAGCACTGTGGGTCTACCTACCCCATATGGACAGCAGTGGTTCAAGAAGGCAGCACAGTTTTGTGAGTATATTAAGGGCAAAAGGAGAACCAGGGAAATAGTGGGGTCTATTAGGGACCAAAGTGGTATTGTATGTGTGAAGTCGGAGGACGTAGGTGAGGTTTTAAATGATTACTTTTCATCTGTGTTCGCTATGGAGAAGGACGATGTAGGTGTAGAGATCGGGGAGGGGGATTGTGATATACTTCAACAAATTAGCATTGAAAGGGAGGAGGTTTTAGCGGGCTTAAAAGTGGATAAATCCCCAGATTAGATGCGTCCCAGGCTGTTATAGAACATAGAACAGTACAGGCCGTTCAGCCCACGATGTTGTGCCGAACCTTTAACCTACTCGAAGATCAAACTAACTACCTACCCTTCATTCTACTATCATCCATGTACCTATCCAAGAGTCGCTTAAATGCCCCTAATGTATCTGCTTCTACTACCACCGTTGGCAGCGCATTCCACGCACCCACCACTCTTTGTGTAAAGAACCTACCTCTGATATCTCCCCGAAACCTTCCTCCAATCACCTTAAAATTATGCCCCCTGGTGATGGCCCTTTCCACCCTGGGAAAAAGTCTCTGGCTATCCACTCTATCTATGCCTCTCATCATCTTGTACCCCTCTATCAAGTCACCTCTCATTCTTCTTCGCTCCAATGAGAAAAGCCCTAGCTCCCTCAATCTTTCTTCGTAGGACATGCCCTCCAGTCCAGGCAGCATCCTGGTAAATCTCCTCTGCACCCTCTCTAAAGCTTCCACATCCTTCCTATAATGAGGCGACCAGAACTGAACACAATATTCCAAGTGTGGTCGAACCAGGGCCTTATAGAGCTGCAGCATAACCTCGCGGCTCTTAAACTCAATCCCCCTGTTAATGAAAGCCAACACACCATACGCCTTCTTAACAACCCTGTCAACTTGGGTGGCAACTTTGAGCGATCTATGGACATGGACCCCAAGATCCCTCTGTTCCTCCACACTACCAAGAATCCTGTCTTTAAGCCTGTATTCCGCATTCAAATTCGACCTTCCAAAATGAATCACTTCACACTTTTCCAGGTTGAACTCCATCTGCCACTTCTCAGCCCAGCTCTGCATCCTGTCAATGTCCCGTTGCAACCTACAACAGCCTTCCACACTATCCACAGCTCCAGCAATCTTCGTGTCATCGGCAAACCTGCTAACCCAGCCTTCCACTTCCTCATCCAAGTCATTTATAAAAATCACAAAGAGCAGAGGTCCCAGAACAGATCCTTGTGGAACACCACTGGTCACCGAGCTCCATGCTGCATACTTTCCATCTACTACCACCCTCTGACTTCTATGGGCCAGTCAATTTTGTATCCAGACAGCCAACTTTCCCTGTATCCCATGCCTCCTTACTTTCTGAATGAGCCTACCATGGGGAACCTTATCAAATGCCTTGCTAAAATCCATATACACCACATCCATTGCTCTTCCTTCATCCATGTGTTTTGTCACATCTTCAAAGAATTCAATAAGGCTTGTGAGGCATGACCTGCCCCTTACAAAGCCATGCTGACTGTCTCTAATCAAACCATGCTTTTCCAAATAATCATAAATGCTGTCTCTCAGAATCCTCTCTAATAATTTGCCCACTACTGACGTAAGACTGACTGGTCTATAATTCCCAGGGTTATCCCTATTCCCTTTCTTGAACAAGGGAACAACATTTGTTATGTGAGGCAAGGGAGGAGATAGGGGCTCTGACACACATTTTCAGATCCTCTCTGGCCATGAGAGAGGTGCCAGAGGACTGGAGGACAGCAAATGTGGTACCATTATTCAAGAAGGGTAGCAGGGACAGACCAGCTAATTACAGGACGGTGAGTCTAACATCAGTGGTTGGGAAAATTCTGAGGGACAGGATTAATCTCCACTTGGAGAGGCAGGGATAAATCAGGGATAGTCAGCATAGCTTTGTGAGGGGGGAGATCGTGTCTAGCAAAATTAATTGAATTTTTCGAGGAGGTGACTGGATGTGTAGATGAGGGTAAAGCAGTTGATGTAGTCTACATGGACTTCAGTAAGGCTTTTGATAAGGTCCCACATGGGGGATTGGTTAAGAAGGTAAGAGCCCATGGGATCCAGGGCAATTTCGCAAATTGAATCCAAAATTGGCTTAGTGGCAGGAGGTGTTGGGGGATGGTCTAGGGCTGTTTTTGCAAGTGGAAGCTTGTGGCCAGTGATGTACTGCAGGGATCGGTGCTGGGACCCTTGGTGTTTGTAGTGTACATTAATGATTTAGACGTGAATACAGGAGATAAGTAAGTTCGCAGATGACATAGACTTTGGTGGTGTCGTAAATAGTGAGGAGGAAAGCCTTAGATTACAGGACGATATAGATGGGCTGGTAAGATGGGCGGAGCTGTGACAAATGGAATTTAATTCTGAGAAGTGTGAGGTGATGCATTTTGGGAGGACATAGTTGCCTCACAGCGACTGAAACAACACGGAAGGTTCACAAACCACTGACCACCTCCAGGCGCGTATCCATTGTCTCTCGAGATAAGGAGGCCCAAAAGAAAAAAAGAACAAGGCGAGGGAATATACAATGGATGGTAGGACTCCAGGAAGTACAGAAGGTCAGAGGGACCTTGGTGTACTTGTCCATAGATCACTGAAGGCAGCGGCACAGGTAGGTAAGGTGATTAGGAAGGCATATGGGATACTTGCCTTTATTAGCCGAAGCATAGAATATAAGAGCAGTGAGGTTATGATGGAGCTGTATAAAATGCTAGTTAGGCCACAGCTGGAGTACTGTGTACAGTTCTGGTCACCACACTATAGGAAGGACGTGATTGCACTGGAGAGGGTGCAGAGGAGATTCACCAGGATGTGGCCTGGGCTGGAGCATTTCAGCTATGAAGAGAGACTGAAAAGGCTCGGGTTGTTTTCCTTAGCGCAGCGAAGGGTGAGGGGGGACATTGATAGGTTAGATAGGAAGAGACTTTTTCCCTTAGCGGAGGGGTCAATAACCAGGGGGTGTAGATTTAAGGTAAGAAGAAGGAGGTTTAGAAGGGATTTGAGGAAAAAATGTTTTACCCGGAGGGTGGTTGCAATCTGGAATACACTGCCTGAAGTGGTGGTAGAGGCAGGAACTCTCATAACATTTAAGAACAATTTAAATGAGCACTTGACACACCACAGCATACATAGCTACGGGCCAAGTGCTGGAAATTGGGATTAGAAGAGTTAGGTCCATGATGTCTGGCACAGACATGATGGGCCGAAGGGCCTGTTTCTGTGCTGTATATCACTATGACCACCTTCTCAAGGGCATTAGGGATGGGGAAATAATTCTGGCCTAGCCAGCGATGCCCGCATCTCTGTCTCTCTCTCTTTCCCCCCCCCCCCCAACTCTGTCTGTCGTGTTTCCTTCCCCCCCCTCCATTCCAGCTTGGAAACTTTCAAATGCTGCCTGTTGACTGACCACCTTTGCATACTCCAACTACAATCAGAATCCCCGTTGGGGGAAATCATCCACATCGCTGTCTCCAAGAAACCCACTGAATCAGTCATCTACCTCTTCAAACTAAAAACCTCCGGAACACTGAATTCAGCTAGAAGCCAGCCAAATCACCAAATGCCACACACTGTATACCCTTTTTTTTTTAATGGACTTTAACTCAACCAAATCTACTTTTCCCCACTCTAACCTATTTGTGTGTGTGTAAACCTCCAGTCTCTGTGAATGTGAGTGAAAGTTGGTGTGTTCTTTTTATTAATTCGGTTTAGCTACAATAATGTCTTTCTTTGTTAACTCAAGAAAACCTGTCCAATTGGTTCGTGTTATGGTCATAGCAAGTAAGTCATCAAACACTTACTGCATTGGCCAGTACATCCACTTTAAGAAAGAATTAAACCTGTTGTGGTCTAACAAGGAGAAGGAAAAGAGTGAAGCCCTTCGACCCCTCCTCACTAAGAGTCATGGAGTTATACAGCACAGAAACAGTCCCTTCGGCCCATCGTGTCTATGCCGGTCATCTGGCACCTATCTATTCTAATCCCATTTTCCAGCACTTGGCCCTTCGCTTTGTATGCTATGGCGTTTCAAGTGCTCATCTAAATGCATTTTAAATGTTGAGGGTTCCTGCCTCTACCACCCCTTCAGGCAGTGTGTTCCAGATTCCAACCACCTTCGAGGTGAACATTTTTTTCCTCAAAACCTCGTGCCCCTTACCTTAAATCTGTGCCCTCTGGTTATTGACACCTCAGCTAAGGGAAAACGTTTCTTCCTATCTATGCCCCTCATAATTTTGTATACCTCAATCAGGCCCCCCTGCCCCCCTCAGCCTTCTCTATTCTAAGAAAAACAACCCTAGCCTATTCAGTCTCTCTTCATAGCTGAAATGCTCCAGCCCAGGCAACATCCTGGTGAATCTCCTCTGCAGCCTCTCCAGTGAAATCACGTCCTTCCTGTAGCGTGGCGACCAGAACTGTACACAGTACTCCAGCTGTGGCCTAACTAGCGTTTGGTACAGCTCCATCATAACCTCCCTGCTCTTAAATTCTGTGCCTCGGCTAATAAAGGCAAGTATCCCATTTGCCTTCCTAATCACCTTATCTACCTGTGCTGCTGCCTTCAGTAATTTATGGACAAGTACACCAAGGTCCCTCTGACCCTATGTATGTCTAGGGTCCTACCATCCATTGTATATTCCCTTGCCTTGTTAGTCCTCCCAAAATACATTACTTCACACTTCTCAGGATTAAGTTCGATTTGCCACTGCTCTGCCCGTCTTGCCAGCCCATCTATATCGTCCTGTAATCTAAGGCTTTCCTCCTCACTTATTTACGACACCACCAATTTTCGTGTCATCTGCGAACCTATTTATCATACCTCTAATTCACGTCTAAATCATTAACGTACACTGCGAACAGCAAGGGTCCCAACATCGATCCCTGCGGTACACCACTGGTCACAGGCTTCCACTCACAAAAACAACCTTCAGCTATCACCCTTTGCCTCCTGTCACTAAGTCAATTTTGGATCCAATTTGCCAAATTGCCCTGGATCCCATGGGCTCTTACCACCTTAACCAATCTCCCATGCAGGACCTTATCAAAAGCCTTACTGAAGTCCATGTAGACTACATCAACTGCCTTACCCTCATCAACACATCCAGTCACCTCCTTGAAAAATTCAATCAAGTTTGTTAGACATGATCTCCCCCTGGGAAAGCCATGCTGACAATCCCTGATTAATCCCTGCCCCTCCAAATGGAGATTAATCCTGTCGCTCAGAATTTTTTCCAGTAGCTTTCCTACCACTGATGTTGGTTTCACTGGCTTGTAATTACCTGGTTTATCCCTGCTACCTTTCTTGAATAATGGTACCACATTCACTGTTCTCCAGTTCCCTGGCACCTCTCCTGTGGCCAGAGAGGATTTGAAAATTTGTGTCAGAGCCCCTGCTATCTCCTCCCTTGCCTCACATAGCAGCCTGGGATACATCTCATCTGGGCCTGGGGATTTATCCACTTTTAAGCCCGCGAAAACCGCTAATACCTCCTCCCTTTCAATGCTAATGTGTTTGAGTATATCACAATCCCCTACTCTGCACCTACGTTGTCCTTCTCCATAGTGAACACAGATGAAAAGTAATCATTTCAAACCTCACCTCTGTTCTCTGGCTCCACACACAGATTGCCTCTTTGGTCCCTAATGGGCCCCACTCTTTCCCTGGTTATCCTCTTGCCCTTAAAATACTTATAAAATGCCATAACAAATATGTATGTTGTAGCTCTTAACCCTTCCAATGTTGTCAGCCTGTTAATCTGATACCTAGTCCAAGCTTCACTGCATTTTCCTCCAGATGAACATTGAGAAAACTGAAGTTGCTATCTTTGCCCCTCTGTCACCCCCATCCCTCCAAAAAAGCTCTGATTCCATTCTCCACTCAGACTACTGTCTCAACCAAACTAGACTGTTCGCTAGCTTGGTGTTCTGTTTGACCCTAAAGTGAGCTTTCAACCCCCTGATCTCTCCATCAAAAATGCCACCTACTTCCATTTCCCTAACATCACCGATCTTCAACCTTGTCTCAGCTTATCTGCTGTTGAAACCATCATCCAAGCTTTTGTCACCTCCAGACAGCTACTCCAATGCTATCCTGACCAGCTTCCAATCCTCCACCTGCATGACCCCTGGTATAACTAATACTTGAAATTCTCATCCTTGTTTTCAAATTCTTATCATAGCCTCACTCATTCCTCTCTCTGTAACCTCCTTCAGCTCTGCAATCCTTTGAGAAATCTGCATTCTTACAACTCTAGCTTCTTGTGCCTCCACTTCCCCCTTTGGCCCACCATTGGCAACCAGGTTTTTGGCCAGCTGGAGTCTAGACTTTGAATTCCATTTAACATTAAGCAACTAAAGTTGAGGGATATAGTAAGTAGCAATGCATTCTGTTCTTGAACCTTTGGGACAGTCCAGATGGGTTAAATTGGATACTTCTGGTCCTATGCATTCCAGTTTCCCTCAAAGCAAAATGTAGAAATGGTACACTTAGAATTTAATTTTAGAGAGAGAAGAGTTTTCTGTAAAATGTGGGATTTATGTATGTGCTCCAAAAGTATTATTGGGTCAGTTTTGGTAACATTAGTCACAACTGTAGATGTGATTGGGACTAACGGGAGTATATGTGGCAGATTAAAAAGATTAAAGTTATTTGCAATTCTGATGAAAGTTCAGGAAGGGAAGGTCAAACTTAAAGCTCCTCTTGTGCAGAACTAAATTATAGCTAATGGAGTTCCTTTAAATAGAAAAAGGAAGTGAAGAAAATAAAATGGCTACTGTTGAAATTGCCATATTAAAGTCCTGTTTTCTTTGACCTGTAACCTCCTCAGCCCCACAGCCCCCTCATCTCTGTGTTCCTCCAATTTTGTACGTTCCCGATTTTCATCGGTCCATCATTGAATAAAGAACAAAGAACAGTACAGCACAGGAACAGGCCATTCGGTCCTCCAAGCCTGCGCTGATCTTGATGCCTGCCTTAACTAAAACCTTCTGCACTTCCGGGGACCGTATCCCTCTATTCCCATCCTATTAATGTATTTGTCAAGATGCCTCTTAAACGTTGCTATCGTACCTGCTTCCACCACCTCCCCCGGCAGCAAGTTCCAGGCACTCACCACCCTCTGTGTAAAGAACTTCCCTCGCACATCACCTCTAAACTTTGCCCCTCTCACCTTAAACCTGTGTCCCCTAGTAACTGACTTTTCCACCCTGGGAAAAAGCTTCTGACTATCCACTCTGTCCATGCCGCTCATAACTTTGTAAACCTCCATCATGTCGCCTCTCCACCTCCATCGTTCCAGTGAAAACAATCCGAGTTTATCCAACCTCTCCTCATAGCTAATACCCTCCAGACCAGGCAACATCCTGGTAAACCTCTTCTGTACCCTCTCCAAAGCCGCCACGTCCTTCTGGTAGTGTGGCGACCAGAATTGCACGCAATATTCTAAATGTGGCCTAACTAAAGTTCTGTGCAGCTGCAGCATGACTTGCCAATTTTTATACTCTATGCCCCGACCGATGAAGGCAAGCATGCCGTATGGCTTCTTGACTACCTTATCCACCTGCGTTGCCACTTTCAGTGACCTGTGGACCTGTACGCCCAGATCTCTCTGCCTGTCAATACTCCTAAGGGTTCTGCCATTTACTGTATACTTCCTACCTGCATTAGACCTTCCAAAATGCATTACCTTACGTTTGTCCGGATTAAACTCCATCTGCCATTTCTCCGCCCAAGTCTCCAACCGATCTATATCCTGCTGTATCCTGTGACAATCCTGATCACTATCCGCAACTCCACCAGCCTTTGTGTCGTCCGCAAGCTTACTAATCAGACCAGCTACATTTTCCTCCAAATCATTTATATATATATTACAAAGAGCAAAGGTCCCAGCACACATCCCTGCAGAACACCACTAGTCACATCCCTCCATTCAGAAAAACACCCTTCCACTGCTACCCTCTGTCTTCTATGACTGAGCCAGCTCTGTATCCATCTTGCCAGTTCACCTCTGATCCCGTGTGACTTCACCTTTTGTACCAGTCTGCACTGTGCCTTCAGCTGCTTAGGCCCTATGTTGTGTCTCCTGCTTTTGAAGCGCTCCTTAAAATTTACCTCTTTGACCAACACCCTGTCGCCTAACTTTTTTTAAATTCATTCATGGGATGTGTGCATTGCTGGCTAGGCCAGCATTTATTGCCCATCCCTAATTGCCCTTCAGAAGGTGGTAGTGAGCTGCCTTCTTGAGCCGCTGCAGTCCATGGGAGGGTAGGTACACCCGCAGTGCTGTTCGGAAGGGAGTTCCAGGATTTTGACCCAGCGACAGTGAAGGAATGGTGATATAATTCCAGGTCAGGATGGATATATCCTTACATGGCTTGGTGACAAATTTTCCTTGATAATGCTCCTGTGCAACTCCTCAGGCCATTTTACTACATTGAAAGTGCTATATAAATGTAAGTTCTTGTTGCTGGTCTAAATTTTACATCCAGCTATCTACCAAAGAGAAGTCCCATGCTGCTGAATGATCTCTGCGTTGTGGCTCTCGGTTTGGGTCCTTTCTCATTGATTCTGCTGTACTCGTTTTTCAGAACTTATTCTTCACCCTTTGCTGGACTGCTTTGTACCAGCTCCTCAAATTCCTGCTGCCGCTTCCGATCTTGTGTGCTACTTGCCACCAATGTTCCCTCTAAACTGTGCAACTGCACAGCAACTCAAAAGTTCCCACGAAAGCTGTATACAAGTTGGCCCTTTAAGTTACCGCTTGTGAGTGGCCATGCAAAAAAAATTTCAAGGGCCCGTGCACTTAAACAACTCACCTGCGCGCTATAGAAAAAAATTAGAGGGTACATTGCTTGCCCACCCTACAGTTGTTGTTCCAGTTGGACCAACTCTTTCCTCTTCACTGAAACTTGAGGATTTACCCTTTACTTCCACCAGATGCACTACTGCACAATGCTAACATTTTGACCTCTACTGAACTCCAGAATAACTTCTGCTAACACACTGTCAACTCTCCTCGACCCTCTGATTCTCCGACAACCACCACCAGCACCTCCACTGATACTCTGCCCCATGATTGTCTCCTGAATCCAGTCCCTCTCCTCAAATATCTCTGAACCTAGAAATTGGTTTGTGTATGCTGCAGTCTGACCTCATGCTGTCTGAGTAAGCTTCTTCCTAAGTATCTCACCATTTCCTGAAAAGTCTTTTGAAACATTTATAACTGTCTCCTCATTTCAAGTAAACTCTGTTGTCCTATTCTCCCCCTCACTAATCTCACTGTCCAGTATATGTGCAGGGGGGGCTACCCTCACCCCACTCAGAACTAGCCCCTTAGACTGGTTGGCAGATCAACAGTCATCACCCCCTTCACACGTCCCCCCAGATTGTTTGTTCACTCGCACGCAAGGCTCAGGCCATCCATAAACTTATACTGCACTGGCTTAGCTATCCATCCACCAGATTTCGCTCAACCACATCAAGCTCTATCAGGTCTTACTGTTTTCTGCAAAAGCCAACTACTGCTCAAGGATCATTCTGGATAATAAATATACCCACCTTTTGCTCTCTTGACCACCCCTCCCCACCCCCTATCTCCACTTAACTGCTGACCACTCAAATTTCCTTCTTGCCCCTGCTAGCTGACATTGTGTGAATGGTTTCATCTCCACGGTGCATCAGTTTTCCTTTTGTTCCGCGTGCCGTTGCATTGGCCTTATCCACTAGAATTCCCTCCGTAAACCCAACTACCTCTCCTCCTTTGAGACCACCTTTGAAGACGACCTCTTTGACCATTCCTTTGGTTACCTCTCCCACATCTCCTTCGACTGTGTTGTGTTTCTTACGGCTCTGTGAAGCATCTTGTGACGTTTGTCTACATTAAAGGTGCTATGTAAATGCAAGTTAATGAGGGTGCTAAGATTTTAAAAACACTGTTTCAAAAGGACACTCTTTCCTGTCCATGTTTAATATGTTTGAACTTGTCCTGTGATTTCTAATGTTCCTAAGAACTGCTAATGCAGTAAGTCATCATTGTAGCTTTGAGGTTAAGACCTCAGATCCAGACTTGTTTACCTAATGCTGCTAAATCAGGATTAAAATATTCAAAATATTGGATTTTGGGGAACAATCTAAAGGATATTTTAGTTCGGAGAGTAGGTTCTCAACTAAAATGCTTCTGCAGAAACACAACATACGCGTGTCCAAGACTACTCTTCCAATTAGCTTTTTAATTGTACTTTATCACAGTAAATTCACGGAGATGACTTTTGTTCAGTAAGGTATAGTAGACGTGATGTGAACATGTATTGCTGTAGGTAATTGTCATGAATTGCTGCCTTGTGTTGGTGTTGATTCCCTATTTATAATAGGAACTGGGAGCCAAATGAACATCTTGTTCGGCTCAGTTTGTGACTGGAGGGGAGGAAAAAAG
The DNA here is from genome assembly GCF_036365525.1 of Heterodontus francisci. Taxonomy (NCBI): domain Eukaryota; kingdom Metazoa; phylum Chordata; class Chondrichthyes; order Heterodontiformes; family Heterodontidae; genus Heterodontus; species Heterodontus francisci. The sequence goes on from NC_090403.1 coordinate 53,403,253, forward strand.
TTCGATCTCAGTTGATCTTGGGTTAAGGAGGAAGAAAATCAAAGATCCTGCTCTTGCTCGCCTTTGTCCAAGTGTGCGTGCGTGGCAATCTGGTTGAAGACAGGAGCAAGTTGGGTTGTGATGCTCCTCGCAGTGAAATAGTTCACCACCTTTCACTGTTGGGACTGATGTGTGAATAATGGCCACTCGGGCAAGGTATAGAAGGCCACCCGTGGAACTATATCCTGGTAAGGGGTTGGCTTCTTCAAGAGGAGGTGATAAAATTGGCAAGAAGAAAGAGTTGTATTATTCCCGGTAAACTGTGATGCTAAAATAAACCAGCAGTCGGCAAATAAAACATGGCTGCAGTGAACCTGACTGCGAGGGCATCATGCTCTGCATTTTTCAGTTGGTAGTGCATTGATTTACGAGAACTGAAGAGTCTCTTCTCTTGAAACCTATGATGTAAAGGCATGTTTTTAAAGTGAACAGGCATTCTATGTGTGCACGCAAGCAGTGCCACTTTTGTCATCCTGCCTGTAAAGCATTCCTGCACTATAAATGTATCAATTTGCTTAACAGGAGGGCACAAAACCCTTCGATATAAATAGCTTGCATTATATAGGTGTTCCAAGTTGTTTGCTCTTATTGTACATCACTGAATTACATAAATATACGGGTACAATTAATTTGTTCATTTTAAGATGTTTCTCTTTTTACAGAAATAAACGCAACAGGATTCAATTATCAAAATGAAGATGAGAAAGTGACTCTCTCGTTCCCCAGTGCTCTACAAAAAGGTACTTTTACAACTTGACAAAAACAGGTGTGCTTATATGCCTTAAAATTGTATATGGTTCAAATTAGTTGCTGCTCTTTTACTTCTGAGACCTGGATTAGGATCAATTCTGCACTCATGTCTCTGATTCTCCCTGTCTCTTTAGTTTCTCCATTTAGGGGTAGAAATTCTGACATGCCGCCATTTGATGTGTGCCAGGAGTACATATTGCAGTTGTGCACTTCTTACCCATTGTTTCCTACACATTAACTTCAGTGGATGGAAAAGTGTGTGCTAATGGTGTGTAACTTTGCAATATAGATTACACAAAATGATGCATTGGAATTTCTGCCAGCTAGTTTCTACTTGAACATGGATCCACAACATAAAATCCAACCAGTGCAACATCAACAAGTTCTTAAATGATTCATGGCCTTTGCCTCTACCAGTGTATGCAGTTGCCCATTCCATATGTTCATTACTCCTTGTACAGAAGAATGTCTTGCTGTCAGTTGATCAACTATTCAAGATTGAGGGAGCCCACACCTACATTTGGTTATCTGGCATTTTAGGTTGCCTGTATAGATTTTGTTGACTGTAGTTTGTGTAATTGGATTTTTTAAAAAAGAAAATACTGTGGGCTGCAGCAAAAATGTGTTTTTTTATTAGTGTACACAATTAATTTAGGTTCATAATACTTGCATCTAGTTAGCTACTGCTAATTTGTTTTTAAGTGCAAGTTAAGTGATGGTGTTAAATGTAATTCTTGTCAGTTCACTTGGTTGGTTGGTGAGTGAAGCTCAGTTGTCAAAGCAAAATGTTGGCAACAAATACAATGGTCATTTGTGATAATTTCTCACATTGAGATGGGCAGTGGACCAGGTAACTACATAGCAGTTAATGTTGTTGGGGCTGAAATGCACCCACTATTAGAGCCAGGGAAACAAACAGTGCAAGAGGGCAGATTGACGGGAAAGGGCAAAGGATGGTAGCAGATGGCCACGGATAAAGTTGCACAGCAAAGCAGCTCCCTCAGGAGCTGCCAACCCAGAAGCCATCTTGAACTTTAGACATTAGACTTCCTATCAGAGTGGTCTCCAAAATAATTAGTAAGCCAATTCAATGACATTTGTTTAGCAAGAAAAAAGAAAGGAACTGGGTGTAATTACAGGAATGAAATAATTTAAGTGTTATTGTCTTTGAAACTTTGTGTAAGGTTTCGGTCTTGTCACTTGGCAGAATGAATCGAGTAATCTGAACTCATCTCTTGGAGAAAAAAATCTCCAAGGGAGTGAAAAAAAATCTTTCCAACTGGATTGCATAAGAGCTTATTAAAGACCTGTGAATATTTGGAGTGAATTTTCCAAATTAAAGATCCTGCCAGTTGATCTATTAGAGTATTTTGCAGTCTTGTATGCTATACTGATGGCAGGAATAATAAAAGTTAAATAATGCCCATAACAAGAAGCTGAAAAATAAACTTTGTGCTTTAAAGGTCGCAAGTCAGGAATTAAGATTATTGTGCCCTCAAAGCAATTTTTGTTTAAAGGGATGCAATTGTGAGATAAAAAGAAAAAAACCTAAATACTGGAAATAAAGACAAACCGTTGCAAGTGCGCAAAAGATAGATCAAAATTTGAAAGAAGTATGGGTTAATGGATCAGATACTCTCAGCGTAGAGCCGGCATGGACTCGATGGGCCGAATGGCCTCCACCTATGCCGTAAATGCCTCATTGACTCTATGTGACCCTTAATGTGAATTGTAAATATTGGACTTCTTTGCACTTTGCAAAATCAGGGATAAGAAGCAAATTTCTGTCGTTGTTGCTCATCTGTTTCCAGTTATTAACTTTTCCATAGGAGTGCTATGCTTGGTATGTAATCACATCTATCAACCTCGTAAGCTACTTGCATTGGTGGAGCCCTTGGAGTAAGTCTGTCAGTTGTGGAATAGCAGAGTGTAACTCTTAAATGGAGTTATGAGGGAGAGAAAAAAAATGAAGGAAAGTGTTCTTCTTTGGCCTCCTTATCCCGAGAGACAATGGGTAAGCGCCTGGAGGTGGTCAGTGATGTGTGGAGCAGCGCCTGGAGTGGCGATAAAGGCCAATTCCAGAGTGACAGACTCTTGCACAGGTGCTGCAGAAAAATTTGTTTGTCGGGGCTGTTACACAGTTGGCTCTCCCCTTGCGCTTTTGTCTTTTTTCCTGCCAACTGCTAAGTCTCTTCGACTCGCCACACTTTAGCCCCACCTTTATGGCTGCCCGCCAGCTCTGGCGAACGCTGGCAACTGACTCCCACGACTTGTGATCAATGTCACAGGACTTCATGTCGTGTTTGCAGATGTCTTTAAAGCGGAGACATGGATGGCCGGTGGGTCTGATCCCAGTGGTGAGCTCGCTGTACAATGTGTCTTTGGGGATCCCGCCATCTTCCATGCGGCTCACATGGCCAAGCCATCTCAAGCGCCGCTGACTCAGTGGTGTGTATCAGCTGGGGATGTTGGCCGCCTCGAGGACTTCTGTGTTGGAGATACGGTCCTGCCACCTGATGCCAAGTATTCTCCGGAGGCAGCGAAGATGACATACGTTGTCCAGGCCTCGCTGCCATAGAGCAAGGTACTGAGGACACAGGCTTGATACACTCGGACTTTTGTGTTCCGTGTCAGTGCGCCATTTTCCCACACTCTCTTGGCCAGTCTGGACATAGCAGTGGAAGCCTTTCCCATGCGTTTGTTGATTTCTGCATCTAGAGACAGGTTACTGGTGATAGTTGAGCCTACGTAGGTGAACTCTTGAACCGCTTCCAGAGTGCGGTCGCCAATATTGATGGATGGAGCATTTCTGACGTCCTGCCCCATGATCGTTTTCTTGAGGCTGATGGTTAGGCCAAATTCATTGCAGGCAGCCGCAAACCTGTCAATGAGACTCTGCAGGCACTCTTCAGTGTGAGATGTTAAAGCAGCATCGTCAGCAAAGAGGAGTTCCCTGATGAGGACTTTCCGTACTTTGGACTTCGCTCTTAGACGGGCAAGGTTGAACAACCTGCCCCCTGATCCTGTGTGGAGGAAAATTCCTTCTTCAGAAGACTTGAACGCATGTGAGAGCAGCAGGGAGAAGAAAATCCCAAAGTGTGTGGGTGCGAGAACACAGCCCTGTTTCACGCCACTGAGGATAGGAAAGGGGTCTGATGAGGTGCTGCCATGTTGAATTGTACCTTTCATATTGTCATGGAATGAGGTGATGATACTTAGTAGCTTTGGTGGACATCCAATCTTTTCTAGTAGTCTGAAGAGACCACGTCTGCTGACGAGGTCAAAGGCTTTGGTGAGATCAATGAAAGCAATGTAGAGGGGCATCTGTTGTTCGCGGCATTTCTCCTGTATCTGACGAAGGGAGAACAGCATGTCAACGGTCGATCTCTGCGCGAAAGCCACACTGTGCCTCAGGGTAGACGCGCTCGGCCAGCTTCTGGAGCCTGTTTAGAGTGACTCGAGCAAAGACTTTGCCCACTATGCTGAGCAGGGAGATTCCACGGTAGTTGTTGCAGTCACCGCGGTCACCTTTGATTTTATAGAGGGTGATGATATTGGCATCACGCATGTCCTGAGGTTCTGCTCCCTCGTCCCAGCACAGGCATAGCAGTTCATGTTGTGCTGAGAGTATAGCAGGCTTGGCACTCTTGATTATTTCAGTGGTAATGCTGTCCTTCCCAGGGGCTTTTCCGCTGGCTAGAGAATCAATGGCATCACTGAGTTCTGATTTTGGCTGTATGTCCAGCTCATCCCTGACTGGTAGAGGCTAGGCTGCATTGAGGCAGTCTCAATGACAACATTCTCCCTGGAGTACAGTTCTAGGTAGTGCTCAACCCAGCGGTCCATTTGTTTGCGTTGGTCAGTGATTATGTCCCCTGATTTAGATTTGAGGGGGGCGATCTTCTTGATGGTTGGCCCAAGAGCTCTCTTAATGCCATCATACATTCCTCTGATGTTTCCGGTGTCTGAGGCCAGCTGAATATGACTGCATAGGTGTTGCCAGTAGTCGTTTGCGCAGCGCCTGGCTGTTCTTTGTGCAGTGCTTCTGGCTGCTTTAAGTGCTACGGATGTTAACTCGCTGGGGGCTTTCTTGTAGTTCAACAGTGCAATGTGCTTAGCGGCTATGACGGGTTCCAGCTCTTCATTATGAGATTGAAACCAGTCTGCATTTCTCTTCGCACGTTTGCCGTTGGTGGTCAAAGCTGACTCATAGATGGCGTCTCTGATGTGGGCCCACTTGGTCTCAGCATCCCCTGTGGGAGTGTTTTGAAGGGCTGTTACAAGTGAATTTAGAAATTTTTTTAACAGCTGTGGATGAGAAATTCTGCTCGTGTTGATGGTGGCCCTTCTGCTTGGAATGATGCAACTTCTTTGGTCTGAGTCTAACCTTGCTGTGCACCAGGGAGTGGTCGGTGTCACAGTCCGCACTGTGGAAGCTGCGTGTGATTTGAACACTGTTTAAGGCGGCTCGCCTTGTGACGATGAGGTCTAGCTGGTGTCAACGACGCGATCTTGGGTGCCTCCATGAAACCTGGTGACAGGGTTTAGTGTGAAAGAACGAGTTGGTGATGCAGAGGTTATGATAGGTACACAACTCAAGCAGTCTCAAGAAAAGTGTATTGAGTAGAAATTTGACTTGTACATAGAATTAAAGGAGGAAATTATTTTTAATTACTGATTTGAAATTTATGCTGTGATGCCAGGCACTTACATCCCACTAATGCAATTCATTTTTCTTTATTCGTTCTTGGGATGTGGGTATCGCTGGTTAAGGTCAGCATTTATTGCCCAATCCGAGTTCGGAGAATATTGTGGTACATCTGGGTGGCCTGCTGGGCAACTTCAGTGGGCAGTTGAAGAGTCAACTACATTTGGGTGGGGAGAGTGCTGTTTTGTCTTGTGGAATATAAATCATTTTTTTTTACTATTGTGGAAAATGGTTCATAGTGTATGTAGCATCCTGCCATATCCTTCAGTTTTAAAGTATGCTGTTTAGAGTGCAGTAGTTCTGACCTGCAAGGGAAAACATGCTTGGAGCAGAGAAGGGAAGATTTCAATGAAGAAACAGTCTATGGTATTGATCAATTTAGTATAACGCCACTGTCCTTCAGTGATTTATGTTTAGTCAAAATAAATCTGTACTGGAGACTGGGTGGTGTGCTGTATTAATGCCCTGTTTTTTGACCTAGCTTTAAATTCAGATTGTTGGTATGAACATGTCCTCCTCCTGTTGGCTGCAATTAGTTTGGGCAGTTTCGCCTCAGTAGTTGTGAGTGCACAGTGCAAAAACTGCCCAGATTTGCAACTGAGGGAGGCCATGAGGAAAATCTTTGTCAGGAATGAGGATTCGGAAGGCTGAGAGGGTCCTTGAGAGGCTGCAGAGGAAATTTACCAGAATGGTTCCAGGGATGACAGTTTTTGGCAACAAGGTTAGTTTGGAGAAGCTGGGGCTGTTCTCCTTGGAGCAAAGGAGATTGATGGGGCAATTTGATAGAGGTGTACAAGATTATGGCAGGCTTAGATAAGGTGGACAAAGAAAAGCTGTTGCCATTAGTTGGTGGTACAAGACTTGGGGACACAGATTTAAGGTTTTGTGCAAGGGGTGCAGGGGTGATGTGAGAAAGAACTTTTTTATGCAGTGAGTATTACTGACCTGGAACTCGCTGCCTACAAGGGTGGTAGAAGCAGAGATGATGAATGATTTCAAAAGGAAATTGGATGAGAACTTGAGGGAAATTATCTAGGGAATGTCGCTAGGACAAATGTGGGCCTATTACAGGTGAAGACAGGAGAATTTATAGTGGAGAACAGGGAAGTGGCAGAGAAACTAAACTTGTATCTGTCTTCACAGAAGAAGATGCAGAAAATCTCCCAGAAAATGCTAGGCAACCGAGGGACTTGTGGAACTGAAAGAAATTCGTATTAGTAAAGAGGTAGTACTTGAAAAATTAACTGGATTGAAGGTTGATAACTCCCCTGGACCAAATGAGCTACATCCCAGAGTGTTGAAGGAGGTGGCTATAGAGATAGTGGGGGATGCATTGGTGGTTATCTTTCAAAATTCTATAGATTCTGGAACGGTTCCTGCTGACTAGAAAGTAGCAAATGTAACCCCACTATTTAAGAAGGGAGGACGACGGAGAATGGAGAACTACAGACCTGTTAGTTTGACGTCAGTTGTGGCGAAACCGTCGGAATCTATCATAAAGGACGTGATAACTGGACACTTAGAAAATAATGGTAAAATTGGGCAGAGTCAACATATTACATGAAAGGGAAATCATGTTTGACAAACCTGTTGGAGTTTCTTATTTATTTAGAGATACAGCACTGAAACAGGCCCTTCGGCCCACCGAGTCTGTGCCGACCAGCAACCACCCATTTATACTAACCCTACAGTAATCCCATATTCCCTATCACCTACCTACACTAGGGGCAATTTACAATGGCCAATTTACCTACCACCTGCAAGTCTTTGGCTGTGGGAGGAAACCGGAGCACCCGGCGAAAACCCACGCAGACACAGGGAGAACTTGCAAACTCCGCACAGGCAGTACCCAGAATCGAACCCGGGTCCCTGGAGCTGTGAGGCTGCGGTGCTAACCACTGCGCCGCCCAAGATGTTATCTTGTGATTTCACACCTACTGCCCATTACTTGTAGCATAGGTAAAAGAGAACCAGTGGATGTGGTGTATTTGCATTTTCAGAAGGCTTTTCATTAGGTCCCACCAGGAGGTTAGTAAACAAAGTTAGAGCACATGGAATTGGGGGTAATACACTACTATGGATTGAGAATTGGTTGACAGACAGAAAGCAGAGAGTAAGAATAAATGGGTCATTCTCAGGATGGCAGGCTGTTACTAGGGGGGTACCACAAGGATTAGTGCTAGGGCCACAGCTGTTCATAATATATATAAATGATTTGGATATTGGGACCAATTGCTGATGATACATTGCTGGAAATGTAATTTGTGAGGAGGTTGCAAGGAGGCATCAAGTGGACTTGGACAGGCTAAGTGAATGGGCAAGAACATGGCAGATGGAATATAATGTGAATAAGTGTGAAGTTATCCATTTTAGTAGAAAAAACAAAGACAGAATATTAAGTGATGAGAGGTTGGGAAGTATTGGTGTCCAAAGGAACCTGGGTGTCCTTGTTCATGAGTCACTAAAAGCTAGCATGCAGGTGCAACAATCAATAAGGAAGGCAAGTGGTATGTTGGCCTTCATTGCAAGGGGATTTGAGTACAGAAGTAAAGATGTCTTACTGCAATTGTATAGAGCTTTGATGAGACTGCACCTGGAGTATTGTGTATAGTTTTGGTCTCTTTATCTAAGGAAGGATATAGTTGCCATAGAGGGAGTGCAACGGAGGTTCACCAGACTAATCCCTGGGATAGCAGGATTGTCTTAGGAGAGATTGAGTAAACTGGGCCTGTATTATCTAGAGTTTCGAAGAATGAGAGATGATCTTATTGAAACTTACAAAATTCTTACAGGGCGTGACAAGGTGGATGTAGGTAGGATGGTTCCCCCGGCTGGTGAATCTAGATCCAGGCGACACAATCTCAGAATAAGGGGTAGGCCATTTAAGACTGAGAAGGGGAGGAATTTCTTCACTCAGAGGGTGGTGTATCTTGGAATTCTCTGCCCCAGAGGACCGTGGAAGCTCAATCATTGAGCATGTTCAAGACAGAAATTGATAGATTTCTGGAGACTACTGACATCAAGGGATAGGGAGATAGCGTGGGAAAGTGGCATTGAGGTTGAGGAACATCCGTGATCTAATTGAATAGTGGAGCTGTCTCGATGGGCTTAATGGCCTACTCCTGTTCCTAACTTGCTGGGCTGTGGGATAGAGCAGAGGAATGGGACTGATTGGATTGCTCTACAGAGAGCCAGCATGGACTTAATGGATTGAATGGCCTCCTTCTGTGCCTTAATGCCTCTGACTCTGTACTTATTACTGACACTCCTCTGAGATGGAGATTGGTTGCATTATTGGAACAGAGCAGAAGGACCTGTTACTATGCACCTGGCTCTGCATGTATGTACTTGATATTGATGGTGCTAAAATAGAACAAATGCTCAAATTCATGACCAGTCTTGACACCCACAAAAATGAGCATAAAGAAAATAAATTGCATTCAAAACTCTAGCCAAGAATCTATAAAGATGTCCTCCAGTGTTTAATAAATAAATAGTAATTTATGGGTCCATTTTACAAGTGTCCTAGCCTGCGGGCCAGACAGTTCTTATGCTGTATTATTAAAATGTAATTTCTGTTTATGGTGTGTTAATTATAGCATTGTATTGTAACAGGTCACGGCACTTTGAAGATAGATTTTGTTGGAGAGCTCAACGACAAAATGAAGGGATTTTACAGAAGCAAGTATACGACACCGTTGGGAGAAACCCACTATGCTGCTGTCTCTCAGTTTGAGGTTAGAAAATTAAACTAGTGTAGTGGTGTCCTGTCTATAATTAACACCTTTCTGGTAAATCTTGAGTGAGGGTCAAGGCAAGATTTTAGAAGTGAAACAGTTTAGTCGGATGGGATGTTGAATTTCTGGTGCGGGGGAAGTGGTGCAGAGAGTGGCTCCGTTTCACCACCAACCTGTTGCTATAAACCTCTTCAGTTATTAACTTGCAAGCATTTCCTTTGCTGGGGAAAATCATCAAAGACTGGATCTTTTACAGACTTCCCCTGAGCTTGGCAGATTTTTTCTTAAAATTGCATGACTTTGGAATTCTGCTTTTGTCTCAAGTATCACTCTTTAGTTAAAACAGTGTTATGTTTTTCTCTTTTCAGTGAATGTAGTTATTCCACAGGGAGTAAGAATTCCACACAGCATTTATCCTTTGTGTATAAAAGGCATGCACATTATCTGATTAGACTTTTAGATAATACTTGTAAAGATTCTCATGTCTGTGCAGCACATAGGATATGAAGTGATTTTGCATTATTTGAATCAATCTTTCATTTTCTCTTTTCTATCTCTCGTTCTTGTTTTCCCTCTCACCCCCGCTCCCTGTTGCACCCCTGCTCTTGCTCTCTCCTTCTCACTTTTTCTCTCTCTCTAGCCTACAGATGCACGGAGAGCATTTCCATGTTGGGATGAACCTGCCATAAAAGCAACGTTTGACATCACGCTAATTGTTCCAAAGGACAGAGTTGCCTTATCAAACATGGTAAGCAGCAGTGTGTGTTTTATTTCGCCCGCGTGGATCCTGTAAAAGAAGGTGTTAGTTGAAGAAAGGCGAAGCAAAGTGATATCAATAAGTTATCACAGAATCAGGGAATAAACTGTGGAGAATGATTCACAGTTATATTTATTAAAGTGAAAGATGAAAGTAATGTCTTATCTGCGGGATAAGTCAATCTAATCACATATCACAATCTAATCACCATATATCTCCAGTAAAAAAAAAATTGTCTGGAATGAGTGATTTACACAGTCATTGTGCAATTAGGTACTGTCTTTTTCTACTTGATTTAAAAGCTTTTACTATGTACATTCAGGGGAAAGATGTGCTGGACAACGGCATATTTCTTTCCCTCCATTGTTTTAAAAAAAAACCTCTGCTCTGTTCCAATGAATTTCTTTAACTTTTCTATGAGAAACAGCATTTCTTACTGCACCAGTGTAAATTTTTGAACTCCCCACAGCTAACCATCTCTGTGGATATTTGGAGAACTTGTGGTCTGTTTTCAGACTAGGCCCCTGGACGGTAGGAACTGCAGAAACTTGTTCAATGTAGGATTCTTGCAGAGAGGGGACTTTGAACCCAGTATTCTGTGATGGTCATGGTTTCAGAAGTGAAAGAAGAACCAGTTTAGCCTACTATGCTACTCAGTCTCCTAAACTTTAACAGATCATTTATATTTACTGCAGCATCCATCTGCATGGATGAACCCATTCTTAATCATCCATCTGTTGACATTCTTAACTCCACTATATCCTTGGTTCTCAAGTGGAATTCCTACAATGCTACAGCTGCCTTCAAGAAGCATAGGTGGTTCTTCTCTGTCTAACGCTACTTTTGCCTTCAGCAGCTCTTAGCTTTGAAAGCATTTTATAAAGGTAAATCCAATTCATGATTTTAATATTGCTCCCATGTTGGAGGAGGCTCTCCAACAACTCATTTGCACTCAGAGTACTAGAGGATAACAGATTCCACCCACCCCCCCTCAATGATCTCAAACTCCTTTTTCTCCATCTCCAATGACCTCAAGCTTCTTTTTCTCCATCAACATCCTGGGGGTCACCATTGACCAGAAACTGAACTGGACCAGCCACATAATCACAGGTCAGAGGCTAGGAATTCTCTGGTGATTAACTCTCCTCCTGACTCCCCAAAGCCTGTCCACTATCTACAAGGCACAAGTCAGGAGTGTGATGGAATACTCTCCACTTGCCTGCAGGAGTGCAACTCCAACAACACTCAAGAAGCTTGACACCATCCAGGACAAAGCAGCCGCTTGATTAGCATCCCATCCACGACCTTCAACGTTCCTTCCCTTTACCACCGATACACAGTAGTAGCAGTGTGTACCATTTACAAGATGCACTGCAGCAACTCACCAAAGCTCCTTCAACAGCACTTTCCAAACCCATGACCTCTGCCATTTATAAGGACAAGGGCAGCAAATGCACAGGAACACCACCACCTGCAAGTTCCCGTCCAAGCCGCACACCATCCTGACTTGGAACTATATTCCCGTTCCTTCACTGTCGCTGGATCAAACTCCTGGAACTCCCTTCCCAACGGCATTGTTGGTGTACTTACACCTCAAGATCCGCAGCGGTTCAAGAAGGCAGCTCACCTCCCCCTTCTCAAGGGCAATTAGAGATGGGCAATAAATGCTGGCCTAGCCAGCAATGCTCACATCCCATGAACAAATATATTTTAAAAATCTTCACTGGAGTTTTTCCTGTCCGTTATCAGTACTATTGTGGGGTCGTTGCTGCTTTGAGCTTCCTTTTCTTGCATCTTTTGAACGTCAAATATGTTATATAATGTCCATCTTCCCTCATCCTCTAGCTCATTCTTTGTTTGAACTGTAAATGTTGAATCCTACCTGCTTCAGTATTTTCCTCTTCTGCAATCTAAAGCCTTCTGAAACTCGAGCATGCAATGCACAATTCACCTCATCTTTTTGTCCTTGGTAGAAAGAAATAAAGAGCTTATAGTTGTATTGCCCTTTTCACATCTTTGGAATGTGCCAAATTGCTTCACAGCCTGTCATGCCCTTTACCTGGGTTTCTTAATTATATTGTACTTTATGTGGTGCACATCAGTTGCGTAAATAATTGCCATGGAGTGTCGAAACCACTACTTAGAAACTAGGACAATGAGATTGCAATTACGTTATCAGGTGAATGTTGGATTAACTGCAGCAAACACACATAAGCCTGTCATAACTGCAAATAGGCAACATTGCTGAAGGGAGTTGTAAATGTATTGCACACATTCACACTGGGGAGTATTCTTGTCAAATTGGGATTAAGATTAATTGGTTTACTAGCATCAGTGCTACATTTTTCAATGAGACCTATTGCATGCCAAACCTGGGAGGGTAGTGCTTTGAGTAGATGATGAGAAACTTTTTATCTTGAAGGTTCAATTGTGTTCTGTTGCCATTCCACGATGTGAAACCAGTGATCAATAATTCTGATTTTGTAGAAAATGATTAATTTTGTTCTGCTGAATCTTTGTCCAAATAAAAAGCCATAATTATGGCTTTACTCATTTACTGTGCAACTACATCATCTCATACAGCCATGGCAGTCATGGGAAAGCTATATAATTCATCTATTGTATAAATACATTTAGCAGCTTGGTGGAGAGTCAATGTGTGATACCATAGTGACAGGATGGCGGTTCAATTCTGAGTTCTTGATATCAGTTATGGCATGTATTTCCTGCTGGTCAACTGGAGAGCTGTACTGGCACAGCTTAGGGGAGCACATTGGCCACAGGTACTGGAAGTAGCTTAGAAGACCTACGGTATGAGTAAATAGAGGGATTTAACATTCAAAGGAGAGATATGCATGCATATGTATGTATATGTTCGTATATAAGAATGAATTATGTATGAATGTTGCATACGTATATGTGTAACCAATATCTGAGGGGAAATGTCTTTTCCAAGGTTGTGATCAAATAGCTCAGGTAACTTAAACCGCTCAAACTTTGCACTGAATACTGAGATTGTGCCATGGCCTGCAAATCACTACAATTTAAACTGCCTAAAATAATATGGTGTCTAAGTTATTGTAGTTGCAAGTGGTTATGGTGCTGCGAAGCCCACCGTTGCCCACCGGGATGGTCTTTTTGAAGACGGTGCTTGTTAACGCGACAGGATGGTTGGGTACAACAATTATGACACATCTTCAGGTATGTTCAGTCATCTCATGAAAAGGACCATTAATACAGGGATTGTAGGATATAATAATGGGAATTTGTATAGCTGGTGAAGAACAGAAGAGCTCAGTGCTGCTTTGATTTACGTATAGTGGAACAACAGTTCCCCACTCAGAGCCTGTGTCTATAGTGATTAACAGGAAGTTGATTCATGCGATTTTGAAGGGAGGAGTTGTACGAAATTGTGGATGAAGTGAAGGTTCTGCGTAGCACAGTCTGTGGGAGAGGTGAGATTGTGCAAAAAACCAGAGAATGTGCACTGGGCTCAGGAGATGCAACAAAAGTCTGAACACTAAATCTCTGTGTAGGAAACTGGCATTCACGTTAATACGTACTGCTAGCTGTAGTTATAATTTTACCTTGAGTTTAGAATAGGATGACTGTTCATTTCAAATTTCTGAGGGGAAGGATTAGTAAATTTTCTATATTGCTGTAAACCTAATGTTTATCTTTGCTACTATCAGCATTTGTAATTGTTAATCTCTTAGTATTAGACTAAGCTGTTGTCCAATGCTGATTAATCTACAGCTTTCTATAGTCAGGGAGATCATGAGAGGGCACATGATACATCCAGCAAGGCAAATATGGGGATGCGATTGCTAATTGACCCGTGGACTTGCTACAGTTACTTGGATATTGGGTGGGTAAAGGCACAGTCTGCTTTGTAGGTAACAGCGGCCTGCTTACGTGACTGATTTTTCTCAGTGATCTGAGTCTCAATTCCCACATATTTAACAGCTGACTCATGAAATCGAGGATCTGAAGTTGGAGGCTTTGGTGCCCAATTGATAGCATGAGACTGTGCTATAAACTAGATAATTTTGCAGAGGGACTGGCCACAGGTTTTGGTACTCCTTTCAGTTTTTGTATTCAAGTGCTAAAAATGGATTTATGATTGATTATTTTCCAAATAGACAAATCTGGCAGCATGAGTTAATGAAATAACTAGGGGTCTTGTGTTCATTTTTTTTTTGCTGTTTGAGGATGAGGTTATTTCTCGCTGTTCCTAAATCAGTGTCTCCAGGTTTGCCGGGAATTAAAACTGAAAATGAGATCCCATTTTTAACAGCTGACACACTTTTATTAGAAGTATTAAACCAGGATTCTGAAAACTCCAGTCACAATTTCTTGTTTGCACAATCTCACACCACTTACTAACCCTGCTTTGACCCTGAGATATCTGTAAACCTGCCAATCTAAAAAATCATGTATCCGTTTCTGTTGTTCACAACAGATGCAAATACGAAGTGTTGAATTCTGGTATCCGTCATTGGCCAACTTTTACAGCAGGAATTCAGTCGTTAGTTATGATAGTTGCGCAAGGCAAATTCACTATTGCCTGTAATCTGACAGCTCCAAAGCACTTCTTGTGACAAACAAATCCTCTAACATCTCTTCTGCACCGGTGTAAAGTTTTTGTTCGTTTCAAGGTTCCTTGCTTTTGGAGTCTCCGTGCATCTTAGTCAAGAGAATGGGCTGGAAAACTTATCCCAGGCCTCAAATTGCCACTGTTCTAGTTGCAAGGTGGTTTGCAATAATCTTTCTAGATGGTTAGACTCTTGCCGTTAAGTATTCTAATTAGGAAAAATGCTTACAATGTCTCCATTTTTGAGATGACTCATTAGACTACTGTATATCTGTGCCAATTTCTTATATTCTCAATGATGATGCTCACCATACACTTCACTGAAGTCCTACTGTCCTACCTGTTTACAGACAAGTACCCTTACAGGCCAAGATTGTTGAATTGATATGATTTTGCTTATCCTTGATCCTAAATTAATCATCTCTGGAGCAACCTCTAATGGCATGTGCACTGCAGGCCTATTAAGCATCACCATCTGGGTTTGATTTTGGAAAAATTTGGAATCTGGAAAACTTTCCTTTTAAGTCTGGCTGTTGTAGATTCATACCATAACTGAAGCTTCTTTTACTGCATTTTTGGAATGAGTGTTTCTCCCCCAGCCCACCCTCCAAATATAGTTCATTTTGCTTTTCATCATTCCAGAACTTTGCTGAGTCCTTGTCAGTGTGGACAACTGTGTGAACTTGGGTGGAATAGGTTGTAGAAGCAGATGTGCAGAGTAAGCTAGACAGAACAAGAGGAGTATTACTTTCTTCTGCAAAGGACACTCAGGATTTGCAAACTGATACTTAGCTCTGACTCTTGTATCGCCATCTATAGCTGCACCTGAAAACCTCACAGCTAACAGCTGGTAACAAAGACCATGAAAAGAGTTGGACTATGACACCTAGAACTGAAGGAAAAATAATGGAACTCATAAACCATCAGAAAATTGTAATTAATCTTCAGGTTTCTTGCTAAACCAGTGACTGTGAAGATGTCATCCAAGATTGTTCCATATTTCTTCCCCTAATGAGTGCCCTTTGTTATGAAAACGCCGTTGCTCTATCCTATATCATAGTCCAAGATTCTTCAGAGTTGTGACTTTTCCTGTGACTTTTCCCAGTGGATAAAAGTACCATCCTGTCCATCACTAAGCTGTACAAGTTAGAAAATCCCAGGTGCTATGCTGAATTTAAATGATCAAAGCAAGGGGAGCAGTTAGCCACTGCAGTTTGGGCTAGGAAATGGGAAGCAAGTCACCCTACTTCCGATTGCTGTCATGGGTCTGCTCATGCATGGACATTGGGTAAGTACAAAATCGTGCTCAGCTGTGATATCTTCCAAGGTTGCATAGACAGCTAAGACTTGCTGTCTGGCCACTTGGGTTTGTTACTGGATTCTGCTGACACTGGTGTATCCAGATCCAAATAAGAGGAAAGGAGCAGAGAAAATTCTTGTTGCAATGTGGGCTATAATTTATGCAATTGTACAGAATATTTCTTTATTCAGTTAAACTGAATAAACTTGCCCTGGTTGAGGTTACATTGGAGGACAGGGTTATGTGCTTGTTGGTCTATCTGTGTTTCTGTGAACATAAGCTTGTTCTATCAACTTCAGTACATTTTATTAGGCCTGAGAGGTTTTTTTCTTTATCATGCACTGGGTTTGTTGGAAAATTGAAGTCTCAAAACTTGTCAGTCAGAAGAAGAAATGCCATGTTAAAGCTTGTAAAGACTTGATTTTTCACCAAATGTGATGGGTGATTTCTTCTGTCATTCTAATACCTGCCCTTGAATGGTAGAAGGAAGAGGAAAAGATGAGTTCATAAATGGAGGAGGGTGAGTTGTCTAAAGAAGGGAAAATTAACTTATATTTATGTAGCAACTTTATTGTCTTCAGGATGTTAATAACTCAAAGCTATAGTTGTTGTAATGTAGGACAACCAATTTGTGTACAGCCAAGTCCCACAAGCAGCAGTGTGATAAGTGACCAGATAATTTGTTCGAAATATGTTTGTTGTGGGATAATGGTTGTCCAGGCCACCAGGAGTACTCCTCTACTCTTCAGATAGTGCCTTGGGATCTTTTACCTCCGTCTGAGGTGGCAGATAGGGTTAATGTCTCATCCAAAACCTGGCATGTCCAGCACTTACTGAGTACTGTTCTGAAATGTTAGCCTTGATTTATATGATCAAAAATACAGAGTGGAATGTGAACCATGACCTTCTGACTCAGGGAAGAGTTCAAACACTGAGCCAAGACTGATGAATACACGTCTGGTAGGAAATACAACTCTCAAATCTGCTCTAGATTAAAGCAAAACACAACAAGTAAAGTGAGTGCTGATGCTAGATTTATAAGATTAGCCTGTTTTAGTTACGTGGAATTTCCTTTTGTGGCAATTTTGGATGAATTCTTTAACCACTACTAAGGCTTCCTATGATACAGGGATTTTGTTGTTGGTTTTACTTAAGTTTACAGTTTATTTTGGTACAGAACTTTTTATTTTTTTGTTACAGTACTCTTGAGTTTTGGATATTTCCAGGTGAAGGGTATTGTTAATTCATGCTCCAATTTCTAACCTGAGTTCTGCCTTCAATGTTACAGAACATGACTGAGCGTAACCCATATCCTGACGACGAAGACATGGTTGAAGTCAAGTTCGCCAAATCGCCGATAATGTCCACGTACTTGGTGGCATTTGTGGTTGGTGAATATGACTTTGTGGAAACCAAGTCATCAGATGGCATTCTAGTCCGTGTCTACACACCCATTGGAAAAGCGGATCAAGGAAAATTTGCTCTCGAGGTTGTTGTTGTTTTTGTGTCCTTTTGTATAGTGTGTCCTTAAAACGAAATGGAGAGGGAGGAGGAACTACCCTCGTTTCTTGAATTCAAGCTGCCACATTTATATTCCAGTTCACTGAATGAAATCGAAAGTTATCTGATCACTTAGGAAAGTAGTTAAGGGTAAATTGACAATGGCCTCTTTTTTAACCCTTTACTGTTTTAACATCACTTGGTGATCAGGTGTTACACTGTGCTCTGTACTTCAACACGCTGAGCTGCGTGAGCACACAGTGGTGAAGTACAAATTTCAAACACAGTGAATTCCCAGTTACACGAATCACAGAGCAAGACTCCTAAGTGCTTCATTAAAGATGGATATATCGACTGGCAAGTCAGCCCAGGTCATTTGCACAACTAGTGGTCACTATAGTAATGACAAGGACAGAGGACTGGGAATGAATTGTCAGCCTCCCTTGGAGTTATGTTGGAAATGCCAATGGAGGAATCAGGAGAGGACAAAATAGGGGTGGTAGTGGAGGCGGTGGTAGATCACAAACACAGTAATTCAGTGAAGATTTAATTTCAATTAAAAGAAATTAAACACCAACTCACTTAGAATTCAAACAGAAGGGCATTGTGAAAAGAATTGTCTACCTTAAATGATTTGTAGAACTGTGTGCCATATGCAACAGGAAGGTCCTGAGATTTCTTTAGTTAGATTCCGTACCTTTGGCTTAGGGAGGCAGAAAATCAGCCAGGGATCTCACCCCTGACAGCTGTCCGGAAACCCTTGCTGAAACGGTATGTGTGTATGGACATCAGGTGAGAGTCAGATTAGGTCTAGCTGTCGCAATCGCCAACTGATGCTCATTGCCTGAAATCACTCAAGAATATGAGTAATTTAGGTGAATTACTGGAGGATGGATGCTCAGTGCCCATGTAAAAATGCTCTAGCAAGGAGTCAACACCTTCAGGTGGGGAGGGATGGGAGGGGAACTTGTTTTAAAAAATTTTTATCCTAATTCTGCTATGCAGAATCCTCAGTGAAGTATTTTGGATCATGTGCTACTGTGTTGTGCATAAATCAAGCTTGTAACCCTACTGTTTTTCTCCATATTAGCAGTGACATTGCTCATCCTCCTGCTGTAACTGCTGACTCATAGGGGCCAGGTTTCCAGGTAAAAAAAAAGGCTCTCTGGGAAAAATTATATCTAGAGTATTGGGCTCAAAATAATCTTCCTAAATAGATCATAGGACAGTATTTTGCAACCACGTTAGGTTTTAATGTAACTTTTTAAATCATCTTTTTAAATGAGGAAATTAGGACATTAAGTAAGTGTTTCCCTGCAGACCCATCAGGAAGAAGGAATGTCACTGGCCATGTGCAAATTATAGAATAATCCTTTTTTAAAAAATAGATTATTTCCTTTTTAAAATATATTTCCATTTTTATAGCTTAAGCGCCTTACATTCCAGATTTTTTTTTGCTTTAGTGAGACCTAAAAGGAATCATGACTGTTCCCTGTATGTATGGAATGAAACTAGAGATTTACAGATGTGCTGATAAATGCGGTTTTATGTTCAATAATAATAATAAAAGTTCTGCTTTTCCCTCCACTAGGTTGCTGCCAAGACGCTACCTTTTTATAAAGAATATTTTAATGTTCCTTATCCGCTTCCAAAAATTGACCTGATAGCCATCGCAGACTTTGCAGCAGGTTGGTACCTTTTAAAGATCTAGCACTACCTGCAGAACAACAATCACTGCTTTTCAAATTGATACCTGTCACTCCTGTGCTTGCTGACCTTTGTTGACTCCGAGTTAAGTAATGCCTCTATTTTAAATTTCTTATCCTTGTTTTCAAATCCTTCCATATCTTCTTCCCTCCCTACCTTTAATCGCCTCCAGTGCCATAACCCTCTTGAGATAGCTGCGCTTATCTAATTCTAGCCTCTTGAGCATCTCCAATTTTATTCGCCCTGCTATTGGTGGCCGTACCTTCAGCTACCTAGGCCCTATGCTCTGGGATTCCCTCCCTACACCTCTCCAGCTCTCTACCTTGCTTTTCTCCTTTTAGACACTCCTTAAACTCTCCTCCTTTGACCAAGCTTTTGGTCATCTGCTCAATACATTTTTATGTGGTTTGGTATCATTTTGTTTGGTGATGCTCCTGTGAATCGCTTTGGGACATTTTTTGTTAAAGGCACTATTTAAAATACAAGTTGTTGTTTGCAAGTGAGGTGATTTGAGACATTCTGGAATGCACGATGCAAACGCAACTATTTTATACCCAGCCCTTGATTGTCATCTGACCATTCTTTTTTATCAGACAAAAATGTGCCCATTTACATTATCCTGATCAAATCATTTATTGAGACATTACACCATTTTTGACAGTAAAGTCACAATAATTGAGAACTTTCAAAAAAATTCCTGCATTGAATGATGTTTTTGAATCCTTACATTATAATTTTGAACTTCCTTTTTATTGCCTTTTGTTATCTGTTCTGTTCTCTTCCCCTAGCACCATTGCTCAGTTGAGCTTGGTGACTTTCTACCATGCCACTCAGTAATTGGCTACTGAAAAGTGGTTGAGGGTTCCACAAGTTGATCTGATTGGAATCCCTGCCCTTGCACTCCCCCTGCCACCTATCTTCTGTATCACAACTCCCAAAGGAGGGAAATGTGGTTTCTACTCAATGCCTCCTCTTGATGGCTTGTCTGAGATTGAGAGGCTTGCGTGCCATCACTCTATGGTGCCACAAATTGGTAATTGTCTTGCCATCCTGAAAGACTATAAATTTATGTACTTGTGCTATGCTGTTAAAAGCTGATGAAAATTAATACATTGTTATTTTTGTTCGCAGGTGCCATGGAAAACTGGGGCCTTGTAACGTACAGGTATATGCTAAATTCATTTATGTTGATGTGATCAATGTGATGCAGTGTGATCAGTTTCTCTGCATTTGATTTGTGATTAGAAATATTGGTTCATTGCGAAGTAGTTTTAGTATCTGGCTTCTGAAACAAAAACTTACACAGATCTCTAGTGGGGTAGGACTTCTGTGAGGCATAGGAATGCTCTCCTAGATGCCAGTCAACTTCCTAGGCTCCACTGGAGAATCGTTCCAAAGTGGGGCTGGAAACTTGCTTCAACAGACCATCAGCAAGAGAGAACTGGTAGCTCCTGGATCCATTGCGCAGCAATGCCGTGTAAATGACTGCACGGGCCCTTTTGCGAAGACCCTTCGCCAACTTTTTTTTTTACACTACACTTTGCATCCACTGTTCAAGCAGGATGAATGGTGGGAACACTGCCAAATTTTCCTTATTTCAATGTGTTTTGCCAGTGCCTGTCCACATAGACCTGTTCCCATTAGTTGATGGTACAAGTTCTAGGGGACACAGATTTAAGGTTTTGGGCACGGAATGCAGGGGCGATGTTTTTACACAGCGAGTGGTAGTGACTTGAAACTCGCTGCCTTTGGGTATGGTGAAAGCGGAGGCAATGATTTCAAAAGGAAATTATGAACATACGAATTAGGAGCAGGAATAGGCCACTCAGCCCTTCGAGCCTGCTCCACCATTCAATAAGTTCATGGCTGAACTGATTACTCCACGTTTCCACCTACCCCCAATAACCTTCCACCTCCTTGCTTAACAAGAATGTATCTACCTCTGTCTTAAAAATATTCAATGACTCTGCTTCCACCACCTTTTAAGGAAGAGAACTCCAAAGACTCACGACTCTCTAAGAGAAAAATTTCTCCGTAATGGGCAAACCCTTATCTTTAAAAGTGACCCCTAAATCTAGATTCTCCCACAAGGGGAAACATCCTTTCCACATCCTCCCTGTCAAGACCCCTCAAGATATGCTATGTTTCAATCAAGTTGCTTCTTACTCTTCTAAATTCCAGTGGATACAAGCCTAGCCTGTCCAATTTTTCCTCGTAAGACAGCCCGCCATTCCAGGTATTAGTCTAGTAAACCACCTCTGTACTGCCTCCAATGCATTTACATTCTTCCTTAAATAAGGAGACCTGTACTGTATACAGTACTCCAGATGTGGTCTCACCATTGCCCTGTATAGCTGAAGCATAACTTCCCTACTTTTGTATTCAATCCCCTTCACGATAAAAGATAACATTCTATTAGCTTTCCTAATTACTTGCTGTACCTGCATACTAACCTTTTGCGATTCATGCACTAGGACACCCAGATCCCTCTGCATCTCCGAGCTCTGCAATCTCTCACCATTTAGATAATTTGCTTCTTTTTTATTCGTCCTACCAAAATGGACAATTGCACATTTTCCAACATTATACTCCATTTGCAAGGTCTTTGCCCACTCACTTAACCTATCTATATCCCTTTGTAGCCCCCTTGTATCCTCTTCACAAGTTACTTTCCCACCTATCTTTGTGTCATCAGCAAATTTAGCAATCATACCTTCGATCCCTTCATCTAAGTCATTTATATAAATTGTGAAAAGTTGAGGCCCCAACACTGATTCCTGTGGCACGCCACTTGTTACATCTTGCCAACCAGAAAATGACCCATTTATGCCTACTCTCTATTTCCTGTTAGCTATCCAATCTTCTATCCATGCCAATATGTTATCCCCTACACCATGAGCTTTTATTTCCTGCAATAACCTTTGATGTGGCACCTTATCAAATGCCTTCTGGAAATCTAAGTACAATTCATCCACCGGTTCCCCTTCATCCACAGCACCTGTAACTCCCTCAAAGAACAACAATAAATTGGTTAAAACGTAATTTCCCTTTCACAAAACCATGTTGACTTTGCCTGATTACCTTGAATTTTTCTAACAATTTCTTTAAGAATAGCTTCTAACATTTTCCCTAAGACAGATGTTGAACTAACTGGCCTGTAGTTTCCTGCTTTCTGTCTCCCTCCCTTTTTGAATAAAGGAGTTACATTCGCTATTTTCCAATCTAACCGAACCTTCCCCGAATCTAGGGAATTTTGGAAAATTAAAACTAATGCATCAACTATCTTACTAGCCACTTCTTTTAACACCCTAGGATGAAGTCCATCAGGACCCGGGGACTCGTCAGCCTGCAGCTCCAACAATTTGTTCAGTACCACTTCCCTGGTGATTGTAATTTGCTTGAGTTCTTCCCTCCCTTCCATTTCCTGATTTACAGCTAATACTGGGATGTTACTTGTGTCCTCAATAATGAAGACCGATGCAAAATATCAGTTCAATTCATCTGCCATCTCCTTATTATCCATTATTAATTCCCCAGACTCACTTTCTATAGGACCAACGCTCACTTTGTTAACATTTTTTCTTTTTTAAATATCAAAAGAAACTCTTATTATGTGTCTTTATATTTCTAGTGAGCTTTCTCTCGTACTCTAATTTTACCTTCCTTATCAATCTTTTGGTCACTTTTTGCTGTTTTTTATATTCTGCCCAATCTTCTGACCTATCTCCTATCTTTGCGCAATTATAGGCTTTTTCTTTAACGGTTTTAATTAACCACAGATGGTTGGTACCATCCTTGCAATTTTGCTTTCTCATTGAAATGTATTTATTCTGTGTATTCGGAAATATCCCCATAACTCTTTGCCATTGCATCTCAATTGACCTATCCTTTAACCTGATTTGCCAGTTCACTTTAGCTAGCTTTGCTTTCATGCCCACCAATCTATGTCGTCCTGCAGCCATGTCTCTGTAATGGCTATCAGATTGTACTTATTTATTTCTATTTGCACTTTCAGTTCATCTGTTTTGTTTCGAATGCTACGTGCACACAGATACAGAGCCTTTAGTTTTGTCCTTTTTATTATTTTTGTAACCTCTAGCCTTATCTGTTGATTTACTGTTAGATTTGTACTCTCTGTCCCTTCCTGTCACAGTCTGTTTATCATTTTCCATATTAATATCTTTCTCTCTTGCCTTGTCTCTACTCCTTGATTTACCATATCTTCCCAAATTTGATCCCTTGCCCCCACTATTCAGTTTAAAGCCCTCTCTACTTCCCTAGTTATGTGGCTCACTGAACCATGCTGGGGCCGGAGTTCTAGATGTAGACCGTCCCAACGGTACAGCCACCACTTTCCCCAGTACTGGTGCCAGTGCCCCACGAACCGGAACCCACTTCTCCCACAACAGTCTTTGAGCCATGCATTAATTTCTCTAATCTTATTTGCCCTATGTCAGTTTGCACATGGCTCAGGTAATAATCCAGAGATTATTACCTTTGAGGGTCTGCTTAATTTGGTGCCTAGTTCCTCATACTGACTATGCAGGACCTCTTTCCTTGTCCTGCCTATGTCATTAGTACCTACATGGACCATGATGACTGGATCCTCGCCCTCCCACTGTAAGTTCCTTTCCTGTCCTGAGCAAATGTCCCGAACCCTGGCACCAGGCAGGCAATGCAGCCGTCTGGACTCTCGCTCTTTGCTGCAGAGAACTGTGTCAATTCCCCTAACTATACTGTCCCCTACTACCACTACATGCCTTTTTTCTCCCTCCACTTGAATTGGCTTCCTGTACCATGGTGCCATGGTCAGGTTGCTCATCCACCCTGCAGCCCCCATTCTCATCCAAACAAACTGAAAGAACCTCAGACCTGTTGGACAGTCACAAAGGTTGAGGCTCCTGCACTCCTGCCCTCTGGGTCCCCTTACTTGCCTCAGCTGTAGCCACACGCTCCTGTCCCTGACCACTGACCAAATCAGAAGACCCTATCCTAAGGGGTGTGACCACCTCCTGGTACAAAATGTCCAGGTAACTTTCCCCCTCCCTGATGTGTTGCAGTGTCTGCAGCTCGGACTCCAGTTCAATGACTCTGAGCCAAAGCTCTTCGAGCCACAGTCACTGCAGATGTGTTTGCCCTGGATCACACTGGCATCCAGGAGCACCCACGTGCTGCAGCTGTGACACATCACCTGTCCTGCCATCCTAAATGTGTTTTAATTAACTACTTAATTATTTTATTCAAATATTTTATTTCCTTTTTTATATATTTTATTAAGCTTACCACTAATTCCTTTACTATTTTAAATGTTCGGATTAGAATGGACCTTCATCACCTGCCAGATCCTCACCAAACAGGTAGCTTCTTCCCAAACCAATAACCTACCTGCTTGCCTGTGATATTTGATGCTATGGTTGATTTAAATTAAAAGCTTACCTTATGCTCACCCCGGCGACTCTGTTTCCCTGCTGTCACTGCTGATTGTGACGTCACTCTGATGTCACTTTTCGATTTTTTTTTTTTTTTTTCCTTTCCCCCCCACCCCCCCTGCTCCGCTCCTGCTGCTCCCACCATGCTCCTCTCTGTCTCTATCTCCGACTGTGGGCCTTTGGTGCGCTTCTTAAACCTCGGCTCCCGCTATGCTCCTCTTTCTCTCACTCTGTCTCCGGTTGATGGGCACTGGAGAGAAATAAACTTGCAGGGCCATGGGAATGCAGCAGGGGGAATGCGACTGACTGCATTGCTGTACAGAGAGCTGGACCAAATGGCCTCCTTTTGTGCCCTAAGGACTATGACTCATTCATCCCCTCCCTCAGAGGAAAGCACCCAAGCTCTACTTGCCGATTCTCTCTGAATATCCTAGTTGATGCTGTGAATTTGCTATGTGGAGAATAAAGATGTAATTCCTCTTCCTACCACTCAGTTGCTTAGTGTATTGGTGCATCACAGTGCTGCTCAATGTAAATCTTTTCCTGATCAAGCTTGCTCCATATATGGAGAATTATCAGATTCTTTGCAGTGGGACTAAATTTTTGAGAACTAATAACTTTTGAAAGTGCACTATTATAAGGAAACAGAGGTCAAACAAGTAAGATAGCTGTCTATTTACTAGCTCCTAAAAATTTCAGGATCTTTTCAGGAAGATTTATTGAGCTCCGAAAAATGTTTCTCTTCAGGCAACTTTTGAAATCTGAAGCAATTAATCTCAATGTTGTTCCTGTAATTGATCAAAAACAACAGAAGGATGAATTCTAGACAAGACCAATTTTTATTGGCAAGTTATCGTCAAATCAAACTCTAAAATGAATTGTTTTTCACATCATCCGCACTTGTGAAAATTGTAAGCAGTTCATTATCACATTGCTTACAATATTGGAAATGCTGCAATTCCTAAATGTGGCCAAAGTGATAAATAGATTGCAGAAATCAATAATGTGAAGCTTCAATTTATAAACCAGCAACATGAATAGGAGCATTTATTTTTTTGTTTCCTTGTTTGTGTAAACAAGCCCTTGGCATTCCTTCGCAGCTCACACTGGGTTTTTCTTTTTTTGATCATTTTCCCCGTCTCTTCTGAAAACATTGACTCCTAATTGGGGATACACTTAGAGGGGGTGCCTGCTGCCTCACTCATGTGAACACTCTTGGTGAGAGTGTTGACAGTTAGTGCCAGAAGGCTGATCAACCATTGCCTTATCAGCCTAGCGTGCCGCAGTGGACAGCTGTCAGGAACTTGAACACTACTTGATTTTCCCCTCCATAGTGCACAGGTGTTGAGGTGAGCGTAGCATCCATACTTCCACTGTAGCCAAGATCACTACTTTGAAGCTGGAATCAGACCATCTTGACACTACGATTCAGTTATTCAGCTTTAATGGTCAAAACTGTGTCAGTACTTGGATTCAACTGTATTTTGGGGCTAGTGAGGTTAAATTGTATGATTTTGTTGTGGGACGTAAAGTAAAAGTGTTCAATCAGAGCTAAACTGGCAACTAAATGTGCACTTCACTTTGACCTTCCATCATCAAATATATCTCTGTCGAGGTTTCTTACAAGCTAGAAAAATGCTCTAGTGGCCTCTAAGGACATACTGTGGTACTGCAACGTGGTAGTGGATCAATATTGAGGTTAGGGAAGTGGTGGACTGTGTGTTTAGCACTTGAACGTCATCCCACACGATTTGAACTCTATAATAGTCTGGAAATAAATGTGGTAAAGATGTGCTGGCAGCACAGATCCTGACGCATAGAACTTTTGGTGCAATTTCAAAGTGAGAGAAACAAAAACTGTTTTGTGAGTTTACCCTGAAGTATCTCTAGGTTTCATGAAGATTTGATTATTTACCTTTGCAATCCACTTCTTATTACTGAAATGTATCTTCTTTTGTGTTCTTCAGAGAAACTGCTCTCTTGATTGATTCAAAAAACTCCTGCTCATCGTCAAAACAGTGGGTCGCTTTGGTAGTTGGCCATGAGCTTGCTCATCAGTGGTTTGGAAATCTCGTCACCATGGTAATATTCAAATTTTTGGAAAATAGAGAGTGTATTTGTGAAAACTCAGCTTATCTTTATTCTACTTTAAGTAGGACAGTTGTCTCCAGGCAAAAGCTTGCCTGCAACACAGAATTTGTGCACCGTGGAACAACTGCTGGGCATAATTCATGGTCCAATCGTATTACAAAGCAAAGTCCTGATTCAAGCTTAAAAAGTAATGCGAGTTGCAGGTTATGGAAAGCAGTAGATTTCAGTTCTCTGACGGCTCTGTGTAGGTTTTAATAAAGTGTACAATACTTGCTTTCTAAATACGCCAATGAAGTTATGCTGATCTGTTTAGCAGCAGTGGAATTATCTGGTGTGTATCTGACAGAAGGTGGTGAGATTTTTTCTCTACCTTGCTCATAAAACATGAGAAGATTTTATCTTTAATTTTTTTCCCCAACTGGAACTGCCAAATTGAAGGCTTTTACTCCACCTGTCCTTCCCCAGAATAGAATAAAAACAGAAGATGCTGGAAACATTTAGCATGTCAGAAAGCATCTGTGGAGAGAGAAACAGTTAACATTTCAGATTGACCTAAAACATTAACTCTGTTTCTCTCTCCACTGCTGCCTGACCTGCTGAATGTTTCTGACATTTTCTGTTTTTACTTCAGATTTCCAGCATTTGCAGTATTTTGCTTTTATATTTGTTCAGAATAGAATACATTGTTTTCCTTCCTAATATACTTTGGGGAATTATATCATAGTTGATGACTTGGATCTGCATCCAGACTCCTGAGAGGACTGTTTTCCAAGATGCTGTGGTTATGCCAGCCAGAATTACACAGACTGTGCACCAAGGTCATTTGAAATTATCTTGCTAATTTGGAGCACCAATCCATCCACACCTTATTTGGTGGTGGGTTAGAGTTTTAGAGAAAATATGGGATGCCCAGTGTACATTGGAAGTGTAACCTGACCAGCACAAATTCCATTTCTGTAGCTCTGTATATTGTCTGCTGACCTGAGGAGTTGAATTTCTGCCAGTATGTAAGTATAAGCAGCAACATTGTGCACCAGGCACATTGCTGTCTGTTTGTGCTGCAGTGGAGTCAGTACATTGTCATTCCGCTATCAGATCACCGTTTTGCTAGGCCTAAGCAAAAGTAAGTCTAGTTAGAATTAGTATGGAGTCAGCAGCTCTATGTTAAGTTTTTTGTGCAGCAGTGTAAATGTGCTGTACAAATTCACATATAGTGGGCACAAATGTTTACTTGAATCTGTTGGACTTTCCATTGAATGCATATCAAGTCATATATTTACGCTCGCTAAGTACTCTACTGAACATCATAATGCTTGGTTCCACTTCATAGTTGAGTTTACAATCAGCTAGTGGCCAGCCTGAAGAATCCAATTGCTACCATGGTGTCTGTTGCCTATGGAAGTATGGTGAAGAGCAATTGTGAAGTGTTGTATCAGTACAAGTCCACTGTGTGCATAAAATTGAAACTGAGTGAGTTGTGTGATTATAACTGAATTAAGTGGATTCAAGCAACATCCTAAATTATGATGGTGAAATCGTTGTTAAGCTTACTTCCTATTTCTTTGAAAACTCATATTTTCTGGGGTTAGGTTTTGAAGTAAATGCTAATCCTGTTTTTAGGCAAGTTCCAATTTTTTGTATCCATTGTGGGAGCACTTCAAAGTTTCTGTGTTTTAAATGTGGTACAGGGACCCTTTCAACATATTGCTTGGGCAATAATTTCATCAAAATTACTTGCCAAAACACAGCCTCCGATGACATAAATCTTTCATATATAGGCAATATTTGCCACTCACCTGTTCAATTAGATATTTGAAATCTGCATACACTTATTTCAGTTTTTCCTTTTAGAAATTTCTGCATTCATATTTATAATGGATACTGCATTGTAAATTTGTTATGCTGTAATTGCACACCTCTCTGCCACCTTCCACCCGTGCCCTCCCCACCCTGAGGAGACACTCCAGGGCCAACACTGGTCGGTGGATGGAGCTATCATTGCCAAGTTTGCATAGACAATTTCCATTATAATGGGGTTACAACAATTTGTATTTATATTGAGCTTTCAACATTGTGGAACATCCCCAGGTGCTTCACAGGAGCATTATCAGACAAAATTTGGCATCAAGCCATATGAAGAGATATTAGGACTGGTAGTTGAAAAGACAGGTTTTCAGGAGAGAAAGGAAGAGAGGGAGTCAGAGATTTAAGGAGGGAATTCCAAAGTACAAAAGTAAGCACAGTATGGTTTTAAAATGGGGATGGAATTTTGTCTGTACACTCTGGTGCAATTATCTCCCCAATTGTCTGGAACCGGTTTCACCTTAAGACTTGGTCTTGACCCCTAGTGTCCAACACCATGCGAGAGAAACTTTTATTTTAAAAGCTGTAAACGTCTATCCTTCAACTCTGTTGTTAATGAAGAGACATGTTTTTCTACAACTTGTGGTGTCTATCCAGAGTTGTATTGTCTGCTGACGGAAGGTTTTGCGGGAAAAAAAGCAGACTGCAATGACTCTTCAGTTCCGCCCCCATCCGTCTGTAGCACAGTGGCTGAATCTGCTTGGTGCTTCCCTGCAATAACATAACTGTGATGATCTCAGCAGGTGGAGAATCACAGATACAGACTTGTACTCTGTCAGTATTGAAATAGTATGTATAGTTCTGAAGAAGGGTCACTGACCTGAAACGTCAACTCTGTTTCTCTCTCCACAGATGCTGCCAGACCTGCCGAGTATTTCCAGCATTTCTTGTTTTTATTTCAGATTTCCAGCATCTGCAGTATTTTGCTTTTATTGAAATAGTATGTCACCTTTTTAGATTATTTCCTAAATTAAAAAACGGGAAGGAAGTACGTTCCATGTGATATCGGGTCATTTAAAATAAATCACGTACTATATTTAAATGAGACAGGATGTTATTGACCTGAAGGTTTTGGGAAAGTCCCCTACTGGGAGAAGGCAGGAAGGCGAGTGACAGAACAGAATGGGGCAGCTTTGGTTGCTATTTGTAAGGAGGCAGTGAATGGTGTGGATGGCCAACTGTGGCACAGGATGTATCTTAAGAGTTTATCCAAAAGGGAGTCAATCCTGGAATGGTGGCAGGAGAGTAGGAAAGTTGAGGTAGGGATTGGTTGGCAAAACTCCCAAGAATGGAGAAATAAAAGGGGGCATAACTGAGTCACAGGAGGAGATAAAAAGTAAGGTGCCAAGCAGTGAAGAAAAGAGGGAAAAAGGGAGATAAAAGTAATTGGCAGGATGTGACTAGCGGCATCCCACAGGGATCTGTGTTGGGGCTTCACTATTCACCATCCTAGACTGGGTATTGTGTAATGAGAGATGAATAATTGACAATCTAGTGGTGCGAGACCCCTTGGGGACGAGTGGCCATAATATGATAGAAATCTCCAAGATGAAGAGTGACGTCGTTGATTGAGACAAGGGTCCTGAATCTTAGTAAAGGAAACTACGAAGGTATGAGGCGCGAGTTGGCGAAGACGGATTGGGAAACATTACTTAAAGGGATGACGATGGATAGGCAAACATTTAAAGAGTGCATGGATGAACTGCGACAGTTGTTTATCCCTGTCTGGCACCAAAGTAAAACGGGAAAGGTAGCCAAACCATGGCTCACAAGGGAAATTAGAGATAGCATTAGATTCAAGGAAGAGACATATAAATTTGCCAGAAATAACAACAGGCCTGAGGATTGGGAGCAGTTTAGAATTCATCAAAGAAGGACCAAGAGATTGATGAAGAAGGGGAAAATAGAGTACGAGAGCAAGCTTGTGAGGAACATTAAAAACTGACTAAAAGTTTCTATAGATATGTGAAGAGAAAAAGATTGGTGAAGACAAATGTAGGTCCCTTACAGTCAGAAACAGGGGAATTTAGTATGGGAAACAAAGAAATGGCTGACCAACGAAATGCATACTTTGGTTCTGTCTTCACAAAGGAGGACACAAATATTATACCAGAAATGTTGGGGAACACGGGGCTTAGTGAGAGAGAGGAACTGAAGGAAATCAGTATTAGTAGAGAAATGGTGTTGGGGAAATTGATGGGATTGAAGGCCGATAAATCCCCAGGGTCTGATGGTATGCATCCCAGAGAACATAAGGAGGTGGCCCTAGAAATAGTGGATGCATTGGTGGTCGTCTTCCAAGATTCTGTAGACTCTGGAACAGTTCCTACAGATTGGAGGGTAGCGAATGTAACCCCACTATTTAAAAAGGGAGGTAGAGAGAAAGCAGGGAATTATAGACCAGTCAGCCTGACGTCGATAGTGGAGAAAATTCTAGAGTCCATTATCAAAGATTTTATAGCAGAGCACTTAGCGAACAGTGGTAGAATTGGGCAGTCAGCATGGATTTATGAAAGGGAAATCATGCTTGACAAATCTACTAGAATTCTTCGAGGATGCAACAAGTAGAGTTGATGAGGGGGAGCCAGTAGATACGGTTTATTTGGACTTTCAGGAGGCTTTCGACAAAGTCCCACATAAGAGATTGGCATGTAAAATTAAAGCGCATGGGATTGGGGGTAGCGTATTGTGATGGATAGAAAATTGGTTGGCAGACAGGAAACAGAGTAGGGATCAATGGGTCTTTTTGTGAATGGCAGGCAGTGACTAGTGGGGTACTGCAGGGATCGGTGCTAGGACTCCAGCTATTCACAATATATATTAATGATTTAGATGAGGGAACTAAATGTAATATCTCCAAATTTGCAGATGACACAAAACTGGGTGGGAGGGTGAGTTGTGAGGAGGATGCAGAGAGGCTTCAGGGTGATTTGGACAAGTTGAGTGAGTGGGCTAATGCGTGGCAGATGCAGTATAATGTGAATAAATCTGAGGTTATCCACTTTAGTAGCGAAAACAGGAAGGCAGATTATTATCTTAACAGCTATAAACTGAGAGAGAGGAATATGCAGCGAGACCTGGGTGTTCTCGTACACCAGTCGCTGAAGGTAAGCATGCAGGTGCAACAGGTGGTAAAAAAGGCAAATGGTATAATAAAAGCAAAATACTGCGGATGCTGGAAATCTGAAACAAAAACAAGAAATGCTGGAATCACTCAGCAGGTCTGGCAGCATCTGTGGAAAGAGAAGCAGAGTTAACGTTTCGGGTCAGTGACCCTTCTTCGGAACTGACAAATATTAGAAAAGTCACAGATTATAAGCAAGTGAGGTGGGGGTGGGGCAAGAGATAACAAAGGAGAAGGTGCGGATTGGACCAGGCCACATAGCTGACCAAAAGGTCACAGAGCAAAGGCAAACAATATGTTAATGGTGTGTTGAAAGACAAAGCATTAGTACAGATTAGGTGTGAATACACTGAATATTGAACAGCAGCAAGTGCAAACCTGAAGAAAAACAAGCTGAAAAAAAGTGGGTAAGCAAACTGAACAAACTAAGATGAAATGAAATAAATGCAAAAAAAGATTGTAAAAAATGTAAAAAGGAATGTAAAAAAAAAAGGAAGAAAAAATAACTAAAAATGAAAGTAAAATGGGGGGCTGTCATGCTCTGAAATTATTGAACTCAGTGTTCAGTCCGGCAGGCTGTAGTGTGCCTAATCGGTAGATGAGATGCTGTTCCTCGAGCTTGCGTTGATGTTCACTGGAACACTGCAGCAATCCCAGGACAGAGATGTGAGCATGAGAGCAGGGGGGAGTGTTGAAAGGGCAAGCAACCGGAAGCTCAGGGTCCTGCTTGCGGACTGAGCGGAGATGTTCCGCAAAGCGGTCACCCAGTCTGCGCTTGGTCTCCCCAATGTAGAGGAGACCACACTGTGAGCAGCGCATACAGTATACTACATTGAAAGAAGTACAAGTAAATCGCTGCTTCACCTGAAAGGAGTGTTTGGGGCCTGGGATAGTGAGGAGAGAGGAGGTAAATGGGCAGGTATTACACCTCCTGCGATTGCAGGGGAAGGTGCCCTGGGACGGGGACGAGGTGGTGGTAATGGAGGAGTGGACCAGGGTGTTGCGGAGGGAACGATCCTTTCGGAATGCTGACAGGGGAAGGGAGGGGAAGATGCGACTGGTAGTGGCATCACACTAGAGGTGGCGAAAATGGCGGAGGATGATCCTTTGGATATGGAGGCTGGTGGGATGAAAAGTGAGGACAAGGGGAGCCCTGTCACGGTTCTGGGAGGGAGGGGAAGGGGTGAGGGTAGAGGTGCGGGGAGTGGGTCGGACACGGTTGAGGGCCCTGTCAACCACAGTGGGGGGAAATCCTCGGTTGAGGAAAAAGGAGGTCATATCAGAAGCACCGTCATGGAAGGTAGCATCATCAGAGCAGATGCGTCGGAGACGGAGAAACTGGGAGAATGGAATGGAGTCCTTACAGGAGGTAGGGTGTGAAGAAGTGTAGTCGAGGTAGCTGTGGGAGTCAGTGGGCTTATAATGGATATTAGTAGACAACCTGTCCCCAGAGATGGAGACAGAGAAGTCGAGGAAGGGAAGGGAAGTGTCAGAGATGGACCATATAAAGGTGAGAGAAGGGTGGAAATTGGAAGCAAAGTTGATAAAGTTTTCTAGTTCGGGGCGGGAGCAGGAAACGGCACCGATACAGTCATCAATGTACCGGAAAAAGAGTTGGGGGAGGGGGCCTGAGTAGGACTGGAACAAAGAATGCTCGACATATCCCACAAAAAGACAGGCATAACTAGGACCCATGCGGGTACCCATAGCGACACCTTTTACTTGAAGGAAGTGCATGGAGTTGAAGGAGAAGTTGTTCAATGTGAGGACAAGTTCAGCCAGGCGGAGGAGGGTGTTGGTGGATGGGGACTGGTTGGGCCTCTGTTCCAGGAAGAAGCGGAGAGCCCTCAAACCATCCTGGTGGGGGATGGAGGTGTAGAGCGATTGGACGTCCATAGTGAAGAGGAGGCAGTTGGGACCAGGAAACTGGAAATTGTCAAAATGACGTAGGGCGTCAGAAGAGTCACGGATGTAAGTTGGAAGAGACTGGACCAGCGGAGAAAAGATAGAGTCTAGATAGGAAGAAATAAGTTCAGTGGGGCAGGAGCAGGCTGACACAAAGGCAAATGGTATGTTGGCCTTCATAGCGAGAAGATTCGAGTACAGGAGCAGGGATATCTTGCTGCAATTATACAGGTCCTTGGTGAGGCCACACCTGGAATATTGTGTGCAATTTTGGTCTCCTTATCTGAGGAAGGATGTTCTTGCTATAGAGGGAGTGCAGTGAAGGTTTACCAGACTGATTCCTGGGATGGCGGGAGTCAGTTGGGATTATATTCGCTGGAGTTCAGAAGAGTGAGGGGGGATCTCATAGAAACTTATAAATTTCTAACGGGGCTTGACAGGGTAGATGCAGGGAGGATGTTACCGATGGTGGGGGAGTCCAGAACCAGGGGTAATAGTCTAAGGATACATTGATTCTGTAGCCAGCGGAAAAGCCCCTGGGAAGGACGGCATTACCCCTGAAATCATCAAGAGTGCCAAGCCTGCTATACTTTCAGCTCTGCACGAACTGCTTTGCCTGTGCTGGGATGAGGGAGCAGTGCCACAGGACATGCGCGCTGCCAATATCATCACCCTCTATAAGAACAAGGGTGACCGCGGTGACAGCAACAACTACCGTGGAATCTCCCTGTTCAGGATAGTGGGGAAAGTCTTCGCTCATGTCGCTTTAAACAGGCTCCAGAAGCTGGCTGAGCGTGTCTACCCTGAGGAACAGTGTGGCTTTCGAGCAGAGAGATCCACCATTGACATGCTGTTCTCCCTTCGCCAGCTACAGGAGAAATGCTGTGAACAACAGATGCCCCTCTACGTTGCTTTCATTGATCTCACCAAAGCCTTTGACCTCGTCAACAGAAGTGGTCTCTTCAGACTACTAGAAAAGATTGGATGCCCACCAAAGCTACTAAGTATCATCACCTCATTTCATGACAATATGAAAGGCACAAGTCAGCATAGCGGCTCCTCATCAGACCCCTTTCCAGTCCTGAGTGGCGTGTAACAGGGCTGTGTTCTCACACCTACATTGTTTGGGATCTTCTCCCTGCTGCTCTCACATGCATTCAAGTTCTCAGAAGAAGGAATTTTCCTCCACACAAGATCAGGTGGCAGGTTGTTCAACCGTGCCCATCTAAAAGCGAAGACCAAAGTATGGAAAGTCCTCATCAGGGAACTCCTCTTTGCTGACGATGCTGCATTAACATCTCACACTGAAGAGTGTCTGCAGAGACTCATCGACAAGTTTGCGGCTGCCTGCAATGAATTTGGCCTAACCATCAGCCTCAAGAAAACGAACATCATGGGCCAGGACGTCAGAAATGCCCCATCCATCAATATCGGCGACCACACTCTGGAAGTGGTTCAAGAGTTCACCTACCTAGGCTCAACTATCACCAGTAACCTGTCTCTCGATGCAGAATTAAACAAGCGCATGGGAAAGGCTTCCTCTCGTATGTCCAGACTGGCCAAGAGAGTGTGGGAAAATGGAGCACTGACACAGAACACAAAAGTCCAAGTGTATCAAGCCTGTGTCCTCAGTACTTTGCTCTACGGCAGCGAGGCCTGGACAACGTATGTTAGCCAAGAGCGACGTCTCAATTCATTCCATCTTCGCTGCCTCCGGAAAATCCTTGTCATCAGGTGGCAGGCCCGTATCTCCAACACAGAAGTCCTCGAGGCGGCCAACATCCCCAGCATATACACCCTACTAAGCCAGCGGCGCCTGAGATGGCTTGGCCATGTGAACCGCATGGAAGATGGCAGGATCCCCAAGGACACATTGTACAGCGAGCTCGTCGGTGGTACCAGACCCACCAGCCGTCCATGGCTCCGCTTTAAAGACGTCTGCAAACGCGACATGAAGTCCTGTGACATTGATCACAAGTCGTGGAAGTCAGTTGCCAGCGATCGCCAGAGCTGGCGGGCATCTATAAAGGTGGGGCTAAAGCGTGGCTCGTCGAAGAGACTTAGCAGTTGGCAGGAAAAAAGACAGAAGTGCAAGGAGAGAGCCAACTGTGTAACAGCCCCGACAACCAATTTTATCTGCAGCACCTGTGGAAGAGTCTGTCACTCTAGAATTGGCCTTTATAGCCACTCCAGGCGCTGCTGCACAAACCACTGACCACCTCCAGGCGCTTACCCATTGTCTCTTGAGACAAGGAGGCCAAAGAAGAAGAAGACTGGGTAAACATTTCAGAACT
Organism: Heterodontus francisci; assembly: GCF_036365525.1. NCBI lineage: Eukaryota > Metazoa > Chordata > Chondrichthyes > Heterodontiformes > Heterodontidae > Heterodontus > Heterodontus francisci. The sequence continues at coordinate 53,439,051 of NC_090403.1, forward strand.
GAGATGAGGAGAAATTTCTTCACCCAGAGAGTGGAGAGCCTGTGCAATTTGCTACCACAGAAAGCAGTTGAGGCCAAAACATTGTATGTTTTCAAGAAGGAGTTCAATATAGCTCTTGGGTCTAAAGGGATCAAAGGGTATGGGGTGAAAACAGGAACAGGTTTGTGAGTTGGATGATCAGCCATGATAATGAATGGCGGAGCAGGCTCGAAGGGCCGAATGGCCTACTCCTGCTCCTATTTCCTATGTTTCTATGTTTACTGTCTTTATTACTTAGATGAAGAGGTACAGAGCCACATATCGAAGTTTGCTGATGAGATAGACAACGTTCTTAGCCCTGGAAATGGAAGCATAAAATTGCGAGATTTAATGCATGGGCAAAACTGTGGTAAATGGATTTCAATATAGTCATTCACTTCAAACCTCAAAAGGATAGGTCAAAGTAATTTCTAAATGGTGAAGGACTAGACGCAGTGGGGCTCCAAAGTGGCTTCGTGGTCCATGTACATAGCTCTTTAAAACGTCACGGGCAGGTTACAAAAACAAATCAAAATGGTTAATGAAATGCTGACTTATATCTCGAGGACTTGAGTATAAGCGGTTAGAAGTCACGTAGCTAGTCAAAGCATTGGATAGACCACACTTATAGTACTGTGAGCAGTTCTGGGCAGCATATCGTAGAAAGGTAAGGACAGTGAAAGAAAGGACAGATGGTAAGTGGTGTGGGTGGCTTCCACTTTTCACCTCCCAACTGACCGCAGATTGTGTTTTGTTAAAAATGGTGCATCAGTCCCTGAGTGTTTTCTTAGCGTCAAATAGACAAACTGCAGGTTTTTTCATAGGTTTTTTTAAAAAAAGACGGTTAAATTTTTATTTTAACAACAAAACCCAAATTGTTCACAACCTTCAGCCACTCACGCGTTTGCACGCACATGCACACACAAAGATAGATAAAAGGGAAAGGGTAAGATGCAGTTAATGTCCCAAGTGATGTAAGAGTTCGATGTTCACAGAAACCTGTTGAATTGTCTCGGGAGGAAAGTCGTTTCTAAGGTGCAGGCCTGGATGTTTGCAGTCGTGGACTTGCTGAGGTATTCTAGATTTCTGGTGTTAAAACTTCAGTCCGGAGGCACCGGTCACCTTTTAAGTTCTTTGCTGCAGCGAGTTTAAGTATTGTATCAACGGCAGGGTTTCTTCCTTAACTGGACCAATCTCACAGCCTTTTCCTGGAAAGTAGTTTTCTGTGGTCTTTGGTTGATCTCCCATCTCGCTCCAGAGGGCGACCGTTTAAGGTAAAAATCCATCACATTTAAGTCCATCAGGTGACACAGAGCAATTTCCCCTGGTGTGACGACACAATGGTTCGGGATATGGGAACTATTGCTATCTGTTGGTATCTGGATGGGGACCGTTCTGTTAAAATGGTGCTATTTCATACCTGTTCATCTTGGTTTGGGCTGTGGAGTCAGTCTGTCTACAAAACCTTGGTTAGTCCCATTCCTGTAGGTAGGAGTCATTAACATGAAATGGGCTTCTTTCCATTTCAGTGGTTCTTCCCAGAGCTAATTCAGAGACAGTTAATGAGTTTTGTCTTTGCAGACAGGCTTATTTATTGACAGTACAGGGGAGGTCACCTGAACTCTACTCCATTTTGTCTGTAGTACAAATGTGCCCGTTTTTGAGATTCAGTTCAACAGTTGACTTTTACTTCATAATTCCGCCCATTCATTGTTTATTTCATCATGGCTCCTTCTGAGCATGACAAAGGATACATTGGTCTTGGAGGGAGTGGAGTGTGGATTTACTAGAATGATAGCTGGACTCCAAGGGTTAAATTGCAAGAAGAGCTTATACAAACTATGGTTGTATTCCCTGGAATTCAGAAAATTGTTAATGATATGATCTAAGTTTTCAAGATATTAACGGGAACAGATAGGGAAGATAAAGACATAGTATTTCTGGGTGGAGAGTCTCGGACTAGGGGACATAGCCTAGACATTAGAACTATACCTTTCAGGGGTGAAATTAGGAAAAAGTTCTTCACACAAAGAGTGGTAGAAGTTTGAAACTCTTTTCTGCAAACAGCATTTGATGCTGGGACCATTGTTGATTGTGAATCTGAAATTGCTAAATTTCTGTTAACTACAGGTATGAAGGGGTATGGGGTCAGGAGTTACACTGGAGATCTCTCCGCACCGTATGGCCGCTTTGTCTTTATTTTTTTATATTTAACTTGTTTTTTATATAATATATATATATATATGTACTGACTCTACTCAGTCCCTATTTGTAACTATAAAGAAACAACAAAACCAGTTTTTCTTGATGTCAGCCTTCCTTTTCAGCGAACATTGAAATATACAGTGAGATTGGCCGTGAACGCATTTATGTTTAAGTAGCTTCATGTTGACATTTTTAAAACTGACTTTACTAAACCGAAAGGGGAAGTGTAATAACATATGATGTAAAAGAATTTTGCAAGCAGATAGTTTACAGTATCTGGTGATCCTCGCTTGTAGCCTGTATTGTTGAGTTAAACATGAACTCTTGGGATTTGCTGATCTTTCATGCAGGCTACAACTGTTAGATGGACATTACAAGTGCTGAGTCTTTCCAAACTGTACAATATAAATCTTTGTCTGAGAGGATTGACTGGCTCATGTGTTTAACAATGCCACCTCAAAAATATGTGATTGTCTTTGTGCACCATTCCACAGAGCTTTATGGAAGAAAATTCCAGATAAAAAATTTCATATTGGAATTTTATGAATTAAAAAATTGCAAAACGAATGTGAACTTAAATTTGCCTGGCCGTTCTTTTTATTTTCTAACGTTCTCTGCTAATGGAAAATAAGTTGGGAGAAGTTTTATATTTTGACCAAATTACTTGTCTCATTTGTAGTTAAACTGCAGGGTTTAGAATGAACTTTCCTGGATGCCTGTTAAGTGATTAGTCAAAAATCGTGCAGGATCTGGTGGTTCAATCTATGAAGTTTGAAAGAAGCTTATTACGAGCACTTTTCACACTTAAATTTGTTTACAAAAAGCTGTTGTGGGTTTTCCATCAAATTGAAGATGTCTTTCTCAGCTGATTTATCTCACATTATGAAAGTGTGGTGTCCATGAAGTTAAGTGCCTTCTTTGTGTCCAAGAAGATTGAGTAATTAAAACAGGAGCACTGTTCTGGAATATTGTCCCTCTAAAGAAACCACTGAGCTTTGTAAAGAACGTTATTATCTTACTGAATGCTAGACTGACTTTGGATGAAAAGACAACCATCATTGCCAGTATAAATATACAATATTGAATGTCCCTTAGTGAAGTGCTAATTAAGAACATGGCAACAGGATTGTATTTAATTCTTGAGGACTAGATGGACTGTTTACTGTCTAAGCTCAAAAGTGTTTGTTTTACAGTATTTTTATCCGTTCTTAGGAAGTGGGCATAACCATTTATTGAGATGGCATTTATTGCCCATCCCTAGTTGCCAAGAGAAGATGGTGGTGGTCTGGTACCTTGAACCACTGGTAGCGGTTTGATAAAACTGAGTGACTTGCTAGGCTACTTCAGATGGAAACTGTGAATCAACCATGTTAGTGTAACTTCCTGCACCCATTTGCACATCTTGCTGTGTCTCCTAACTTAGTGTCTTGTGCGAACTTGGATATGTGATTTTCCATTCATCACAAAATTAAAATATATGGAGAAAAGCTAATACAGGTCTCTGCGGCAGACCACTTGCCACATCCTGCCAATTAGAGAACTTTCCCTTCGTCCCGACTGTGTTTCCTATCTCCCAACCAATTACCAACCCATGTCACAAGGTTACCTCCAAATCTGTGCGTTTTCATTTTTGCTAATCTCATGTGTAGAACCATATCAAGTGCCTGCTGGAATTCTATTTGGGCAACATCCATAGACACACTCCCATCCACCATGCTGGTGACCTCATCCAAAGAATGTGACCTATCCTTCACAAGTTCATGCTGCCACTCTTTGATGTATTCATACTTAATCTGTCTGTCTCTGCTGATAGATTCCAGTAACTTCCCCACAACTGAAGTTAAATTGACAGGTCTATATTTACCTGGTTTTTCCCTGTCCCATTTCTTAAATAATGGAGTGACATTTGAGATTTTCCAATCCAGTGTACAATTACTGGATCTGAAGAGCTTGGGACCCTTGCAACTGGCAGGTAAAGGTAACTTCCATTTTGCCACTCAAGGCTGGATTCAAGCTTAGAGGTGTACTTGTGACACTGTCCGTAATGCAATTTGGTCCCCCTTTTTGAGTCACTGGGTACCAGTTCTAATAATTCTCGAACTGATGGGACAAAAAGGCAGCCAGTGCTGAGTCATTTGCCCGCGATGACTTGCAGTCTGCTGTGAGGGGAAGTGAATGTGCCTTCAGTTTGTGGCTTTTCCCACTCCTGTTGAGACATCAGTCCTAAATTATGTACTTTCCCCAAATGATACAACAGGCATGAACCTGCAGCCCTACACTCCTCTATAATCTACCCTCCCACCAATGAATTATTTTATCAACTAGGTCCAATTCATTTCATGAACTGTAAATCCAATTGGAGTTTTTTCCCTCTAAATCCTATTGTCTCTTATCAGTGATCTGACTTTCAGTAATGAAGTATTCTCTGCATGATGTAATTGTATAAATTCCAGCTGCCTTTATGCCTGTCTGTGACTTGAAGCTGCTGGCGGGTTGGCATTTTTAGATTTAGTTTGCACTTCAGTGCGGCAAAATTTATTCAGTGCTATTTTGGCTCATTAACTGCTCTGGCAACAGTACATCACTTGCCTGTCTGCATCTGCAGTAAAAGATGTGAGTGATGTCTTAGAAAAATAACTTGTATCAAGTATAAACTAAATCTTGCTGGCAGAACAGACTTGCCTGTCTCTAAATGGCTGTGGTTAATCGCATTCTGCTTATGAGCAAAAGGTTTTAGAATGTTTTTGAAGGTTTCCCTCCTTTTTTGTTGTAGAATCGCCCTTTTTCTTGATCTCCACTTTCCCCTTCCAATCTCTCAACCATTAGGCTCCTGCATTGGGGAATGCTGGTGATAATATTTCTCACTGATCCACGTTTAATGCAGCACAACTCTCCTTTCCCACTTCTATCTTCTCACTGCCCCAAACTCCCCGCCGCATGTTTCTTTTTAATTTACTTCTGTGCAACTGATAATTCCTCCAAAACTTGCAACTTGTTTGCTGGGCAAAGACATACAAAAATCAGTTTCAATTGGGATTTGATCTCTACATCCCATGCTGGTCAGTTGGACTGGTTACTGACCTGGAACATTTTAAAAATAATCTAGTCATCACTAAGAGTGGCTCTCATTAGGGTTGCCGACCATCCAAGATTGACCTGGAATCTCCAGGAATGCAAGTTTAATCTCCAAGTCATTGCTGTGAGTAACCTAGCAGAGAGTTCAAAGGGGCATTAAAATAAATGATGCTTTTAAAAAAAAAAATTCTTTAAACTCGCCTTTTCATTAGATTTAAAAATATTAGAGATGGGAATAAAGACTGTTTGACAATCAGGATTCATGCAGTTGGGTAAGGAAAAGTTTACTTGCTTTCCAGTTGATGTGGGATAGAAACATAGAAAATAGGAGCAGGAGTAGGCCATTTGGCCCTTCGAGCCTGCTCTGCCATTCATTATGATCATGGCTGATCATCCAACTCAGTAACCTGTTCCGGCTTTCGCCCCATACCCTTTGATCCCTTTAGACCCAAGAGCTATATCTAACTTCTTGAAAACATACAATGTTCTGGCCTCAACTGCTTTCTGTGATAGCGAATTCCACAGGCTGACCACTCTCTGGGTGAAGAAATTTCTCCTCATCTCAGTCCTGAAAGGTTTACCCTGTATCCTTAGACTATGACCCCTGGTTCTGGTCTCCCCCACCATCGGGAGCATCCTTCCTGTATCTACTCTGTCAAGTCCTGTCAGAATTTTATAGGTTTTTATGAGATCCCCCCCCTCACTCTTCTGAACTCCAGCGGATATAATCCTAACTGACTCAATCTCTCCTCATACATCAGTCCCACCATCCCAGGAATCAGTCTGGTAAACCTTCGCTGCACTCCTCCTATAGCAAGAACATCCTTCCTCAGATAAGGAGACCAAAACTGCACACAATATTCCAGGTGTGGCCTCACCAAGTCCCTGTATAATTGCTGCAAGACATCCCTGCTCCTGTACTCGAATCCTCTCACTCTGAAGGCCAACATACCATTTGCCTTTTTTACCGCCTTTTGGACCTGCATGCTTACCTTCAGCGACTGGTGTACGAGAACGCCCAGGTCTCACTGCATATTCCCCTCTCTCAGTTCATAGCCATTCAGATAATCTGCCTTCCTGTTTTTGTTACTAAAGTGAATAACCTCACATTTATCCACATTATACTGCATCTGCCATGCATTAGCCCACTCACTCAACTTGTCCAAATCACCCTGAAGCCCCTCTGCATCCACCTCACAACTCACCCTCCCACCCAGTTTTGTGTCATCTGCAAATTTGGAGATATTACATTTAGTTCTTGGGCTGCAAGGGTGGACTTGTCAGGTGACCAATCATGGAAGCATGAGTGTTGGGTAGTTGGAGGCTGGAGGTCATGCGATGAAACCTCCTGGAATATATCCAGTCAGTGTTGGCAACCCTCACTTTTTCCCTTTTACCATAGAACCCAGTCTAAATTGCTAAAACTCAGGCCCAATTGTTAGTCAGTGGATACACAGGTTTATTTGAACATTTTTGTTCCCTAATAGCATTTCATCATTTGCCCTCACAAAAATAGGTTACCGCAAAAAATGAAAGGCTAACCATGCTCATATATAAAAATAGAATCAGGGTGTGTGTAATCTAAATTATGTAATGTTGGAACCTCGCAAATTGAGAGGTACTGATGGTTATTCACAAATTAGAATTTGCAAGTTGATACTGAAGCACAATGTAGATATTTCACAGGAATCCAACAGCATGTCTTAAACCCAAGCACAGAAGAGCAACTTGTTTCTATCTGTCAAACCAGCCATCTTTCAATGCTTTTTAAATTGTTAATTTGTGCTAAATTGAGTTACTTTTGTGTGGACTCACCTGCAAAGAAACAGTTTGAGATTTTCAAACCTATTTTGCTTTGGACTCCTTATCACTGGATTCTGGTGTGGCATCAGATGAGTGAGCTGTGTGCAAACCCACTGCACCATTGCCACCTGAATATTGTAGGATGAATTGTTTGAATTATCTTTGATTAGTACGACGCCTGTGTTGTTATTCTTGAATTCCAACTGCAGCTCTTCCTTTTGGAGCCCATTACTCAAAATGTTAACTTGCTTTTCTTTATCCATTTCAGCTAAAATGGATGATACTGTAGCTGGTTTGCTCTGTATTTCTTTTTTATATTCCATTTGTAAGACTGGTGAAGTTTTACTCCAAAAAAATTTTAAACAAGTTATGTCACTGTTATGTCAGCAAATCTGGATTCCTGGTAGCTAATCAAATATCTTTAATCTGTTATCTGCTTTCAAAAGTCATCATCTATGGTATCATTACAGTCAACACAAAGGAAAACTTGCCCCCTCTAGCAAGGATTTTCCAACATTAAATTTTCACAGGTAGCTGTGTTTACCAAAAAAAAATGCTCTTTTCATTAGACATCGCTGAAAGCCTCAGAGGTATTAATCACAACTTGTCAATTAAATCAAAAGATTCATGTTGATCTGGTACACTTCGCTTGTATGTAGTGTAAACTATTTACATTGTGCACTAAAAGGTGCTCTTATGTTAAAACTGCAGCCAGTGAAAGACGTGCAGTTCTCCTGTTGGCTGCACTTGTTAATGTGAAATAACCAACTCTAGGAGCAACAGAACCCCACTTTTTTAATCAATCCAGCTGCTGCTGGATTCAAAGCTTTGCTTCTGGCTGCAAGGTGGGAAGGAAAACTCGGGGGAAGTGGTGTTTGGAGGTTGATATAGAGCCACTCTCCCAAAACCTGGCATAGCAACGTAAAAGTATCAGACATTAGTGCATTTGTTCTCTCTTCCACTTTGATTCTCTCAATTCAGTATTCCTGAAATTGGACGTGAGTTGCATTGGAGTCCTCGTTTGAGTTTTATTCTTTTGAATTCATCTAGTTCATGCTTGTAGAGCCCAGACATTGAGGATCTTGGTGTTCTACAAACAGGAGTAGGAGTAGGCCATTTGGCCCTTCGAGCCTGCTCTGCCATTTGATAAGGTAGTGGCTGATTCTGATTGTGGCCTCAACTTTCCTGTCCACCTCCATAATCTTTTTGACTCTCTTGTCAATCAAGAATCTATTTAACTCGGCCTTAAAAATATTCAATGACTCCGCTTCCACTGCTCTGTGGGGAAGAGAATTCCACAGACTTTAACAACACTCAGAAAAAATTTCTCCTCATCGCTGTTGTAAATGGGGGACCCCTAATTTTTAAACTGTGTCCCCCTAGTTCTAGTCTCTCCCATAAGGGGTAACATCCTTTTAGCATTCACCCTGTCAAGTCCCCTCAGGATCCTATGTTTCAATAAGATCACTTCTAACAGGTCCAATCTGTCCAACCTTAACTCATATTATAACCCCCTCATTCCAGGAATCAGTCAAGTGAACCTTCTCTGAACTGCTTCTAATGCAATTATATCCTTTCCTAAGTAAGGAGACCAAAACTGTACACAGTACTCCAGATGTGGTCTCGCCAATGCCCTGTACAACTGTAGCAAAACTTTCCTACTTTTATATTCCATTCCCCTTGCAATAAATGGCAACATTCCATTTGCCTTCCTAATCACTTGCTGTACCTGCAGACTAACTTTTTGTGAATCATGTACCATGACACCCAGATCTCTCTCCACTGCAGAGTTCTGCAATCTCTCTCCATTCAGATAATGTACTGCTTTTCTATTCTTCCTGCCAAAGTGGACAAGTTCATATTTTCCAACATTACACTCCATCTGCCAAATTTTTGCCCACTCACTAATCTATCTATGTCCCTTTGCAGACTCTGTCCTTTTTGCAACTTACTTTCCTACCTATCTTTGTGTCATCAAATTTAGCAACCATACATTTGGTCCCTTCATCCAAGTCGTTGATATAGATTGTAAATAGTTGAGGCCCCCAGCACTGATCCCTGTGGCACTCCACGAGTTACAGCTTGCCAACCCAAAAATGTCCCATTTATCCCTACTCTCTGCTTCCTGTTAGTTAACCAATCTTCAATCCATGCTAATATGTGTCCCCCTACACCATGAGCTCTTATTTTGTGTCGTAACCTTTGATGTGGCACCTTTATCGAATGCCTTTTGGAAATCCAAGTACATCACATCTACAAGTTTCCCTTTATCCACCTTCCTTGCTGTCTTCCTCAAAGAAGTCTAATAAATTAGTCAAACGCGATTTCCCTTTCAGGAAACCATGTTAACTCTGCCTGATTGCTGAGTTTCTCCATTCAATAAGTATTTAAAGAGCTAAAATTAGCATATTTTCCCCACCTTGATGCTTGAAATTGTTTAACA